>NC_054744.1:32106887-32472854 GCF_018143015.1 Lytechinus variegatus | reverse complement strand
AAAAGAGAAAAAGAATTTGTACTCGGTGTGATATCATCATTGTATGATACACACCTTCCTCAAACTAAACCACGCAACTTGTACACGCTGATTTTATTCTCTGACTTTGAAGTTGATTGACAGTGTAATCCTGCTAGGAGTTGCGCGAATTTTCTTATTATTTCCATTGTGACAAAAAAATAACCGGATACCTTGTATGATTTTGCTTGATGATACGGTAATCGGTAAATAATTAAATTTGTCATAATTAAATCAAATCATTAATCAAATTATCAGAAATTAATGTGAAGACATCGTAGTTTGTGTCGGCTCCAGTCATATTTGTCTCTGGACTGACTTACATAAAGTGATTAAGGTCGAGGTCATACTATGGCCTGTGACGTCACTGTTATATCAGTTTATTCTGGTTCACAACGCATCTGCGGTTCTGGGTTTCCGAAAGCTAATTTAGCGCAGCCTGAAAGTGTGACTCTATTTTCTTGTGGAAACGATTTTTTATAAGACTTGTCTGATGAGCTGTAAAATCGGTCGCCAAAAGGTAGAACGGCGTTAAAAATGTGATTAGTATTTTCTTATCTTGAAGTGTGGTTGATTCGGTTGTGGTACTGACTTCGCGGTAATTGAACACTTATCCAAAATCATGGGCAAACACTGTATTTTTTTGCCAAGGCTGGACTAAGTCGCCAAACATGTATATGCATCAATTGCTGTCCAATATGAGTTTTAGAACGCTTTATCCAATAATGTACACAATGCTTTTGAAATATGATTTTTGCCCTCGTTAATTCCAATTACAGAAAGGTCATGTGGAATAATCAGAGAAATATACTGTAAAAGAAGTAGAAGGAAACCCGAGAGGGTATAGCTATGCATAGTGGTAAAAAATAGCCAGCTGTAAAATAGTCAAAGGAAAAAAGAGAGTGAGGGGGGGGGGGGGGGAGCAATCAAATTAATAATGATGATTTAAGGGCACTTTATTTCATATGTTTCTACGCGCGCGGTAAGAAAAGAAATATCTTCACCTTGAAGCAACACAAAGATAATGCACCCCATTAAGTTAATTACAAAAAGGTTAGTTTTGAGGAGTAAGACATTAATCGATAGAGCAAAGGGTAGGCCTATAATACCATGACGGATAGTTCTGCAAGGGATGCGGTTTTCGTCACAAGAAGAGATGAACGGAGGAGTTTGGTAGTAAACTCCCTGCCATTGCTTATCAATGTGAACCCTTCACGCCTCAATCATCACTGCCAGGCAAAAATGAACTATATTCTGTGTGGAGGTGTTCATGAACTTGTCTTAAACTGACTTACTCCTGTATTCGGATATCGGCCACGATCCGCAGTGTTGAGTGATTTAGTCCTCTCTAATTGGTGCTGTCATCAGGCACGGATCCAAAAGGGGAGGGGGCACGTGCCCAAATCCCCCGCCTTTTAGAAGCAAAATTCTCATTTGTAATGTAAATATGTCATTAAAACTGAAGTGTGCCCCCTCTTTTTAAATTGAAGACCTTTCTTTTTATTTTTTTTTGCTTGTCAATTTTTTCGGGTACGAAATATCATTACTTTGTGGTTAAAACCTTTTTTTTTGGCTTGCCAAAAATTTCCTCCAAAAAAATTGCCCCCCCCCCTTTGGAAAATCCTGGATCCACCCCTGACTGTCACCGTGTAAAAAAGTAACATGTCGAAGGCGAGGCGGATGGCAGGGGGTGGAAGGGGAATAGGATGGAAGTTGTATGGATGAGGGGCTAAGTGAGCACAGTACAAAGGAAGGCAAGTCGACGTTCTTAATAAGTTATAGGAGGTCCAGTTGGGGCTCCAAGAATAATGGAGAAATGAATGAATAGTTCTCTTTTTCTCTAGACATCAGAGGATGCAGGCTCACTAAGAGCTCTTCCCTATTATGGACAGGCGTCCCGGCTGTATGGCTTCGTATGAGATAAGTAGGAGTAGGCAGCTCAGCACGTAAGATCACAACTGACTGAAGGTAGGATTTAAAGGGGGGTAAAGCGAGGATATCTTGGACAGCATTGACTCTAAGATGGTTTATTTCACTAGGACACCGTACATGTGATTCCTACACAAGAATATCCCAACGGTCAAGATGGCGGTGGTATAAGAAATCTTCAGATAAGTGTGAAGTGAGTGAGGGACGGTTGCACGTGGAGAGAAGACGTTTGTAGGTGTCTAAATGGAGAGGGCACGAATGAATATACGAACATGAAATCTACTATGACCATTGTTGGTGATTTGTCTAATACCCCTTTCACGCTGCCCTCTTCATTTTTCACCGGCGAACTTCACCGGCGAACTTCTCCGCCCCGCATTCCTCACTTCACCGGCGAAAAAAAATGTACCCTTTCGCACTGACATTTTTTCACCGGCGAAAGTTCAATGGGCGATTCGAGGGTATCTACTTGGCCACAGCATTCAGCTGAGCTTGCAAGTAGTTGCGCGCGGAATCTCGGTGCAGGGGACTTCGGGAGAGAAAAAAATTGACCTCTGACGTCATTAAAGAGGAGAAGTTCTCCGGTTTGCTTTCATACTGGCTGTTTAACCGGCGAAGTTCGCCGGTGAAAAGTTTCACCGGCGAAGTTCTCCACCTCTAGAGGTGGAGAAGTTCGCCGGCGAACTTCACCGGTGAAGTTCTCCTGTGTACCTTTCATACTGGACACTTTCCCCTTCGCTGGCGAAAGTGTTTTCTCCAATCTCATGGAAGAGGTGGAGAAGAATACTTTCAAGATTACTGGAATGTTTAAAGTGCTTATCGGGAGAGCCACGGGTTTCCTGATAGTTTAACCAATGGTCTAATTTACAGAGAGAGAAACTATTTTTTCTTTGCAAAAAGGGGGGAAAATTTTCAGATTTGTTTCTTGCACAATCATGTTATCATAAAAAAATACATGAGCGAGAATTCAATCCAATGGGATTCAGAATAAACATTTATTTTTCTTCCGAATTACATTTAAAATGTTAATCAAATCTATCATCAAATAAATATACAACAATCATTATATTGCAAAAAAATATAGAAAAGGTGAAGCCCTTCAGGGCTACAACAATAATTAACCTGATTCGTACATTTTCGATTCGCCGTTCATTTTCCTCTTAAATTCAATGAAATCAGCAAACTTATTAATTAGATTGATGCATAGTTTACCTGTAGGCATAGTTCATGCATGGGTAGTTTGTTTTGGCGAGCTTACAAGTTAAAATCATTATTCATACTTCGAGGCTGTAGTTGCGCTCGATGCAATTGGAAGGAACCTACAGAGGGGCAGGTGTGAAACGGGAGATGGAGTGAGAGAGAGAGAGAGAGAGAGAGAGAGAGAGAGAGGGCATTAGACTGAGTGTGCCAGAGTGGGAGAAGGAAACAGACAAAAACACACACATACCCACACACACTCACATACACACAATGTGGGAGAGGGAAAAACAGGAGTAATTAGGTCCAAGTAACCATCAACTGTTTTGTGCGATCAGTGATTGTAATGGCGTAGCCATGGTAATTTCTAAAAAAAGTTTTGTTCACCTGAAACGGTAGTCTGGCTTGGCCGGGGGTAACAATAATAGCAGGGTCCGCTAGGAGAGCAGTTTTCGGAACCGAAGTTGCTACCCTGTGTAGATATGTATTTCTTTGGGTACCTGTGCTTTGGTCTGCTCCTGTAACGTTTTCCTCTTTCCTGTTTGTCGACGACCTGGCTATCAACGGATGGGATGTCTTATTTACCTTTATTTTCTTCAATTGTGTTTAGCACAGTAGATCCTTCCTCACAATTTCGATTCACTTATCTCTGTAAAATATTAATAGCTATTTTGTGTTCGTTCTAAGAGAAAAATTCTTAATTTGACAGTATCTTATAGGTAATTATTAAATTGAATGTCAAGGTCTACGTTTTCTCACAGCATTTCCCTGTTCTTCCCCCGCTAAATATTTACTTCCACCAGATGCACATAAGTTCTTTCTGTTAACATTTCGACATAAAATGCATACGCAACATTTGTACATACACGCACAGCTTACACCCTTGCACGATATCTCACTTGCAAACACGCACGCGCACCGTCCTTCACACACACACACCCACACATTACGCACGTTCACGCTCCCGCTCATTCACTCTTCTCATTCTGAAAGATTTAAGTAAAGATATACATATAATAATAACAATAATAATGATAATAAGAATACTATAACAACAACAAAACAATGATGATACTACTTCTACTACTACTACTACTACTACTACTACTACTACTACTACTACTACTACTACTACTACTACTACTACTACTACTACTACTATTACTACTACTACTACTACTACTACTACTACTACTACTACTACTACAAAAACTACTACTACTACTACTAATCCATCTACTACTACTAGTGATAATAATGATGATAATGATAATAATAATGATAGTTACCAAGGATTACCATCAGAACTTTGGATTGCCGGGATAAATGTCCATGAATTATGGTAAAGAAGATAACATGAATGATAAGGGCGCATGGTAATTATAATCTTGGTAATCGAGAGACAAAAAATGTATATCCCATAATGATATGAAAAATAAAGGAATCAGTGTACCCGCTGTGAAAATGCTAGTGATGTATAGCAAATACGTTGTAGATTTATTCAAGTTCCATCAACAAAATACAGACATTACAAAGTCAAATTTTAAGAATTTTCAATCAAACATACACACTAAGAAATAAAGGTTCAAAATTGAACCCCGAAAGGTTGATGCAAAATCAGCACCCTATGGGTTCAAAAACTGGACCCCTGATTTGGGGTTAAAAATTGAGCCCTGCGGTAGGGGTTTATTTTTGCACCCTGTGGGTACAAAACTGCACCCCTAGGGGTTCAATTACAATTCAGGGGTGCAGTTTTGAACCCGCAGGGTGCAAATATGAACCCCAACCGCAGGGTTCAATTTTTGCACCTCAAATCAGGGGTTCATTTTTTCAACCCATAGGGTGCTGATTTTGCATCAACTTTTCGGGGTTCAATTTTGAACCTTTATTTCTTAGTGTGTAGGGGCACAATAATACAGCTGATATTAAATCATGGACTGAGTTTAAAACGCAGCAATTTAAAAAATAACCAAACTGACTAAACTGATAAAAAAAACGAAGTAAAAGGACGAAGGAGGCTTGCCTTAAAATCAGTGCTTGTAAGGATGGCAAGACCCTACTTAGTTTGAACGTAAAGAATCTTTGAAAAATAAGTGAAGGCGATACAACATGATAGCTAATGATAAGAACAAATAAGACACGAAAAACAGAGAACAAAAATGATGGGTATAGGTGAATGAAATAATGAAAGATAGAGGAGTGCTAAAATGGGGAGAGGGGTGCAAGTGAAAGACAGGGTAAGTATAGGGAAAACATGTGTGATGAATCACGTCATCGTTTCACAAGTTCCCATTAGACTTATTTTCTACACAGTGAAAACAAAATTATACAACGCTGTTTACTATATAAACCTTTCAGTAATTGTTTAAACAGTTAAAACACGTGTTTAAATCTTAAGCAACAAAGTTAAAATTGTCAATATCTAATTTTCAATAAATTAAACGTAATTTTTTTAAACGGTTAAGCAAATACTGTAAGGTTCATATAGTAAATAGCGTTGCATAAATTCTTTAACAGCGTTTTTACTGTGTAGGTAGGCCTACAGACATGATTTCAGGAAAAAAAAACTAGTCCTTATCAAATTGGACGAAATATGTCTGTCTATTATAGATGATAAGTATTTTATAACATGTGGTGAATTCTGTCTTCGTACAATTTTAGACATTTCGCCCTAATTGTATCGCACTTTCTTTCTTCCAGCGTTCTTATCAATCTTTCTTTGCATCTTTGCAATTCCGTGTGGAATTTGTTCTCATATAAGTGCTAACCCCAAAACGACCACTTCCCGTGAATTGGAATTCATTTTGCAACTAACCAGGTATATGACTTTCACAAAATGACGCACTTAGCTAAGCCTAAGTTGGACATCACACTCGAATGTTTCATCTGTTTCTTCGCAATCATCGTCTTATTGACAAGTGTCATGCAATCAAGGATTTCAGGTGTTGTAGTTGCTTATCTTAGTACTTTCTATGACTCTTTCAGAGCTCTATGAAATACCAATCATGTACATCGATAAAGAGTCGTCTGTATCGATCTGCTCGATACTCTCGGGTTGAAAACTCAAACTTACATTGTGTTGTAAAAGAATTCAAATGTCTGCCTGAAATAGGCACATTTTTCTTAATGTAAAACGAATCAAGAGGCATGCCGTGTCGTACGTAACTAAAAGAAATTCAATTTCAAACATAAAACATGGAATAGGAATGATTGCCTGGTTTATTTGCGAAAATCAAAAAAATGCATACAAATTAGGACATTAATATTAATTCTTTAATTAACACCAGCCCTTGGAGAAATTTAGAATTAGTTCATTTACACCACATATGGCAAGAGAATTCTCGCGCTTTAATTTGTTTACTTTTGACATGATGGGGTTAAATTTATATTCAGAATGGAATGGTGGGGGGGGGGGGGCAAATTCATTTCCTAGTATAGGAACAGCAGGAAGATCGAAGAGTAGAACACCATGGAGCGTTGTTAAATTGACCATTATTCGTGTACAGGTACATGTATAATTCTCTCTGTATTCCATGCGTCCCGAAAAAAAAGAAACCGAGATTTAGCGATGATTTATCATAACTTAATCACAAATACAATAGACAAATGACTTACCAATGTAAAGCTTAGAATCTCCTCCTTCATGTGATATTACTTACATTATTCCTCATTCACGCATGAGTGAGCAAAAACAATTTAAAGAAAGGATACCAAAATCTTATCTAGCGGAGGGGGGAGGGGGTGGGGTATCCGAATTTCAAATAGAAAATCACGTGCCTAAAAAGTTCAATATCTGCTCTTTAATATTTGATACCTTGGTCACAAAAATTGTCAAGAAGTAAAAAGGTTATGTTCCCTCGAAACAAGGCTTGTATTTCCATAATTTCATTAAATAAACGTGCTGTCACCGGTTTCCCACAGAAGCTATCGCATGGTTAACAAAAGACTTAATGCATGGCTGATTGTCAACAAAGAGGGTGCTCACTCATGCGTGAATGAGAAATAATCTATGTAATATCAGATGAAAGAAGAGATTCCAAGTTTTACAATGGTAGGTCATTTGTCTATTGCATTTGTGATTAAGTTATTAGTAGACCGGCCAAACCTCAAAAAGTGCTCTAGATAAGGATTCGACGGCAAAATTTGTTAATGCTTGGCATCCCAGCTAATAGTCTTGCAAAAATACCCAGGAATAGCGTACGGGCGGATGCCAAGCGCAATTTTGCGTGAAAGTGTCATTTTTAGCGTAAAATCTGAAAGACTGTCGAAAATCACGCATTTTGATATTTTGACGGATTATCATCATATTTTTTATTATCTTTGATATGAAATTATTTTCATTCAGAATTTCAAATTATAAGTCTACTAAATATGCATTTCAAATTTGAATATTACACACACACATATGGCACAGGGAAACATAAAACCGCGATTTCCTCGAAATAAAAGTTTGTGAAAACTATCAATAGTTTGAAGTTTTTTTACGCAACATGAATTCTTCGATTTAAATGCGTTTATCCATCGAATGTATAGTAAATGTCCTAGTGCCACAAATATTAAAAGAATTTTCAAGTAAGATGGTAGATATCTCATTTTATGTTATCCGAAAGGAGACAATGTGCATTTTACCAGGTGCGCATTTTGAAAGAAAAATTGAAAATACCGTACATTATGTACATAATGGATTTTAAAGACGGCTTGACGATTTAAAATGATTTATTAGCGGGCTAGCAAAATACACATTTTAGTTTGTTTTGATTTTGAAAGGGGGCGTGGTTGCCCGAGAAAGGGCTCGTGACCCGACCCGTAAAGGGCGGGGCAGCGCTTTTTGGCGCCCGCGCCAAAGAATTTGGGCACAATGCCAGACATTTGCCGCGGTTGAGCTATGCGCGGATAAAAGTGCGGGGAATGCTTCATTTTCGTTTTGGCTTTCAATGAAGAGAGATGACGGTGCATGTGTAAAGCGTGCTTACAAAATTTTTTGAAAATTTTCTTTCGGCACTGGCAACTAGGCCTAGGTGGCAGATATTTCGACATTTGTCTAGCTACCTATACCGGATATCTACACAAAGGATTCATAC
The DNA here is from genome assembly GCF_018143015.1 of Lytechinus variegatus. Lineage (NCBI taxonomy): Eukaryota > Metazoa > Echinodermata > Echinoidea > Temnopleuroida > Toxopneustidae > Lytechinus > Lytechinus variegatus. Next base: position 32,464,629 of record NC_054744.1, on the reverse strand, counting down.
TTTTATTGGATTATACAGACGCTGATTTCAGTTTTTTACTGTCTTCAGACTTCAGCCTCAGGAATTGTTGCCGTAGAACTAAGACTAAGTTAGCTGTGCCGATTTGTGGACCTAAAAGATTCAGTTTGCAACTTCAGGATTGAATTTTTTCTTGGCGGTTCGCTTGATTGAACTTTGGAGGTGATTGCATCCAGGATTCATTGGACTTGGGCTGAGTGACGGAGCTTCGAGTCTAACTCTAGTTTCGCGAGTTGATCATGCCAAAGGTTAAGGCCAAGAAAATAACGACCGCAGGTGCGAGGAAGGGAGATGACACACCGAAGAGGAGGCCGGGTCGGCCGAGAGGTCCACGGGCGACGTCAACCCCCGCAAGTGTGGATCTGGGGCTGGGAGGCGGCAACAACGGGCCAGGAAGGAGCGGTGAGTTAAATCCCTCTCAGTCTCAAGTTGTCGATGTTGATGAAAAAAGTGGTAGGCCTAGGTCTAAAGTTGGTGATAAAATGGCAGAGCTAGATCTAGATCTAGTGGGGCGGGAAGGCCAGGCGCCCGTGGGCAGATCTATTGCTTGGCATGAGATAGTAGCTCAGGAGTCGGATACCGGTAGCTCGGGGCAGGCTCAGCCAGCAGTTTCAGTGCCGGCGCGGTCGGCAGGGGTAGCCGAAGATCTAGGCCTAGATCTAGTGGAGGTCGGTGTTGAGAGATCTGAGCCCCAGGCGCCTAGGCTTTCTGCCGTGTTGGGGGCACCGGAACCATTTATTAGCGCATGCGACCCACTAGGTGTGGAAGTGGCTATCTCACTGAAGGAAAAAATTTGGGCAAGTGAATATATAGATTTGGGAGTGCTCCTTAAGCATAATAATGCACGTGATGAGTTTGGGGCCTTGAGTGTAGGTGACACCACTTTGAGTTTGTGTCAATCGGGATCTGGTCTTGGTTTGCAACTTCAACCTCAATCAAAGGCTAAGAAAATCATGTCGGTAGAGCAGTGGACTTCGGTGTTTCTAGTATTTGCCTCAATTTACGCTGAGAAGCACATTGAAAGGAGCAGGGAGCTCATGAAATATATGGATTTGATAAGGCATGCAGCCCGTGCGTTTGCAGGTTATGGCTGGAATGACTATGACACTCAGTTTAGGAGCAAGCAGGCGCGTTTACCCGGGCGATCCTGGGCGAGCGTCGACGCCGAGTTGTGGTTGATGCTGGTGGCCTCTAATGGTCCGCGGCAGCGCCACAATTTACCCCATGCCCCTCGCCATCAGTTCTACAGAGGGGAGTACGGCGCGAGAAAATCTTTTCCCTTCGGAGGAAAGGGACCCGGAGCCAATGGCACACCCAGCCGAGGCGTGTGCTTTGCCTTTAATAGAGGCAAGTGCATGCGAGGCAAAGCTTGCATCTATGAGCACAAGTGTTCCCGCTGCCAGGCGACAGGTCATGGGGCTAAGCAGTGTAGCCAAGGGCGGGCCGGTTCCAGTCCCGCTGGCAGTAAATAGGTCTACGGCTAGTGCGGTGTCGTCTATTGCTCCGACCCCTATTAAGTTAGCACGTTTGGTGCCCATGTTAGCTACTTATCCTAATCAGGAGCATGCTCAGTGCTTGTATAATGGTTTTAAGTTTGGTTTTTCATTACATTTTGAAGGGGACAGGGTCCCATTGGTTGTTAAAAACCTGAAATCAGCATTCGAACACATGGATACGTTGAAAAAGAAATTGAGGGATGAAATAGACTTAGGTAGGATAGTTGGGCCTTTTGTTGTTCCTCCCTTCGAGAATATGAGGTGTTCACCAGTGGGGTTGGTGCCCAAAAAGGCCCCAGGGGAGTTCCGTATGATTCAACATTTATCGGCACCCAGGGGAAATTCAGTTAATGATGGCATACCGGAGGGGCAGTGTACAGTAACATATTCGTCCTTTGATTCGGCGGTAGATATTGTGACGCAATTGGGGCGGGGTGCCCTTATGGGAAAGACTGACATTAAGTCAGCTTTCAGGCTCTTGCCTGTTCACCCAAAAGATTTTGAGTTGCTTGGGATGTATATAGATGGTCGTTACTATTTTGATCGTTGTTTGCCGATGGGCTGCGCAGTTTCTTGTTCCACTTTTGAATGTTTTAGTACTTTTTTAGAGTTTTGCGCGAGAAAAGTGGCGAAGTCGCAAAATATTGTCCATTATTTGGATGATTTCTTTTTTGCAGGCGGCCCTGCCTCGGAGGATTGCAGGCGGGCAATGCATTGTTTTGAAGCAATTTGCGAACGATTTGGGGTGCCCATAGCGCGAGAAAAAACGGAAGGCCCGACCACACAGTTGTCATATCTTGGGCTGGTAATAGATAGCGTTTCTCAGCAGGTTCGGGTACCGGAGGACAAAATTGAGAAATTAGTAGGGAAATTAAATTGGGCGGTACAGAAACAAAAAATTTCCCTAAGAGACATTCAGTCGATTGTAGGTAGTCTAAACTTTGTATGTAAGGCAATTGCTCCAGGGCGAGCATTCATGAGACGGCTCATTGACTTAACTAAGAGCGTTAAGCGTCCTTTTCACATGGTTAGGTTGACGAGAGGGGCTAAGGCTGACTTGCGGGTTTGGTTGGAGTTCTTGGCACATTTTAATGGTCAAGTTTTCTTCCGGGCTCCAGGCTGGTTTGGAAGCGAGGAAATTCAGTTTTTCACTGATGCGGCGGCTGGCATTGGTTTTGGAATTTTCTTTGGAGGCAGGTGGGCTCAATCCAGGTGGCCTGCTGATTTCCAGGCCGGTAGGAGGTCTATAGCTTTTTTAGAGCTATTCCCTATTTGGGTAGGCTTGGAGATTTGGGGCATGGAGCTAAAGGACAAGAATATATTGTTTAATTGTGATAATCAGGCCGTGGTGGCAGTACTTAACAAGCAGTCGGCGCTATGCCCTGATATTATGGTTTTGGTGAGGAAGGTGGTGATTATATGTTTAAGCAATAATATAGTGTTGAGGGCTAGGCATGTACATGGATGTGATAATGGTATAGCTGATGCACTATCTCGATTTCAGATGCCGAGGTTCCATGCGTTAGCACCGGGGGCCGCCCGGGAGGGCGTGGAGGTTCCAGTCCGTCTTTGGAAGAGCTGGCTATCGAGAGAAGTCGACTGCTGATGGCTTCTAGGGCAGCTCGAACACACACAACTTACTCTATTGCCTTGGGGGCATACGTGAAATTTTGTAAAGTGTACGGATACGACCCCCAGCTACCCCCTAATGTAGAATGGGTGGCGCAGTTCATTTCTTATTTATCCTTTATGGGATATGCAGGGTCTACTATTCAAACATACATATCTGGGTTGGCATTTTATATGAGTTCATCTGGGCTAAAGGATGTGACCAAGAGTTTTGTGATTACAAGGTTAATTGAAGGGTGTAGGCGAAGTACTTTGAGAAGAGATGCTAGGCATCCAATCACATTGTCTGTGTTAAATAGAATGCTCGCCTACTTGAGGCATGTTTGTGGTAGTCATTACGATGTTTTGATGTACTCTGCTGCTTTTTCAGTGGCATTTTATGGTTTGTTGAGAGTTAGTGAGTTGACAGTAGAGTCCAGGCATAGATGTGAGTCTATTCTGCAGCACACAGATGTTAGGGTCACTGGCGATGCACCGCATCGCAGGGTGGAATTATTCCTAAGGAAGTCAAAGACTGACCAGCGGGGAAATGGGTGCACCATTTCGATACCAGAGTTGGGGACAGTTAGCTGCCCTGTGATGGCGGTTATTCGTTATTTAGAAATCCGCCCAAAGAATGGTGGAGCCTTCTTTTGTTCATATGGTGCTCTCCCGCTAACTAGGCGTGAATTTGGAAACATGATAAAACGATGTTTGACATACGGGGATATGCCGGCGGCAATGTTTTCATCGCATTCCTTTCGTATTGGGGCGGCTACGACCGCTGCCATGGCCGGTTGCTCGGATGAGGAAATCCAACGCATGGGGCGTTGGGTTTCGAGTGCACATCGGAGATATATAAGACTCGACATGGTTAAGTAAAAAAAAAAAAAAAAAAAAAAAAAAAAAAGAACGAAAATATATATGAAATGATGATTTTAGGTTATTTGACATTTTGACCAAAATCAGGTGTAAGTTATCTTCCAATAATGTCACAACGCGTTTACTTTACACGAGGACATGTGCTTTAATCAAAGCCGTGGCCGATGGGTTGTTGGATATTTGGGTGTATAATTCTCAATATATCTGCTTACATGGTATTGTTTTATTTTATTCAGCCCTATTCAGAAGCAGGGTGGTATGTTCAGTGCCAAGAGGCTTGTTTACAAAGGAGCCCTTGTTACAGTATACATTATACATTATACATTATGCATCATATATTATACATTATACATTATACTTTATTACATTCTTTATACAAAATGAAGAAAGAGATGGTACTATATTGATGGGAATGTGTTTATACGTTATACATTATACATTATACCTTATACATTTTACATTATACATTATACCTTATACATTTTACATTATACATTATACATTATTATAAATTGATTGGAATGTGCTCAGACATTATACATTATACATTATTATATATTGGTTGGAATGTGTTTATACATTATACATTATTACATTATACAAAAGGAAGAAAGGGATAGTACTATATTGATTGGAAGGTGTTTGGAACATCAGATTGATCATAACGACCCCCCCCCCCCCCCCCCTGTACATGTTGATATCAATATACATGTATCATCAAAATAACTCTGGGCTTAATATTGAATGAGTAAGTGCGGGTTTAATGATATCACACAATTACGAGCATTCTGCTTTTTAGAGAGAATGTTACAACGGTATAATGACGTGTTTAATATCAATGCTTTCAGGATTAAGGGGAGGGGTCAAAAATGTGATTACATACATTGTATCTTGGAGGGGAAAACCCCGTGATGAAGGGGTGGTGAAGGGTAGCAGACCTTTCAGGGGGAAATTTTCATACTTCAAAATTCTGCCCAGCCCTCTTTTCTTGTTTTCTATTACAGGACCTGTGGTGTGGATCATAGGGGACTCGATAGTGTTTTGGGCACATCGCAGGGCGAAGAACACCGGCGAGGCTGACCTTGGACTTGGAACGTCGGTCCGCTGGTTGGGGAAAAGGGGGCTACGAATTGAAGGGGTAAGCGATTGGTTAGATAAGATGGGTCGGAGTGAACCAAAGCCTTCAGTAGTAGTATTGCATGTAGGAACGAATGACATTGAGGCACTGTCCAAGAAGAAGCTGGCTAGTTTGACGTATAGACTTTTTGACGCCAATAAGGACAAATTTCAAATAGTGTGGTCGGACATTTTGGAGAGGGTTTGGTACCCCGCTGGCTGTACAGGAGATCAAGGTAAATTGGACTTAAAGAGAAGGGCGGCCAATAGGTACGCCAAGGCTTTAGCTGCAAGATTTCATGGTAAAGCCATACCGCATCCATCAATATCCCATAATGACATTTCGCTGTACAGAACTGATGGCCTACATCTGGCCGATGAAGGGTTGGACAGATTTATCAGTGAGTTAAAAGTTGGTCTTTCATATCTTCGTTGAGTATGTATTTATACATTTTACCTTAGTCGCTCCGGCGTGACCGACTCCAGACCGTCCGATCCGATAGTATGAATAAGGGTTTTGGCTGGTCTGGAGCCGGTTTCACCAGTGTGTCTATGCTTTCATAATGTATCATTTGTTGTTATTTAGCTGCTCATGCATTTACGTTCAATGTATGCATGCATTAAATCATGTTGGGGTCAGTTATGGATAACCTAGATATACATTGTAATGGAGGAATGAGCAATGTTCCCTGGTACCCCCCCCCCCCCCCCCCTGGTAAAAGCACTAAGGATGATAACGTTGGTGAATACTAGTAGAATGATCCTGTAATGGTTGCTAAGATTTATTGAATATCTTGGTAGATACGAGTAAAATTTTGACGTGTTTGTTGGCGGTCGATCATATATAAATAAATTATATATTCTCGTTTGGCGGTAATTTGGCAATTAGGCCACCTGAAACACGTATTTTCCAAGAATAATTGGGTATTTCTGGTCATGCCAGGGCAGGCATGTGGATTTTAATCAATTATGTTATGTTATTATGTAAGTTGCAGGTCCCCACTCGTTACCTAGGTGAGGGGGACCTATTTGTACATACAAATGTTTGAGAACGCTGTTAAACTGAAATAATTGTGTCATGCTTAAAGTTTAATCTTAGCCTGACCTGATCTTAAAGGCGGGCAGGCTGGTCTATAGTCATGGGCATTCATATATCTCTATATGCTATATTTATGTCATCTGTAATCCACCGATAGCTCATAATTAATAGCTGTGCTGGGATTCCGGTCCGGCTAGCAGGGAACCAGTGGGAAAACAGCCATGAATTTTAAACATTGAAGAACTTACGAGGGGGGCCTTCTAGCCGGGGTTTAACCCCTCTCCGAGGAGCTTATTAAACAAGGGTATCGGTTGGTTACAGACATTATCGGTATATGTATATGTGATGATATTCATACACTGTACACAAAAAGCAGAATTGGTAAAGATGCACATTCATCTCTATTTTCATTAAAGCCACGACAAATCGCAATTCACTTGTTCTTGTTGTTTTGTTAGCCGTGAATAATGGATTTTAAAGACGGCTTGACGATTTAAAATGATTTATTAGCGGGCTAGCAAAATACACATTTTAGTTTGTTTTGATTTTGAAAGGGGGCGTGGTTGCCCGAGAAAGGGCTCGTGACCCGACCCGTAAAGGGCGGGGCAGCGCTTTTTGGCGCCCGCGCCAAAGAATTTGGGCACAATGCCAGACATTTGCCGCGGTTGAGCTATGCGCGGATAAAAGTGCGGGGAATGCTTCATTTTCGTTTTGGCTTTCAATGAAGAGAGATGACGGTGCATGTGTAAAGCGTGCTTACAAAATTCCCACCTCCTCCCCATTACCATCCTCTAGTTATAATTAAGGGGGATGTTGACATATATATCGTGGGGGGATTCTTGCATATTATGGATATGGTTGTGTATTTATTGTCCTTGTGCATTCTTAATGTTATTTTGTTTATTTAGTTTTTGTTTGCAAGGAAGAAGTCAATTCGAAATTACTATGAAGCAGGTTATGCCTCAAACGTTCATGTGAGTTGTCATAAAAATCCAAGTTATGGATGGTTATAGAAAAAATCTGGGGATTGAAATTATAATTTTCTCAGGTCATTTGAGAAGAAATGTTTATGAATTCATAATTTCTATGTATGTTTTATTTTCCTCTACCATGAGCATTATATATGAAGAAATGTTTGATAAGATTGCATAGGCTTCATTTCAGATAAAGTTATTTCTCGGGTCTGCATCGGACTCCTTAGGAATTAGACGGAAGTATTGTCCCAATTTTTAGGCTTCTTCAAGTTCAGCCGAATGTTCAGGTCTTTAGGCGTAGTATGTTGGTATACTTATGTGAATTTGTATGGTAATTTTGTCATGGTGTATTTATTATTAATACTGCCCACCTTTGGTATAGGAAGCAGCTCACGCATCAGTCAGATTTGAGTTATGGTTTTTAAATATCTGTTGTGTGCTGCCCGTTCAGGCAGAAATTGTGAAGAAATGATCGTTTTGGGGAAAGATATTGAAGAAAATATTATTTAGTTTAATTGCATTGATGTATATGTTAATGACGAACACGCATTGGTCATTTACAACGAGTGATACTTTCGTACCTTGCTTCCCTTTGCCAGAGTATGGCCATATTAGTGAATTTCGTTTGGTGAAACAAATTTCTTTCTGAATTCAATTTCCTTTATTAAAGTTCCTTTAAGGGGCTCAATATTTTCAGTGGGATGAAAATTGGATACCTATAGTTGGCTTGAATACCAGCAGTAGTTGATCTTGGCAAAGTGTGATTAGGGGGGGGGGGGGGTACAAGTACTTTTGCATTTATATTTTCCAGGGAAGTTGTATTTGTTGAATCTATATGATACTCTATAATGAATGGTGTATGAAGTAGTTGGAGGGTGATGGTATACTTTTCATGGTTAATTTCAGAATCTAGGCAGAGCCTAGGCTGATAGAAGAGCGTAACACGAATCCAAATTCGAGGGTGTTTGACCTGGTCGCACACCAATCCTAACAACGATCGTCGTGCATAAGTGGGCCGTAAGGGAATTTTATCCTCCTGTCCTATTTTGGCCAGTGGGCAGGCGGGTTTTCGCCCTTACTCGTTTTTGGGAGGAGTGTTGACGCCTTGTGTGTTGTTGAAAAACAAGCAGTTGAAGTTCTGGGGGCATGATTTCAGTAAGAGGCGCATTATTAAAGTACCTCCTTTTTTCCTTTCCATGCCAGGGCAGGCATGTGGATTTTAATCAATTATGTTATGTTATTATGTAAGTTGCAGGTCCCCCTCACCTAGGTAACGAGTGGGGACCTATTTGTACATACAAATGTTTGAGAACGCTGTTAAACTGAAATAATTGTGTCATGCTTAAAGTTTAATCTTAGCCTGACCTGATCTTAAAGGCGGGCAGGCTGGTCTATAGTCATGGGCATTCATATATCTCTATATGCTATATTTATGTCATCTGTAATCCACCGATAGCTCATAATTAATAGCTGTGCTGGGATTCCGGTCCGGCTAGCAGGGAACCAGTGGGAAAACAGCCATGAATTTTAAACATTGAAGAACTTACGAGGGGGGCCTTCTAGCCGGGGGTTTAACCCCTCTCCGAGGAGCTTATTAAACAAGGGTATCGGTTGGTTACAGACATTATCGGTATATGTATATGTGATGATATTCATACACTGTACACAAAAAGCAGAATTGGTAAAGATGCACATTCATCTCTATTTTCATTAAAGCCACGACAAATCGCAATTCACTTGTTCTTGTTGTTTTGTTAGCCGTGAATAATTACATGTATAAGTACATACTAAAGCGAGTTTATATTTACATGTTTTAGTCCATAATAAAGCGAGTTTTTAATTGGATAGCACAATTTGTCGATTCCTTGCATCCCAGCTAAAAGTCTTTCGGAAATACTGAGGTATAGCGTACGGGCGGATGCCAAGTGCACTTTTGCGTGAAAGTATCATTTTTAGCGTAAAATCTGAAAGACTGTCGAAAATCACGCATTTTGATATTTTGACGGATTATCATCATATTTTTGATTATCTTTGATATGGAATTATTTTCATTCAGAGTTTCAAATTATAAGTCTACTAAATATGCATTTCAAATTTGAATATTACACACACATATATGGCAATATGAAATATAAAATCGTGATTTACTCAAAATAAAGGTTTGTAAAAATTATTAATGGTATAATGTTTGTGTTCCGCATCTCAATTTCGTCAAGATTTAGTGCTAACCGAACAAATACTTAATAATTGTTGTCATGTCACATATAGTGAAAACAAATACTGAAATAAGATGCAAGATATATATCATTTTATAGTTATATATGCGAAATATAACAATGCACATTATTTTATCAGATGCGCATTTCTGATAAAAAAAATAAACAGCGCACAATATTACATCGATATTGCACATATCTTATATCAGTGCGATACTCGTCATATTAGATAGGATTATGTTTGCTTTTGTAGAGTTCGATCTTCTTGCTATTTCCACGAATGAATTGGTGCTGAACTTAAATCTACCTGTGGCGATATTCAGAAATAGGTCTGATAATTTGCCGTTATCATGGTAGCATTAATTTTACATGAATATCTATATCCAAAATCATAAAAAACATACATGTATGAATAAAGCGATTGAATTAGCATTTTTAAACCACTCTGTCATGCAATTTTCAGTGTAATGCTTATTGGATTTTTTTTATTCTTTTCAATCAAATCAATTTTATGTTGTGGTGGACTTGTCCTTTAAAGTTCACATTTCAAATCTTAAAGCTCATTTCATCACAGTGTATTGCCATTTTGGGAAATGCCATCGCACGACCATTATGACAAATAAATCTAAAGGCTAATGACCAGCGTCCAGCGCCTATATTGTAATATATAGATGGTCGTACAACTGCATTTCCCAAAAGGGCATTGGTATGTCCAGGGCTGCCCAGGGTCGGACTGTCCGGCCCCCGTCTTAGACCAGGATATATAACAACATGGACCTGTGGTAATAGCAAATGCAAAACCTTTGATGAAGTAAAATGAATTGAATGAAAATTATAATTTGCAATGCAAAAGACCAAATAACATTTATTATTCATATTTTAACATAATAATTATAGCAGCAGGACATGGAAACAACTGAAATTAATAATTCAAAAAAACGCCATCCATATAGCTCATCGAACCAAAATAACGTATGACCTTGATCATGTGAACTGAAATATGTGCAAAATGATCGATGATACTTAAATACCCTTATGTTCAAGTGTAATCTTTAACTGGATCAATAAAAATAAAAAGTTATGATGACATTTAAAAAAATATCCCCATATGGCCAAAGTTCAGTGACTCTAAATGACTTTTGACCTTAATCATGTGATCTAAAACTTGTGCAAGACGATCAGTAATACATGAATATGAAAGTGTCATTAAAATTAAAGTGTCATTAATTTTTTTTTCTATACGTTCAAAGTCATAATGAAATTTTGAAAAAATGTAACTTTGGTTAAGATTTCAAGGTTGATATGACGCTGTTATATCAAAACTACCGTCACCTCCACCGGAGAAGTGGCTCCTTTAATCCTCCTCTGCTATGCCGGCGAGACAAAAAATAGGTACTGCCGTGCAAAGGCTATTTTTTTAAATATACTTTGATAATCACATAACTGAAGTAAAATGTAGATTGACAGAGTGGTTTAAAAATGCTAATTCAATCGCTTTATTCATACATATGTATGTTTTCTATAATCTTGAATATAGATATTCATGTAAAATTAATGCTACCATGGTAACGGCAAATTAAATATCAGACCTATTTCTGAATATCGCCACAGGTAGATTTAATTTCAGCACCAATTCATTCGTGGAAATAGCAAGGAGATCGAACTCTACAAAAGCAAACATAATCCTATATAATATCATGACGAGTATCGCACTGATATAAGATGTGCAATATCGATGTAATATTGTGCGCTGTTTATTTTTTTATCAGAAATGCGCATCTGATAAAATAATGTGCATTGTTATATTTCGCATATATAACATAAAATGATATATATCTTGCATCTTATTTCAGTGTTTGTTTTCACTATATGTGACATGACAACAATTATTAAGTATTTATTCGGTTAGCACTGAATCTTGACGAAACTGAGATGCGGAACACAAACATTATACCATTAATAATTTTTACAAACCTTTATTTTGAGTAAATCACGATTTTATATTTCATATTGTCATATATGTGTGTGTAATATTCAAATTTGAAATGCATATTTAGTAGACTTATAATTTGAAACTCTGAATGAAAATAATTCCATATCAAAGATAATAAAAAATATGATGATAATCCGTCAAAATATCAAAATGCGTGATTTTCGACAGTCTTTCAGATTTTACGCTAAAAATGATACTTTCACGCAAAAGTGCACTTGGCATCCGCCCGTACGCTATTCCTCAGTATTTCCGAAAGACTTTTAGCTGGGATGCAAGGAATTGACAAATTGTGCTATCCAATTAAAAACTCGCTTTATTATGGACTTATACATGTAAATATAAACTCGCTTTAGTATGTACTTATACATGTAATTATGTACATAATGTACGGTATTTTCAATTTTTCTTTCAAAATGCGCACCTGGTAAAATGCACATTGTCTCCTTTCGGATAACATAAAATGAGATATCTACCATCTTACTTGAAAATTCTTTTAATATTTGTGGCACTAGGACATTTACTATACATTCGATGGATAAACGCATTTAAATCGAAGAATTCATGTTGCGTAAAAAAACTTCAAACTATTGACAGTTTTCACAAACTTTTATTTCGAGGAAATCGCGGTTTTATGTTTCCCTGTGCCATATGTGTGTGTGTAATATTCAAATTTGAAATGCATATTTAGTAGACTTATAATTTGAAATTCTGAATGAAAATAATTTCATATCAAAGATAATAAAAAATATGATGATAATCCGTCAAAATATCAAAATGCGTGATTTTCGACAGTCTTTCAGATTTTACGCTAAAAATGACACTTTCACGCAAAATTGCGCTTGGCATCCGCCCGTACGCTATTCCTGGGTATTTTTGCAAAACTTTTAGCTGGGATGCCAAGCATTAGCAAGCATTAACAAATTTTGCCGTCCAAAGTATAAAAAATCGTTTTGGCCGGTCTACTATATTGTAAATCATCGATAAATCTCGGTTTCGTTTCTTGTGGAACGCACTGTATATCTCTATGCATTATACTTTACATGAGATGCGAGTTTTGCTCCCTAGGTTAATATTTGAATCCCGTACCCTTTTACATTTACATGACGTTTGTTGATTTATTCTTACACATAGGACTCTCCTCAAATAGATCAACTGAAAACAAACGCATGCATATTCACTCCTTCCATGAAAACTATTATTTTTTTTTATTTCCAACGCTTGTCCTACTGAAAACATCTTGAACATTACGGGAGCAAAGTCTCCGTTTCTTCAAATTCTGTTACTGATGCTGTCCCAAGGGGTGCAACAAAATTCCAATTCTCACCGGCACAGCGGGTGTGTCAATGTCCAATTTAGGAATTAGATTACACTAAGAAGATACCCTTTTTGCCACCATTAGGCATCGGAGGTTTGTGAGTTGGTCTGCTCATTTACAAACTTACTCCGCAAAGAGATTTGCTCTACTAATGCATTGATGTATTGTTTGCTTTCCTAAGATGTCTCATCTTTGGTAGTTATAAACATGCTATCTATTGCTGGGAAGTTTTTGATATCATAGATAATACTCTTTAATGCAAATTCGGAGTAATGTAATATTAATCCGTATATCATTGCAATTACGAATAATGCAAACACTCGACGGTGATTTGACTGTGTCTCCTTGATTTCATATTATTTTGGAATGTCCAACGATCACAACAACTGCTTAGTGAGGCGGTTTAGTGTTCATTTATTCAAGAAAGATAGGAATCTTTGTTCCAGAAGGAACTAATATTTAGCCTCGAATAATGGGAAGGGCCAAGAGGGCTATGAGAAAAGCAAATACCCCGAAATTTTGACTGGATATTTTTTTTAGTTTTATACTCAATTTCTTTTTTTTTATATTTGTTTATTTATTCATTTATTTCATAAATTTGATTTAATACATTTATATTTAAATATTCCCGTTCATTAATTCATTAATTTAGTTATTGCTTTTATTATTTTTTTTATTTATTTAATTCATTTATTTTTTGTGGGGCGTGTTGACTCTCGAATTCTTGTGAGAGCAAATTTTAGTCCAGGATAGAAGAGGCATAACCTTGTGTTTTTTATATACAATATTTTTTGATGGTTTCTTGTCAATTCGAGGGTGCTGATTACGAATCTGGATGATGCCTCTCGTGTAACCTTGAGCATTTTCCGCAAATTGGCAAAATCCAATATGGCCGCCAAAATATACAAATTCCCAATGAGAATCCTAATATTGTCCACACATTGGCTATGAAATGCATACAATTGTGTGACAGGAGCGAAATACTCTCTGAAAAAATTATTTTTGACAAAATATTTATTTTCCTGATATTCAAAATGGCCGCCAAGCCCCTTGTATACTCTATTATGTACAATATGAATAGGGAAAACTACTTCTCACAAAATGAGCACTAAACTGCAAAAAATCGCGATGTATGAATGAAGTAATATTAGCAAATCATCATTGCTAACGAGATGTATCATTTATTATGTAATATATGGGAACATTTCTGCATTTTGATATCTAAAATAGCCGCCACTGGCCCAATCAGTATTGCGTACAATGGCAATTGGGGCCAAAAAAATCACAAGAGTGGTCACTAAAATGCATATTATGAAGATTAAACGAGTGGAATACTGACTAAAACATAATTGTTAACGAAATATATTATCAATATGCCATGTATGTGATGAATGTTTCATTTTGATATTCAAAATGGCTGCCAAAGGCCCTAAAGTATTATGCACAATGAGAAAGAGGAGCAAAGAAATCACAAGAGAGAGGACTATAATATGTGATAAATTAATTGGATACCGTCTAAAAACATATTTTCCAACGAAATATATCATTCAGGTTTCAAGTTTGTGTTATATACTGTATTTTGATTTTCAAAATGGCCGCCATAGACATTAACAGTATTATGTACAATGCAAAGTGGGAAACCAATATTCACAGGAGTGAGCACCATAAATGCACGTAATAGTGTTCTATGAGTAAAATATTGTCTGAAAGCATAATTTCTGCCAGTTAGGTGATAAATACTGTTATTGGAAAGTCAAAATGGCCGCTACAGGCCCTTATGGTATTATACACAATGTTAATGGAAACAAATTATTTCAACAGAATTTGGCTTTGCTTGGTCAAATGGTGATGTATGAGTGAAATATTGTCTGAAAACACGATTTATAACAAATTTATATCATATCTTATGTAATTTAGGTGATAAATACTGTATTTAAACATTCAAAATGGCTGCCATATGCCCTTTTTGTGAACATTATTTGTCTCCACTCAAATTGTATATTATACGATAAGGGCTTATGGTGGCCATTTTCAATTTAAAATACAGCATTTATCACCTTAATTACACAACATTATGACATATCTCGTTAGAAACCATGATTTTAGACAATATTTAACCCTTACATCACAATTTACAATTATATGCAATATGTAGAGTCAAGCAAAGCCAAATTCTGTCAAAATTATATGTCCCATGTTACAATATACACAATAATTTTAGGACCTATGGCAGCCATTTTGGATTTCAAAATACAGCATTTATTACCTCCACGACCAATATGTGATGTATTTAGAAATCATGTTTAAGACAATATTTTTACTAGTATATCACAGTTATATGCATTTTATGATTCTTACTCTTGTGAAAATTTGTTTCTCCATTCGTATTGCGCATGCTAAATATAGGGCCTATGGCGGCCATTTTGAACATGTTGAAAGTCAAAATACAGCACTTATTACATAAATGGCATATTAACAATGATGTTTTTAGTCATTATTCCATTATTAATAATATGCATTTTAGTGCTCACTCTTGTCATTTTTTTTTGGCCCCGGCCATTGCATTGTACATAATACTCCTTGGGCCAGTGGCGGCTATTTTAGATATAAAGATACAATAATGTCCCCATATATGACATAACAAATGATATATCTCGTTATTAATGATGATTTGAATATATTACTTTGTTCATACATCGCGATTTTTTGCGGTTTAGTGCTATTTTTTGTGAAAATTAGTTTTCCCTATTCATATTGTACATAATAGAGTATAAAATGTCCTATGGCGGCCATTTTGAATATCAGGAAAATAAATACTTTGTCAAAATGCAGTATTTAACACAAACTTGAAACCTGAATGATATATTTCGTTAGAAAATATGTTTTTAGACAGTATCCCATTAATTTATCACATATATATGCATTACAGTGCTCTCTCTTGTGATTTCTTTGCTCCTCTTTCTCATTGTGCAATATACTTTTACATGTAGGGCCTTTGGCAGCCATTTTGAATATCAAAATGAAACATTAATCACATACATGGCATATTAATAATATATTTCGTTAACAATTATGTTTTAGTCAGTATTCCACTCGTTTAATCTTAATAATATGCATTTTAGTGATCACTCTTGTGATTTTTTTTGGCCCCCATTGCCACTGTACGCAATACTGTTTGGGCCAGTGGCGGCTATTTTAAATATCAAAATATAGAAATGTTCCCATATATGACATAATAAATGATATTCCTGTGACAATGATCTCGATAGCAATGATGATTTACATATATTACTTCATTCATACATCTCGATTTTTTGCAGTTTAGTGCTCATTTTTGTGAAAATTGGTTTTCCCTATTCATATTGTACATAATAGAGTATACAAGGGGCTTGGCGGCCATTTTGAATATCAGGAAAATAAATATTTTGTCAAAAATTATTTTTTTCACAGAGTATTTCGCTCCTGCCACACAATTTTATGCATTTCACAGCCAATGTGTGGACAATTTTATGATTTTTATGGGTAATTGGCATATATTGGCGGCCATATTGGATTTTGCCAATATGCGGAAAATGCTGAAGGTTACACGAGTGGCATCATCCAGATTCGTAATCAGCACCCTCGAATTGACAAGAAACCATCAAAAAATATTATATATATAAAAAACAAGGTTTTGTCAAGTTTCTATGGGGCCTATCCTGGACTAATTTCAATCGTATCCAGATTGATAACCTCTGTTTACGCGTGCATGATTGTGTGTGCGTGTTTGTGCATCAGCGTATCTACAAATTACACAAAAGGGCGATGGGAATAATCTTTCACACTATGTAAAGACGGACATCATGGGACCCCGTTATCATTTACTTTTATTGAAAACCTTGGTTGCCCCTAAGCAGATCATGAAGTTGATTCATTCAGAAAGAAATTCATCTGAAGTTTGTGCTGAAATCAGTATAGATGCTTGATAGGTTCTTGATAAAACTGTTAATTCTTTAATACGTTAGGTGAAAATAGGATGACGATATATTCATGTAGTCTTAGTCTAACCATGTAGGGATCTCCATTACGCAACCTTGGTATCCAGAAGATTCCTACACTTAATTGTTACATTTTTATCATTATGTACTTGTATTTACGACTACAATTGATTTTTTTCCTTCTGAATATGATGAAACTATAATGAATAAACAAATAAAATCAAATTAAATTAAGCGCCTAAGCTCATTTCAACGCCTGTGCAAACACACGCGCTTATTAATTATTAAACCACCCTGTCAAGAGTCCTCGACTCTGCACAGAGCATATTAAACGCAAGGACATTCCTGTTAGTCACAACCTAGAAAGTGTCTTCTTTTTTGTCGATGTGAAGGTGCCGAGGGACGTCCTGTGAGGCTGTAACAAACATGTATCAACCTACTGTCATACCAAACGTCTTTGAAATCAAGCTTTTTAGAACCACAAAATACACCACTCCATCACCCTAACACACAGCTGCAAAAAAGTGACTCTGACACCAGTCTGATGACGCTACAGGCTCTTTCGAAAATGAAAGAAACCAACAATCTTATGAGATCAAACTTGAACGTTCACTTGGAAATGGATCAAGAATTGAATTCCTGTGACAAGATCCCACCTCCGAAAACTTTACCCACTTACACGGCTCGGAGGACTAACGACTCATTTACAGAGTATTCTTACTATTGCTTGTTTTCTACACATCAACTTGACCATAAGTGAGGATGGAATGTCCACTTGGTTAGGAGGAGATATGTACTCTGGAGCTTTTTTTTATTTGATATAGACTGTGGGGCTTTGGCATACAAATAAACGACGGGAACACAAGTGTATGAAGTGAGATTGAAAGCATTCTGAAACTTATCGCAGTAAGTGGAAGTGACGTTGGAGACATTACGTTATAATCTTCTCAGTATAAAGGGCAAAGATTCCTATCATCAGATTTTTTTTAATTGATTAAGCGTAAGCCATTGACTTAGAAAATCTGCATCCCATTTTACTTTACATATGAACATCGATATATACTGTATTAGGACCATGGGTCCACAAAGCAGTTAGGTAAATCGATAACTTTTTATCAATCTGTTATAAAAAAAAAATTGAATATTGGTATGGAATCTGTGATTTAAGAAATAAAGATACTTGACATGCAAACAAAAAGCTATTTATCCAAAATAAAATACCATAGGATAAAATGAACTTTCTAGACGTGAATTCTGATCATGAAAAACGACCAATTAAAATGAATTAATATCAAATCATGCATTGACTTATTAAATGCCGACGCGTACATCATATGCAACACGCGATATTATTGACTGATCTGACCAATGCGGTCAAGCCTTTCATACAGTACGCAACTCGGAATTAAAGTGCGAATCTAAGCAATACATAAATCTTTGTAAAACACCCACTCCCTAAGCTATTACGGTATTACCATTGACATACTTCCGGTTGGTTTGGAATCTGTTTCGTTGGTGTGACTTTTGAATTATTCTCGTAGCTGCATATCCATACTAGTTTCATCCTCACTCTCCAGCAGAAGTACGGCACATTGGAGCTCTTAGAACTGAAGATCGATCAACGTCTAAAAGGGGGTGTCATGTCCGTGCATGAGATTCCTACCCACCTTTCTTATTCAAGGGCGTAGGCTGATTTGAGCATGGGGGGAGTGCACATTCTGGAAAAGTGGCACTAAAGTGGTATGGGGATGCACATCTTAGGGAGGTGGAACTAAAGTTTAGAAAATCAGCTGTTGGAAGCAGAAGAAGGGGTACAAAGTTCGTGTTGCTTGCCAGTGTCGGAACTCCTCTGCCTCAGCGGGAGAGTGCAAGTACACCTACTGCACACCCAGCCTTCTCCGTTGTTATTTCTGGTCCATAGAGTCTAAATGACACACACGACCTGCTTCCCATTTTGCCTTCAAACGTGAGGGTGAGGGGTCTATACTTCCATCATCCCGTTTCTTCCAAATGACCCCGTTGAGCGAGGTAGATAGGTAGACAGATACATTTTATTTTTACACATTAAAAATCCAAGCAGATACAAAGTCTGATTTGCATTGCGGCAAAGAAAGCAAAATGGTTTACAAAATTAATATCTTACACCAGACTGTTCGCTCGAGGATCAAAAGACGGGTCCAGACCCCCTCATACATTTCTTTTGTCATTTTGTTCCTTCAGATTATTGACGACCCCCTTCAACACACGCACACTTCCTCTATCCATGTATTCTCTGCTGCGTTCCATAATAGCAGCGGCATTACAGTGTTCATCGGGACAAGCGTTGAAAATAGAGACAAGCGTCGTCTGGTTTGTATCAGATTATATTTCGTATTGCAGCATCCAACATGTCCAATAGGAATGATCACAAACATTGAAAAATCGGAGTAAACTTTGAACGCATTTTTTCATTCTGTCATTACCAGCTTCATAATTGAAAAGACCATTTCAATTTCCTTGTTAGATTTTATATAATTTCGTTACTTAAAAGCGCTAATTCTTAAATGTTTGAATACAACATTCTGAGCAAAGGTTTGTTGACGACCTCATAACCCCAGATGTTTGATTCTGTTAGCGGTCACTATTAATTTCAATTACTCTTTGCAAGGAAATCATGATGGTAATCTGTTTTCATATCCCGTTTAACGTTACCAACCAAGTCCTTTTTGTTTGCATTAGGGTGTTTTGGATTATGTCTTGGCTGAAACAGAGTTGCCCTCAATGGTCTCTAAATGCAAAATAACACATCTAGTCCCTAATCACGCTTCTCGGAATTATACTAGGGAAAATCCTTTTAGAGTGAGTTAAAATAACAATCAATTTCCTCCCTTTCTGGGTTGAACCATGAATTTTGTCAGACGCTTTCACGAAAAGGGGTCAAACCTACCATCAAAAGACTCTGACTTGTCTCTAATCTCATGCAAAAAGAGTGTGATTCGGGGCCGGATTAGTTATTCTGTATTTAGAGTTTATGCTGAATTCAAATTATCTTACGTTTTTAAGCTCCACGTCAATTATATGAAAAATCTGTTTTTCACCTCTAAATTCATAGCATAGCGCCACATGTCATCTTTGAAAAGTGCGAACTAAATAAAACTCTTTTCATGAACGCCCCCATATCAAGTAAGTTAATGACAGCAAATTCACTTTAATCGTTTTTGATTGCCTGCATTAATTTTATTTGTTTTATTCCGATTGGACATTGATGGATTCGTGCATTGTCGTAGCTGGGGTGTATAATAAACCGTTTTATTTGTATCCTTTAAATATCCTTTCAGCCGTTTTATTTGTATCCTGTCAATTGCCACATTCCTTGGTAATACTGCAAAGTTTCCTTATCATGCTTATAGAACCCAAAGCCAAAACTAATTAGTTATTCACTAACTCAAAAATTGTTCATTCTTATCGGTTCATACATGTATGCTACATCATAAGCTTCGCCTACATGTACATTATATTTCATTTAGAAGAATTGAATATGAGAACCCGTGTGGTCTCATTTCTTCTTAGTAAGTTGTTCGCATGAAGAAATTACGGAGTAGCATTATACCTCAAGATCTTTTAAACATAGCGCTAACAATACATAATTCTTCTACTATAACACATCTATAATATACACTGATCATCATTTAGTACGCTCGTCTAATGGACGAGATCACATCCTATATACAACAGCAACATTTCTCAGCCAAGTACACAATTCGAAAGAAAACGGATTCATTCAAGCATTTTGTGACGACAATTTTGCCACCCAAATTGAAATTTCAACACTTAGTAAGCACAACCTTTACCCAATTTGTGCCAGCTGGATCTGAGGACATAACTGAATCTGAACAAAAGTTTATGTCAGACATCTCCTGCATTTTTCACTAAGTTTTTTTTATAATTCAAAGGGGGTTTACATTTCATTTTTCATTTAATACTTGTTTTTCCCCCTTTCCGAGCTTGACAATGATTATCAATACGAAAATCAAGCCTAAGTTATTTCATGTAAGTCACAGCTCAGTGTAAAGCAAATATCGTCACGATGGCCTCGGTGCATGTGGGGGAATACGGTGGGGCGCAATGCACTCTTCAAAGTGTTTTAGGCAAGGAAACAAGTTAAAAAAGAGTAAAAGATATCTTCAAATCAATTTTACTAGCTATAATTGCTTTTCATGATTAAGGTCTACTTTTATTCGCATTATCATTTCAAGGTTCTGCGCAAATATTTTTTCACTAACTTTTCAGAAGTAAGTGGTACTCACTCATTTTGTGACAATTTTGCCACCCAAATTGAAATTTCAACATTTAGTATGCACAAACTTTACCCTTTTTGTGCCAGCTGGATCTGGGGACATAACTGAATCTGAACAAAAGTTTATATCAGACATCTTTTGCCTTTTTTCAATAAGTCTTTTAACATTTAAAGGGGGTTTACATATCATTTTTCATTTAATACTTGTTTCTCCATACTTTTCCGACCTTGACAATGATTATCAATACGAAAATCAAGCCTATATAAGCCATTTTATTTAAGTCACGGCTCAGTGTAAAGCAAACATCGTCACTATGGCCTCGGCGTGTGGGGGAGTGGGGTGGGCGTAATTCACTCTTCGAAGTGTTTTGGGGCAAGGAAAAAAAATTATAAAAAGAGTAAAAGACATCTTCAAATCAATTTTACTAGTTAAATTCCATGTGTTTTTCATGATTAAGGTTTACTTTTATTCGCATTACTATTTCAAAGTTCTGGGCAAATCATTTTTCACTAACTTTTCAAAAGTAAGTGGTACTCACTCAAGCGGAAATATCTTTCGACAGTTACATTATCATTTGATGAAATGGATCTTTACCAATGTTAAAATGTTTAAAAGTCTTCAGGATATTGCAAATGTATAATTTTATAGGATTTTTTAAAGTGTAAACTTTTTTTGATACGCACTGTATAAAATATTTACTTATATGCGACGAGGTCTTGGGCACGTTTTATGGTTTTTGGCACGAACCTTTAACCTACGGTTTCCGAGATCATAATGGTTAAAAAGCATGTATATATGAAAAAAATAAAATAGATTATAGGGTTCACTCAACCAATCGACTTGGTTCGCATCATGGTTAAATACGAACTATAAAAGGGTCGAGAGCTACAGATTAATTATAACTAGACCTGGACCTCACATAATATATATACCCTTAGGTATGTAGATCTCTTTTGCTATTTTTATTTTCAAAATCTTTCACAGGTCTACCAATATGCTTTTCTATTGTATTTCGCACAACATCTTGCTATCTTGTTTTCTTCTTTCTTTTTGGTCTCAAGATTGCACAGCATTTTTACAGCAACCTGCTGCAACCTTCACTAATCAGTTATTATGTTTATACATTTTGCGGAAATATCTAAAAAAAAAGAGTACAGAACCATTTAATTTTCTCTCGAAAATTAATTTCCATTTTTACATATCAAATCTGCATACTTTCACTATATAATGTACAGTTAGTTTTATTATCATTAGGCCTACATGTGTCATAGAATTGTTACACCTCTGTATTAAATTTCAGCTTTTTAGCTGCAGTATGTGAATGATTATGAATAAATCATGAAATGAAAGAATGATTAAAGTGTCAAATTAATTTCTTCAAGAAGCATTCGGGACATTGGGGGAGATTTACAATTGTCAAACCCTTACTCTTTCAGTTGCTTAACGGATGTGCTGCTGTCAGCTCGGTTAATCGGAGTTTTGATAGGGTAAGTGCTTTTGCCACGAAAGGAACAAATTTATTTGATTGCTAAGCAGTTTATCAAACAGAAAGAGTGCTCTTTTGGAGGATGTGAAGGTATTTATCAACCTTGTGTTTTACAGTGAGCTTTTCCCAGATGGAGTGTCTTAAAAAGGAAAGAGAGATAGAGAAATTTATTGGTTAACGCCTAGTGTACAAGTAGTCTACACAGGTGCGGAACCAGCATTTTCCAGATGGGAGCGGGGGTGGGGGATGTAAATTTGTTAACTGAATGATTGTCATTAAATTAACTTAACAAACTATTTGACAAGAAAGAAAAATCAACTTGAGAATGCAAAACAACAACATTTTACGGTATTTTTGATGCCTCTCAATGGGGGAAAGGGAGAGGTTGAAAGTACGAGCCGGAAGAATCCTTCCTCGATCCGCCACTGCTAGTAGTAAACACTTTTTAACTTCCTGAGATTTACCTTGCACATAATATCTAAGGTAGATTTGTGTTTGTATTAGTTAGGATGATGATTTGTGACAAAAAAAGGAAAGGAAGGAAGAAAGAAAGAAAAGAAAAGGAGAGAGAGATAAAATTTAAGATCAGTGACACTGTCACAGACAGTACGTCTAATGAACCTATCATTTTCGTCACGAGGGTAGCGTATGGCACAAAATGATTACCGGAAGAAATGATTCATGAATACATCAAATTGACTGAAAAAATACATGAATAACTAAAAGGTAAGAAATTCAGAAGTAAATACACGTATCCAAACATTCAGAGGGCAAAAAGATTTGAGTTATGGTGATCGTTATGTTTGCAAAAAAATAGCACACTCGTACTTAAATCAATCATACTAATATTTTTTTCTTTCACTTTTAATTTGATAAAGCTAGTTTTTCTCCTTTTATAGTTTCTTTGCATCATTTCTATATACAGACCGTTCCTTCAATCTCTTACTTGTTAAAAAAAAATGCATGTTAAAGAATCGACAAAACAATAGTCAAGTCTTTTTGCACGTATCCAGTGGGCAACGTCCAATCGGTTGCC
Organism: Lytechinus variegatus; assembly: GCF_018143015.1. Lineage (NCBI taxonomy): Eukaryota > Metazoa > Echinodermata > Echinoidea > Temnopleuroida > Toxopneustidae > Lytechinus > Lytechinus variegatus. The sequence continues at coordinate 32,441,196 of NC_054744.1, read as the reverse complement.
GAGATGCAATGACATGTTAAATGAAAATGATAAATATTAGTCGAAGGAATAAGTATTTTAAGCGAGATCAATGTTGAGGTTTGGAACAAGCCGTCTAGACGTGGTCTCATGAGTAATGGAATCACACAGGCAATTATGAAATTTGAAAGCTTTTCTTTGCAATTTGGGCTGTCTGCCCTAACCCATCAATGTTCATTACCCAAGCAATTACACCCGAAAAATAGAAAATTGGAATTAGCCTATATATATGCGACATTGCTTTTATCTATTCATCCCCTGCGTGGTAGCCTCTAGTGTATTGGGCCGGAGGATGTTGGTTTTCATTTAGTTGTGTTTGTTTCGTGAGCACAAGTTTACAATAAAGCAGAAGGGATGCTGGTAAGACTATGAAAGGAAAGAGAGATAGTCATTGAAAAACAGAAAGAAGAGAGAGAGAGAGAGAGAGAGATGAATAAAATATAGTGAGGGGGGGGGGGGCAGAGGGGGAAAAGACAATTAGAATGTCCGTTAGAATTTTTGGATACCGGGTACATATTTTCTTTGGTCATTTTTTATTACGTTGATTAATTCACATGGTGAAAAGGCTTTAATAAAAAACTTGTTATTATTCTCATTCATGTAAGATAATGTTTAAAAGTCGGGAGCCGTACAAACACTTTAGCAGTATTGCAAAAGAGTATGCTATACGTAAAGGAATTCGAATTTCTGTTTCGACAAAAAAGGAAGATGAATAGAAATCGGGAAGACTTTCTGGTGAGGGCCATTTTCATAATAATGAAACGGAGATAGTCGATATCAATTCTCATTGGATTGGGAAACAGTCCACCTGCGGTATTTGATATTCCGGGAGCTATTTTCTTTAACTAAAGTCAAAAATGATACTGACGTGACGGCATGGATACGTCATGTTTAGTTTAAGATAACCATACAACTAAAAATTTGTGTAGGCTGTACGGCTATTTTTTGTTGACAGGATGACCTTTGATTACAATATGATTTATGCTACGGCTATCTATAACTTTGCTTCATGATTTGTAAGGGACCTTCAATTAGAAATAAGAGCATTCGTCCCCGCCAAAAAACAAACAAACAAATCTGACAGAAAACAGCGAATCATGTTCTAGCTTGAAACTGTTTTGACGTTCAAGTCTACAACATATTGAAATTGAAATGGTTAATTCAGAAAACTTCATCGCAGCCGAAGGCTGAATTGCGAAATTCTGTACAAGGTAAAATACAAAATATATAACAAAATGACATGTAAAAGTAATAAAATAAATGTTATATGGTGAAAATTAAGAAAGGAGAAGAGAACAAAAAATTTATACATGGGATAACAGTAACCTTGGATAGTTGTAACCATAGTATGATTCTGTGAGGATAAAGTCAGTCATTCATAAGCTTGCATGAATAACATAAAAAACAACAGAAATTATAAACAAATGATATTTCTTTAAATAATTGAATATGAAAAATAACTGAGCCAGAATAAGGGGGAAAATGAAAAATATGTCGATAAGGTTGGTAAAACTGCTCAAAGGGATTCTGTCAATGAGTTAAGTATATTTTTCACCTGGCTTACACGAAAATAAGAGATATCATAAATCTAATGATTGATTAAATAATTTCTGGTTGTACATGTATAAACATAAGAGTGCCTATGAAAATGGGTAGGTAAAGCGACGTTGTGTTTTCAATGAACATGGTAACTTTGGAGGAGGATTCACCCTTAGGATCACAGAAAAGGCGAAATGGGCCTAAGTAGAATAGAATACCAGCATGCCGATGCCAGAACGTAATGCCAAATGATGACGATATAATTGGAAACATTCAGGATATTACACACGGAATAACGGTCCAAGATCCATGCCTGTTATTTAACTAACGAGCTAGTTATGTCGACATGAGACCTGCTGATTGGCACAGGTATACGAAGCACCCCCGAAATTATGTCCTATTAACCTTTTGTTCGATCTTTTATTTCATTGCTAATTAGATAGCTGCCAACTGGGGCGGACGAGAAGACTCTGGGCCAAAAGCATAAATGATGCGGAAAGGCAAACCGATTCCTTTGAACAACCGGCGATTCTTAACCTTTAGAAACAGGACACGACCCCTTAATTTTGATACTAATTAAAATTACCGGCATTTTCAGAGACACAGTCCAAGATTGTTGAGACTGCTACGAAAGTGAGATTACAGCTGACATTAAACTCAGTTTCATTTGTTTCCAAAATACTAACGGAGGAAATTCAGTTTGTACATCTCAATATAATTATGAAGAAAAAGCAATTTTGAATTACATCAAAATAAAACGAGAAAACAGTCATAAAAGGAGTTGCATAAAATCAAGTAACTTCATCATAGTTGTCTTGTGGAGGAAACATTGTGATAGCGTAGCATGTGAAACATGTTCCCCGTATCATAAATAACGGTATAACTTAATAATCATTTAAATCAAACAAATGTATACATTTTAGAATAAAAGTGATACACGGAACAGGACAACACTAACGGCAGATAAGAAAAAATGCAACAATTAAGCTTTTATATTGTAATTATTATTTTGTTTTAGTTTGAGTTTGCATTTGAAAGAAAATTAGATTGATAAATTTGAAGTTAAATGAAACAGATACATGTTCTTAGGGATTGAAGTGTGTTAGTGCACATCACTTACCAGCCAATGAAGCAGTGACTGAAAATTTGCTTTAGAATTACTTGTACTTCTCAATATTTTTTCCTCCTATTTAACCACACGTTACGGTTAAAAAAGTTTAGATTTCCAATATCCAATCTTAAAACGATTAAATAAAGGTAATTAATACATAGTCTGTTTATGACCAAACTTTATCATTTTATCGTAAATAATTAGGTAACAATGGTTTATAGAATATTCAGCTAGATGGAACAAATAAATTAGATATTTAGACTCCTCGAACAAAAAACTACCAGGTTACGATAACTTACCTTTTAAATAGGGAATACTATTATTTTTCGAAAATGCCTGTAACGTTAATGACCAATATAGTTTTCAAGATTTGATTTTTAAATAGATGTCGTAAACATTGTAAAGAATAAAAAAAAAGCTTAATCCCCAACATTTGTCTTATTTTTAGCAAAAATAATGTTTGTTAAAAAAGGAAGAAAAAACAACAACAGAAATTAAAATCAGTTGGTGGGTATATTATTCAGACAGTTCAAAATTGCAAATATCATCCGTATCTGCCCCATCCTCTTTTTGTCATATGTCTTGTTGCTTTATTCCAGCCATGTTCAGATCCTATTCCCAAACTCTCTTTTATCCACTCCTGAGTAATTCTTTGTTTTCCAATCAGCGTGGTTACCCAGTAATAGGTCATTCTGTCAAGCAAATTACCGGTGCCGTAATTTGATAACGGTAAATAATTATTTGAATGTAATTATTTTGTGCGTTGTGAATGATGCGGCCCTAGATGGGAACCATATGGTACCGGGTATGATTTAGTTGTCTGATCTAGTCAGCTGGCAAGGATTCTCAGAGGATGATAGAAATTTTTCCCTTTTTTATTTTAACCATCAATCCCTCTCGATATCTCCATTACAACTAAAACTAGTTGGCTGGTTTTGACTGCAGGGCTAATGATGTATTTTCTTTCCAGAATTCGGTATTACTAGAAAGCAAAGTCAGACAGAATATCTGTCCACAAGGTCAGATTTTGGAGTGTGTATTATTAATTTTTAGTACCCATGACATTAAATATCGTTGTTTTGATATCAACAAGAATGAAAATTTATCATATCACATTCGCCACTTAACAAAGAAAGTCTTTAAAAACATTCCCTAAAGAAGATAAACAAGACATTAAGAACTCACTCTTGAGTAGCGGTAACGTAGATCGCCATGTTGACATGCAGCATATGTATTTCAACCTGGCGAGAAACCTATTTTGCCCTGTTGACATAATACCCTTATTAATTCGGCTTAGCAAGACAAATTATCTTACCATTTCGATGGCACTTTTAAGTTTTCATAGTCATCAGTTTCTAGAATAAAATACATTTATATACTTACCTTAAATGTCTACTTATTTCATTTAAGGTATAAGAAACATATTGTCCTGTACATGCTCATTTTTGCTTGGTGTTCCATATCAAATATCGAGAGACATCGCAGGCCTAGTTTTTTTCAGGTTATGTCAAATCACATCTTTCAAAAAACTAATTTTAATGCGTTAATCGTATCAATACCCTTTGTACATGAATACGACCGTGCTTTGGATTGAATAATGCATAAAACGTGCTTTAAATCTAAATCAAAAGATCATGGACATTGTAATTACTTGTAGATCTTACTGCAAAATCAGTCATTATAGTCAGACATGCAACATACCGATATTGGGGAAATTCCCTAAAGGGGATTTATTTCAGTAAATTTAAATCGTGTTCTTTCTCTTTTATAACCTCTGATCAAAGACATTGCAATCATGAGAATTTAACTATCATCATCAAGTCTCGTATCTGGATGTGGTTAACAAATACATTTATATATAAACGTTGTAAACATATTTTGCATGCTTTGGGAGGCAATTAATACGTTGATGATATCAAAGCCGTAAAATTGAGCATGCTATTGTGTTTGTAAAAAACTTTTTGAAATAAAAATGTTGTGTAAACCATTGATAATGTATAAATAAACAGAAAAGTGAATATATCAGCGTATCACTATAGTGTAAAGTAGAATCGTAAAAATAAAGAAAACAAGGCCAGGCAAGGCAAAGCGAATTAACTCTAATGACAGTCTTTTTTTTTTAAGAGCACTGCTGGTTTGGGAAAAAAATAAGAGAGAAAAAAAAACCGAGGTGATTTTGCATAAGTTTCTTAATTAAGCGTGCCAACCCGAATTCCAGAGTGTATGTCATGAGGCACCACCATATTTAGGGGGATTCAGTATCCAGATTACCAGGGACTAATAAGGGGGTAAAAAGAACTTAAAGTCACAATTCATTATATATATATTATCATCCTAAGCATGGTTATTCATGTTTGCGTTTCTTGAATGCGTGTGCGTCAATGTGTTTCTTTTAATTTTCAGAGGTTAACCGTTCCGGGAAATTTGAGAAGACACCGACTGTGCTTGTCACCTTTACATACCTATCATGGGTCTATATTCATATCCACCTAAGATCAACATTTAATATCATTTTATTGTCAATGTATTACTTAAACATCTAACATTTTATATTTCTTTCAAGTTGAAGGGTGAAATTAAAAAGTTATAATCCTTCATAAATTTAGCAAATATGGTCACGTCTCATTTCTGCTATCTAATCTGCAAAAAAATGTATATTATACAGTACTTGCACTCTGTTTCAGTGTACTTTTATCGAGGACAATTGTAAGGAATTTACACAGCAAAACATGTGGTGTTATCCGGCGTACATAGAGGACCACACCAGTTATTTTACACCGGTGTTAAATTGGTGGAGTTAGTTTTACACCTATAGGTGTTATTACAACACTTATAGTTGTTACATTTACACTCTTTGGTGTTTTGTTCAATCTCTAGGGTGCTATTTTAACACCTCAGTGTGTGGTCCCCTATTAACACCAGTTGGTGTCAGTTTTAACATCACTGTTTTTACAGTGTATGTGCTCTGTCCTCGGACAAACTGCTGTACGCCCGCGCGTGTGTATTGCGAGTGGGTGTGTGGGAAGGTAAGAGGCGTGTCTTGGTGTGTTCGTACCAGCGTCTTGTAATCTGTTTTCTATTCTGTCTGCCCCTTCAGGTGATTTCTTCATGACGCTTACTCAGTCTCTCTTTTCATCAAATACCGTCTATCTCGCGAAATTCAAACATTATTATCATGATATTACTTTCTTTCATTGATAGGCACTTCCCTCCGTCCCCCATCCATTGTGTTTTATAAGATTTTGATAATCATTTTAGTTTCAATATCATATTCAGTAATACGTGATTATGTGCGCATCTGTTGAACCAATAATTACTGAAGCAAATCATTAGCTTAATTTCAGTTTCATAAATCCAACCTTTAATATTAACCACAAATATTACTCTTATGCTCTGAGACTGAAAAAAACTAAAAAAGATTTTAGCTTAATTTCTTTTGTATTTCAATTATTACTGGCATTTACCTGATTCTGTCTAGAAATTAAAAAAGAACAATAGCGGATGAAGAAAGAAAGAAGGTAAAGATACGTACAGAAAGCTGAATTTTATCCATGATGATTCCTGCATGTGGGATCAACGACCGGCCAGGGATTTAAGAGCGGTGATTCACATTCTGGGCGAGAGGCCCTAAGATATAGGGCAGTAATGGGGGCATTAAGGCCAATAAATCGAATCTATCCAGCCTGCTCGAGTAATTAGCGCCAAGGAAATGACACCCGTAACCGTCATGCCGTTCCGAATGAACGAAGAGATTTTCTTTGACGGACATGGTTGAATTGTTTGATGAACACGGAAAGTTACCTATTCCTTAGTCTCTCATTTTACATGATATACATGCTATGGATTCAGGCCATCGTAGAACGAGCGATAAATATAATCAACTTTCGGCTCGTTTTAGCATTTTCAGTGACATTAAGTACTTACTTTGTTATTTGAATAAAAGAACTTGTGGACTGACTAATGTTGCGGGTTAAGATGGGTTCCTGTAAATTTGTAGTTACGAGGAATAACTTTTTAAGGCTGGAATAGCGAAAAGAATTAGTTTGAGATCTCAGAGATGAGCATACATCAAGTATAAAAAAACATATCAGAAAAGAAAGAGCCGGTAACCATTCCGGCTGAATAGTGATCCTATTGTATTGTCTTTGATCCTGATACGATTATAAGTACGGAGATTACATCACATCGGAGAGAGAGGGGTGCAGACACCCGTGACATTACTTTTTTTTAAAGTCCCTTACTCGAAATCGTTCATAACATAATGAATATGATCTACTACTGCTTGAAAAATACATAAAGGTCAAATTCCTATATCAAGGCATGCATAATGTCCAATACATGCTTAAAACAAGATTTAACAAACTTTTTTTTTTATATTTTATTATATTTTATTACATTTTATTTTATTTATTTATTTATTAATTAATTCATTAATTTATTTATTTGTTTATTTATTATAATTATCATTATTATTATTATTTATTTATTTTTTTTTTGGGGGGGGGTATTGTTAGTAATTATGACATTATACAAGTGGAAGCGCCGTGGTGTAGCGGTTTTGACTTCCGCCTTGTAATCAGAGGGTCGTGTGTTCTAATCCCACCATGGCATAGCGCCCTTTGGCAAGGCGTCAATCCACACTTTGCCACTCTCACACAGGTTCTAATTGCGTACCTGTAAGAAACAACAGTCATTGTGGTTGGTTTAGCAAGCTTGCGCCTAACAGGCTGCTTGAAATGCTATGAATCCAGTGACCGGGTAATAATAATTGTGAATTGTGAAGTCGTCGATTGATGAAGAGTTATATAAATGCCAATTATTATCAGATTATAACTCCTTTGAATACGACGCTATGTATTTTCGATGAGCAGGTCGACACTTTTGAACCAACAAGTTTGTTTTATTGCTGTAATGGGGGAGGGGACATTCTGATAATAATCAAGAATCACAAGTCTCTAAACATTATTAAACGAAACAAAAATCGGCTGGATATTCGAAATCTGATTGTCTTTCCTTAAGGCATGTCGAGTATTTTAAGAAGTACAAATACCTATCCATGAACATTTGAGGTTACTCTTTCCAACCCTGTGCAATACTCACATATACCATGTATCGGCCAACAGTTCAACGTCTTTGAAAATTAGGGAAGAGGAAATCAGATAAAGAATAAGTTAGGAAAACATGACTCCTTTTCTAATTACTTTACTTAGATGTCGATTTTTTATGTATTCTGTTTCCTCTTTCTTTCATAGCGTACTATCCAATATAGCATCAACTTAAGACCACTGTACACTTTACGATTGGTCTGCGATCCAATTATTGGAAAAAAAAAACCCGTAGTACAATTTGATGCTAGTACTGAGACATAGAATATCTTGCATCTTGCTGGGTATTGTTCGAAATTTTCTTGCAAATACAAATAAGTTATAAACTGCGACTGTGCTATCAACCTATTTGAAATAAAAGCGAATTTAATATCGAGTCGTAATTATATAATATCTATCGTACGTTTAGCTACGATTCGAAATAAGTTTGGCCTTTACTCGAAAAGGCTTGCAATGATCCAAAAGTATCGTCTTAATTTTCTTTCAGTTAATGTGAACCGCAGATAAAATATACTTTTCATTCATATTTCAAGAAAATTAGCAAAATGCGATTTGTTCCAAAATCGGATCGTGGACTACTCTTAAGGTGTGCGGTCGCCTTTAAAATCCTATTGAAAAGTATGCACGTATTTGAAACCCCTTTGAAAGATCATTTTCAAGAAAGCAATCATGAATGGCTTACGAATCTAAATTACCTTTTCTACATAAGACCTAAATTTGAATATCTGATTACTTTGGTACGCCAAATAATGCACTTAGTAATTGCATGGTAAATCACAAAACTGAAAATCAAAGAAATGTTGACTTTTTTTTAACTTAGATGTTGATCTGTATGTATATTAGGTTTCCCGCGGTTCTTCGACAAATATTCTAGCAGCGTAATGACTCAAAATTTACGAGGCGATAAAACATGGCGTAGGAGACAATAGTCTGACTGTTTGAAAACAAAGTCTATTTAGTTACTACTTGATATATTCAGCAATCTTCATTTTTCTATATTCATTAATGAAAATTTCGATGGTGCATGCAGCCCCCACCCCCATTTGGTGCTGCCGTCCCGTGACAAAAGGAATCAACCAATTTTTCACAGTTCACTTTTTTCTTCCTTTTATTTCTCTAAAGGATATTTTCTTTATACTCTGCATGAAGCTAAAAGTCCTGAAACATTTTCTTAATTTCTAAATGAACTCATTTCACAGAGTTAATTATTTTTGTCTTAGAGCGGCAGTAAAATACAAGAGTAATCAAAGATGGGTTTTCTATTTGAAAGAATAGCCATCCAAATATTTCATAAATGTATATATATTCATGATTTTACACCCTCTTTCTTTTGGAAGCGATTTGGTTGAAAGATTAAGCGACCCGTTTTTACTGACGATGATTATTGATCTGTGCTTCTAAAGTTTGAATACCTTTTCACAACCCCACGCCTATCGTACAAGGATCACACATCATCATACCAAGTCTTTATACATTTTAAGGATGAGGGAGATAGGCGGTTCGGCGAAGGGGTCCCGACGCATATAGAAACCCAGTATGAAGAGATTGTAATGACCATGCAGACATAGGCCACTGAATCCAGTGTGTTGAAGGAAAGACGCGGGAAAAGAGACCCTCAAGACCACAGCGGCATGTCCATCGGACAACGGAGGACGTCGAGTGGTATGTAATATTAAACTGCAATGTTTTCTTATTCTTTGTTGTTGTTGTTGTTCTTGTAGTTATTTCTGAGAATTCTTATTACCACCGTCCGCAATAGCAATTAGTATTCTGTCGCCTATTGGTAAAGCACTTGACTGGCGTTGCGAGATTTATTCCCAATTTCCATTTCATATGGCGTCTTTTTTTATGACCAGGCAATAATGAATATTATAATGAACATCCATATTTCATTATTCAATAATGACCGGCCACAAGCATCAGCATGATAAGTTTTATCACAAGTCCTATTTTTTTGCTCATATTGTATGAATAATAAGCCCAATTGCACTATGAATCGCGAATCATAATTCCAAAGGTCTCATTGGGCTTGTTTGTCAGTAAATCATTTATTTCACCTTGCTCTTTTGGTTTGCACACTATAAAAACTGGTGTTAAAACGGACACCAATTGGTGTTAATAGAGGACCACACCCTGAATTGTTAAAATAACACCCTAGAGATTTAACTTAACACCAAAGAGTGTAAATGTAACAACCATAGGTGTTGTAATAACACCTATAGGTGTAAAACTAGCACTGCCAATTTAACACCGGTGTAAAATAACTGGTGTGGTCCTCTTTGTACACCAGTTAACACCACAGTTTTTGCTGTGCATATTGTCACTAGCCTAAAAATAATGCCGTAATTGTATTCTTTACTACATTTACCTTGCATTAATTTGTATAATATTATGTTTCAACGCTAGGCACTAAATACATGCGTTGTACAATGTGAAGTAAATCAACTCTCAAAGATGGTTGTGCTTAAAGGCATGCATCAGTGCACTGATTTACCACATGGTTTAAACGTTTCCTACCAGCCATTTCATTCCCAACTATTTTAAGGGCATATAATATACACTATAAAAAATGAAGTGCTAACTTAGCTCTTAAAGAGCGTGTATAGTGAATGCACTTCGGAGTGCTGATTTGTCTAGTTAAAAATCAGCACTCCGAAGTGCAGTCACTATACACGCTCTTTAAGAGCTAAATTAGCACTTCATTTTTTAGAGTGTACGAAGTTAATTTCACTACATTATATCGGCCCTCCGAAAGAAATTATATCTTATCACAATGAAAATGTCTGTTATAGTCCTAAGACTATATTCACATCTACCCAAGATCAATGTCGAAAAATGTATGCAAAATTTATAGGAATTTTAAGAGATTCATTCATTCTGATTCTGATTTAAGAATTTTATATATCTTCCTTATAAAAGGACTATAAAGTTTGTTTCTCATTACATCGCCCAATCTTCCTTCAAGTTCCATGCAAGTGATAATCCGCTCTTATCTGTATTTTATTTTTCCCTTTTGTCACATTTCTTGTTTCGTAAAATGTTATTCATTGTCTGTCTTTCCATTTTCACAGACAAGTTTGCAGTAATTTTTTTTCTAAGCCTAGCCTTGTGATTGAGGGTAAAGACTATTCTACTTATCTTCGTTAACGATTATTCTGTAACGGTTATCGAATTTAGTAAATCGCTGAATTAAAAATAATTTAGTCTCCTTCTTTGAACATCTGGAGACATTTTAATGCCCCCCGGCAAGGAAACATAGAAATAAAATTGGGCTTTAGGTATAAAAAAATTGTTGAAATCCTGTGCATCATGAAATGAATCGTCCTTTTTTCAACGATATGGATATATGACCCTTTGGCATTACTTGGTTGAAATTTAAAGAGTGCTTTGTGCGACTTCGACCGATTTTATCGCCCATGATGGATTGTTTGACCCTATACAAAAGTGCATGATAATGAGTTTAAAAAACGGGACGAATTCCAAGGGCCTAAAATGCGGTGTGAATACAGTCCTATAACATGTGTTTTGCAATAAAATTAATGTTTATAATTTCGCTACGGTACGCAGAGCAGGTATCCTGAAATTATTGATTAGATGATAGAGACTCTTCGCAAAAATTACAGGTTAAATACCCCCTCCCCTAAAAAAACATAAACGCTAAAAAGAAGAAATATCGAATGTGATAAGAATTTGCAATAACGATTAAAGTTTTATCTATTTTAGTGTTTTTATTTGAGTCCCATTTGTGATTTAGATATTGAAATAAAAAGAATGTATTGCCAAGGTCACTATTAGTGATTGAGAAAAGAAATAATATAAAGTAAATCCAAATCAGATGAAACAACATGCGTTGGCTGCCACGAAAACAGAGACAAGGTCATAATTGCCACCAGTGTCAGTGACACCAGTGGCGTACCGTGGGTCACGGTATTGGGGGGGGGGGGCACCAGCAAAAGTTTCGAGTCACTTAGGGAGTGCGCTTCAGTTGCCAGGTAAACTGACCTAATAGAGACATTTCAAGGACATGCAGTGTCATTAAACATATATGTATCTCACTGATTAGGTAATGCAAGCGCGAAGCGCGAGCTGAAATTTTTTTTTATTCATACTTAAAAAAAGGACATTATAAGCAAATTTTTTGTAATCATGATCTGTCTCGCTAAACAAACAATGCGAGCACGAACTGCAAGCTGAATTTTTTTATATTCATACCTAAAAAAGGACATTATAAGCTATTTTTTGTAATCATGATCTGTCTCGCTAAACAAACAATGCGAGCGCGAAGCGCGAGCTGAAATTTTTGTCTATGTTAACCCAAACAGGGACATTTTAAGGACTATATTTCAGGAATCCATTTAGATCATGAATATCTCAGCATAGTCATCTAATGCTAGTGCTGATTTTGTTAGAATTACATCTAAACACATAAAGCACTTTTTGTAGTCATTGTAATCATGATTATCATGCGCATCTCAATTACCAAATACTACGAGGGCGAAGCGCGGGCTAAACATCTTTGAAATTTACACCTGAAGAGGGGCATTCTAAGGCTTGTTTGTAGGAATTCACTAAGACCTTACGTATTTCACTAACCAAATGATGCGAGCGCGAAGTGCGAGCTGAAAATATTTGATATTCAGATAAGAAAAATTGACATTATAAGGACAAACTTTAGATATTCATGAAGAGCAGACATCTCACTAATCAACTAATGTGAACGTTAGCACGGACAGGAAATATTTTATATCAAGGCCATAAAAAAGGGCAATCACTTGAAGTAGTCATGAAAAATAAGCAAATGTCACCACATTAAACAATAATAATTCTTATTGCGAGGAAATATATTTGGTGTATATTGATTTGAAAACGGGAGGTTTTAGTGCAACAGGATCATATATCCCGTTAAATAGTCCATGCGAGCACGGGGAACAATGAAGACCTAGGCCCTGAGCAGATAATGTTTCATAACGTTATGAAAAAATGTTTCTTATGTAATATAACATAATATAATATAAAACATTTTAATGAACAATAGTTTCTTATTTCCCCACTATGTTTCTCTTCCTTTCTCCCTCTTTTTCTAATTTTCCCCGTTTTTTTGGCCAGCCGATTGGGGGGGGGGGGCGAGCCCCCCATGCCCTCCCCCCCGTAGTTACGCCACACCGAGTGACACGTTGCAAAAAAAATGAATCCCTGAAAAAAACCTTTGCCGAAAAATTATTTACTACTTAAAAGTAGGTTAATATAGAGGGACCAGAAACACAACTTAATTTCATCACTTAGACAATCGTGCGTTATATGAGGCCAAACTCCTCAGGAAACTTCGTGAATTAAGATTTCTTTGGTCAGATATCTTAAAACTGTGCTTGACTTGTGCACATATTTCATTTTTATGCATATGAACAATATTAAATACAACATAAATCAAATTTATGTACACTTTATTAAGGCCTTTGTTATGTAAGTCAAAGCCTTTAAAGTGATACCACACAAAAACCCAACATGGTCATCTTAGAAAGGGGAACAAAGAACGTCTCGCTTGTTAATCTTGAATAATTTACAGAAAAATTGCCACAATGCGGAATATACCGTACTTTTAACACTTAAAAATAAAACAACCTCGGCGACACTCGAGCGTAAAGTCGATTTATAATCGGATGTTTACGTATCGACTCTCACGAAAGCAAACCTTTTATCTAGAACATCATCATGTTTTCCGATCCAATCACTGCTCAACTGTCTTTAGAGAGATGGATGATAAATGATGATAAAAAAGCCCCCTGATAAAAAATACCCGAAAAACTGTCTGGCATTAGTCAATCATGCGCCACGTTTTCTCAGATGAAGGTCTTATTTTTCTTAATTGCCGAAAAAGTATCAACAAAATAATGTTACAATTACTCATGTTGATGGCTCTTTAAAAAGCCCGTGGGCATTGGTTTATTCCATTGATCGCTGAGCAAGCGGGAGCCTAGCAAGCTTGATTTCCCGAGATTCCGTGCCAAATCGCAACTAATGGCTGAATTATCGATCACGGCATCTGACAAATCGAAGGTCACATGTCGAGCTAAAGGGCAAGTCACACCGCTAGGCCTATAATCCGAATCGGCCGATTGTTAGCCGGTAATTTGGATATCCCGATTGAATCGTTTCACTGCTGTTGTTGCCGATGGTGCTGTTCTTGGAAGCATCCATCAATTGGTAATCGCTAGAGGGCGGGAAACATGATTCATATAATGGTTTTATGCTTTCATAACGATCACTCATAAAATAGCGGAGGGATATGTGAGAGAAAGGTGAAAAAAACCCACAGCAGAACACGAGTGAATCCTTGTGCCGAAAGGGCGTCCCTTCTGGACAAGAGGTGAGGCGTGCATTCTACGCATCGAGATTCTTTTAGACCACATCCCTCCTACCTATGAAACTCATTGGGAAAATGTTGAATTGGAAAACAAATCCGAGCATATTCCTACTTATCATGATAAATGTACAATAATCCAAATGTGCTTTATCGATTTTATGAATGTATTTAGTGTAAGGATGATCGGTATTACATTTATGAACAGTAAAGAAAAGCACACTCAATGAAAGTTTGATAAGTCCCGAGGTTAAACTAAAAATCATTGGCGTGATTAAATTTATTTTTTTTATTCAATAAAGTTCGTGACGTGTTTAGAGTAATGGAAATGATACAATGATGACAATAATATTTATGTAATATTGACTGGCCTTGAGGGGAACATAAAAATGCCGCCCGCAACAAAATCATATTGGCCCGAGTTTTTAGACGAGGGCAATATGGTATCATATTTAAAAAAAAATATATATATATGAATCATTCATAGTGTATACAAATTATTAAAGGTTTCCCACTTAACACTGAATGCTTATTTTGAAATTGATGAATTAAATATTCAGTAATAATTCAGGAGAAATAACTTAAGTCTTTTTTTGAACATCTGTATACAATTGCATTGTATTATATAAATTGTAAAGGAATTCCATAGTTCAGGACCCATAAAAATAAACGTTTTTTGACCAAATGATGTTCTGTTCAATTGTAAATGAAAAGAGTTTGCTTGGCGAGGGAAGTGACTATGAATCGAATTATTTTTGAAACACATATCAATTAGAGGCAAAGGTAGTTGTTTAGTATTAAGCTTGAACATAAACTTTCCAAGTTGAAAAGTGTACAATTCTTTAATTTTCAGAATTTTATTTTTTAAGAATAGGTTATTTGTATGTGCCCGGAAATCAGCTTTATGTATTACACGAATAGCTCTTTTTTGCAATATAAATAATCTATCGATCAGCCAATTTGTTGCATTACCCCAAGCGATAAGAACATAATTTAAGTAAGGGAGGATTAATGTAGAATACAAGGATAGCATAATAGTGTGTGGTAAGAATTGTTTTAATTTACCAAGGATGCCAGTATTTCGAGCAATGATTTTGCAGACATTATCAACGTGCGGTTTCCAAGAAAGCTTGTTATCTATGACAAGTTTATGGTTTATAAACTATTTCCAGCCAGATTCCTGAAATACTGAATTTAGCGATCGAAATCGACTACTACTGCGAAGCGCACTTATCTAGCAGAAATATGGCCAATATTGCTCTCTATTTTGTACAGGATTTCTATGGGCAAAGCCCGGGGAGAGCAACATGGCAAATGTTTATCTCGTAGGTCTCGGATTGAAAGTAGCGAGCGAAAATATGACTTTTATTTATATCCTAAAACGCCTTGTTTAGGTGATAATAAATAATATTCATGATGATGATGATGATAAAAATTATATTAATGATAATACAGACATTATTTATTATACTCCACTTCTGTCGAGGATCACACTCCTGTCGCAACCTCTTTTCCAGGACGGGATATCAATAAATCAATCGATGAATTGATAATCTCCTTCACAATTTTAATTCTTGAACTTTTTAAACAGAATTTATAGATATTTCGTTTATAAAACCTTCAATAATTCTTCCCCTTTTGATTCTGAACACGAGATGACGATAAATGAGGTATGCTGAAGATGCTGGCTTGAAAATGTCAAGGGTGTATGCCAGAATTCCTGACCCTGAAATCCAGACATAAAATTTGATTACAACATTCTCCACGAATCTCACGATTTTTCATACACAGCCATTAGAGTTGTAGAAAACAATATAAAGCTAGAGATTTTGGAAGTCAAATTCTAAAGACGCTCTAGTTTCTGCCTTTTGATTTGTTTATTTAACCATCTTATGCACCACCTGCCTTAATACCTGCTCTTATAAAGGTAGAGCACGTCTGCGCAGGTGAGGGAAACATGCTCGGTTTCATACGGCGGATCTAGAACAGGTGAGGACTACCGGTATGTCGATACACATCGGGTGTATTTATGTGGCAAAGAGTGAGGAGCATGAGAGTCATTTTGGCGCGAAAATTGTACCTTACATGTTTCATAGATTCTGATTGGCAAAACGAATTTCTTGTGTACTCAATAGATGGAATTCCCTGGGGAAAAAATATTTTTATAAGTAAATGGATGAAAAAAAAATAGCAATGCAATATACCTTGTTGAAAGATCCCCCTTTGTATGAAAAAAAGAAGACCAACAATTAGACGTGAGTGGCACACTAATTTATTGATTAAAAATAGATATGTTTAGAATTAATGCTAATTTAGATTTTAACAAAATTAAGTGTATTTGAAAATCAATGGAGAGATAGTACGAAAATATATATATGTGTGTGTGTGTGTGTGTTGTGAAAGGAATGAATGAAAAGAACAATGAGAGACGTAGCTTAATCTGATCATTTGACTTCGTTCTGATTTGAAAAAAAAATATCGTTTGGTTCCTGACAACGAGTTAAACATTAGACATGTTAGACTTATAGTGTAAAAGACAATTCCAAAAGTTTCAAAGTAGCGTATGCACAGGAACTATTTTAAAACTTTAGAGATGTTAACCAAAGTTTGAAAGTAATTGGCTGTGTATACAGCGAATCTGTGCACCACAACAAACACACTCTAGATGAAACCAGCATGACCTACAATACAGTGTGGCCAAGGTACATGTACACTGAATGCACAGTGCAGCTAATAATAGCGTATGCATAGGAGATACACACAGCAGAAGGAAGTTGACACAGCTAACGAACTTTTTCTATTTGGGAAAACTGAGCATAAGCTGAATGCGTCTTGCAGGTAGTTCTCAAAATCAAGCTAAAAATTGCTACTTGAGTTTAAATTAGAGGTTCTAATCATATATTGTCGTGATTGTGGTCCATTTCGTGGTTTTCGTGTTTTTTTTAAATCAGCTGCTAACAAAGTGAAACGATCCCTTTAATTCAAGGTTCCTCTGAGTTATCTACCCTTTGGAAACATTGATGAGGCCGTAAAATGTCTCTGCCGGATATCGAAACCGGGCCCCTAGCTTCGAACGCCGATGCCTTAACCACTATAGACTAGTTGGTGGCTATAGTCCAGGATAGCCTGGGGTCGAACCTTTTTTTTTTTTTTTTTTTTTTTAGATATACCATGTTTTTTTAAGGTTTCTTGTCAATTCGATGTTGCTGATTCCGAATCTGAATGATGGAACTCGTGTCACCTTGAGCATTTACTGGAAATTAGCAAAATCCAATACGGCCGCCAAAATATTCAAATTACCCATGAAAATCATAAATTTTTCACACATTTGGCTAAAAATTACATGCAATTGTGCTGCCGGAGTGAAATACTCTTGAAAAAATTATTTTTGACAAAATATTTATTTTCTTGATATTCAAAATGGCCGCCATAGACCTCTGTACAATATGAATGGGGGAAAATTAATTTTCACAAAAGGTAGCAATAAATTGCAAGAAATAATGATTTTAAATGAAGCAATGTCTGAAAAAAAGATTGCTAACGAGATATATAATTTGTTATGTCATGGATGTGATAAATCCTGTGTTTTCAAAATGGCCACCCAATTCTCTAACACTACTATGAACAATATGTGGATGTGGAAAAAAAAATCACAAGAGTGAACACTAAAATGCATTTGTGAAGATAAACGAGTGTAATACTGACTAAAAGATATTGTTAACGAAATTTATAAGTTAACATGCCATGTATGTGATAAATCCTGTATTTTGATACTTAAAATGGCTGCCCAAGGCCCTAAAATAATTATTTACGATGTTAGAGAGGACAAAGATAATCGTAAGGAGAGCGCTAAAATGCATGTTTTTGCCTTTAGCGGAATACTGCCTTAAAATATGATTTTCAACGAAATATATTATTCGGGTTTCATGTTTGTGGAGCATGGAGCGTTGTGGCCAAGTGGATTAGTCTCCGGACTTTGAAACAGAGGGTCGTGGGTTCGAATCCCAACCATGGCGTAATTTCCTTCAGCAAGAAGTTGATCCACAAGTTAATTAGTTTCTTCGTTCGCATTGTTCATTAAACAAATGGCAGCCATTTTGTCAAAATACCGCATAATTACAGAAATGGCATAGGAAATGATATGTCTCGTTGGAAATCATGTTGTCAGGCCTTGTTACACCAATATTTCGCAATTATTGGCCTTTAATAGTCAAGCAAATTCAAATGTTGTGAAAATTATTTGTCCCCTTTTATATATTGTACACAGTATAAGGGGTCTATGACAGCCCTTTTGAATATCATAATACAGTACTTACCACATCAGATAGTATAAAAATGACATAGTTTTGTTAATAATCATGTTTTCAAACAGTAGTCCACTCGTATGAGACAATCACGGGCAATCATGATAATAATTGTTTTAAAATTGATTTTCCCCGTTGATAAGTATACAGGGGCTTATGGCGGCCATTTTAAATATCAATAAAAAAGATATTTTGTAAGACATCGGTTTTACAACGAGTATTTCACTTCTGCACAACAACTAAATGCATTTTATAGTTAATGTGTGGGCAATTTTATGATTTTAATGGGTAATTTGCATATTTTGGTGGCCATATTGAATGTTGCCAATTTGCGGAAAAAGCTCAAGGTTGCAAAAGTGGCATCATTCAGATTCGGAATCAACACCCTGAAATTGACAAGAAACCATTAAAAAAATATTGTATATCTAAAAAAACAAGGTTCGAACCCTTCTCTATGGGGTCTATCTTGGACTACAAGGGCGACCCCGATCCGATTGACCGTCAGATAAACAGATTGGGACCCCACCAATTAAATAAGATTTTATTTTTCGGGTGGAGATGAGTAACAATGACATGCCGCCATGCCTCGGCTGTTTCCAGTTGGTAGATAGCTCCGGGGAACCTTGATTTTTTTTGCTACGCCTGCCATTGTTCTCTTCATTCATTCTTTTTCTTCGCAACATTTTTAAATACAAGATTTACCAAAGCTGTTGTACATTCTCGCATTTGTATATATACATACATATATAAGATTATATAAAAGTTGTTTTAGGTAACTAAGAATCAAACATTGCAAAGTTGGGCAAGACGGGCCCTACACTTGTATAATGGGTGGTGGCTCCTGGATATTTTGATAGGGGCAAGATAATGAAGGGTAACGTCATGTTTTCCCTATTTTTTAATGATTAAAGCTATTATACAGTTTCATTTTCCAGACCCCTTACTGTTATCATCTCCCCCCCTCTTTTTTAATTTGTTATTTTTTGGCTAGCTGTCTTGAAAAGCCATAGAGGCTGCGTTCTCACTGCACCTATATAGCCAAACAATGGCGCTGTCCCTGGCTAATAACCTACGCCCAATTACTCTGGCTATTTCGTTTGGCATGACAATATGAAATCCAAATTGTTAACGGATTGTAAAAGCCGTGTGGTATTTTCATTATGTTTACCTATAGAACTACGTCCTAACTATATGAATATGCTATGAACAAGAAATAAGGCGAAGCCAAATAAATAGCACCTTTTTAATAAGACACCCCCATTTTAAGACGGACATGAAACATGTTTTAACACAAACCTAAACATATATCTCCGAAAAGAAGTATATAACTAACAAAAATAAATAAATAAATACACACATAAATAAATAAATGGATAAATGACTGACAATGTAGAAAACAAAAACATCGATTAGATTTCCGAAAAAAATGATTCATTAAGTAAATAATTGGTCAACAGGACTAATTGAGAAGTTGCTGCAAAAATATCCTGATTATGCAAATGGAAAACAGATTTGAACTCTTAAATATATATATATTTATACTCCCCCCCCCCATTTCATTTGAATCATTCCTGTAATAACACGCCAAGTACTTTATAGCCTGGGTTCTTCCCATTTCACAATTCCTTCAATCTGCAAGGATGATGTGTCACTCTGTTTTTTCATCAAATCCTTAACGGAAATCATACTGAAATTTCCTTTTAGACAAATGTATATATATCAATCAAGGTGTTTACAGCAGTAGAATACACGAGGACGATTACTTGCACTTCTTCGCATATTTATCACAATCTTTAATCAATAATCATGACAACTATCTATATCTAACCGACCTTGAAAGAGGCTTGTACGACAACCCTGGATCGTTAAAGCCGGAATCGGTTTCCGTAAACGATCGTTACGAACACCACTGGCGTATTTGAGAGCTAGGATATTATTGATTGATGATATGTAATTGATGGACAATTTAGGTGTCATGGGGATTGATGATTTATCTTATATCTGCAAAGTCGTAGAGAGAAAATATATAAGCCTGTCAATTGTGATCTCTACCTGATTCCAAATAAAAACCGAAGGCGAAATGGCGACTTAAAGGTCAAGTCCATCCCAGAAAATCGTTGCTTTGAATCGATAGAGAAAAATTAAAACAAAAATAACGCTGCAAATTTCATCGAAATCGGATGTAAAATAAGAAAGTTATGACATTTTTTTAGTTTCGCTTATTTCTCACAAAACAGTTCAATGCACAACTCAGCGATATGCAAATGAGAGAGTCGATGATGTCCAATACTCACTATTTCGTTTGTTTTTTATTGTTTGAATAATACAATATTTCAAATTTTACAGATTTGACAATAAGGATCAACTTAGTTTAATCATACAATGTTAAATCAATGGTATTCCAAATGTTCAGGGAGAAATAAAACTTTGTTTCACTTGACGAGGAGGAGAAAATCAGAATATTTCATATGATAAAATACAAAAATAGTGAGTGGGTCACCTCATCAGTCTGCCAATTTGCATACCGACCAGGATGTGCATATAACTGTTTTGTGAAATTAAGCGAAACTTAACCCTAAAAAGACTGGGCTATTTTGGAGGCTAGAAAAACTGGGGGGGGGGGCCTTTTGGGCCCCCCCCCTAAGATCTCGGCCGTTGGTCGTCCGATCGCAACCAAATTTGGCACACACATCCTTTGTCATGTCCTCTAAAAGAAAACATAGTCAAAATAATAATATTCATTGTATTTTTTAATATGTGCATAATTAATTATGCGAATATGCAAATTTTTATCAAAAAATTGAATTTTTCATACTTTGGTACCTATTGCGGTCCATAAATTCCTGTTTCAAGGTTTTCAGCTGTAAGAAGAGGTTGTTTATCATGGAATTGTGTTATTTCGTGCTTGAATAATTAGATGTGCTTATGCAAATTAGTAATTACCAAATATGCAAATTTATAAGTACTCTGCACGCATTATGTAGAGAAATACAACATTTGGCATGTTTTATTGCATTACACTCTCTTGCAATGAGCCAAAGCAATCTTGGAAGATAAACAAGTGATGTGTTACATGTACATTAGCTGGTGAAAACAAAGCATAAGAGATATCACATAATTTATGCAAATTATATTCATAATTAATTATGTGAATATGCAAATTTTTATCAAAAAATTGAATTTTTCATATTTTGGTACTTATTGCGGTCCATAAATTCCTGTTTCAAGGTTTTCAGCTGTAAGAAGAGGTTGTTTATCATGGAATTGTGTTGTTTCATGCTTGAATTATTAGATATGCTTATGCAAATTAGTACTTACTAAATATGCAAATAAGTACTCCGCAAGCGTTATGTAGAGAAATACAATAATTGGCATGTTTTATTGCATTACACTCTCTTGCACCCAAGAATATAGTTGTGCAAGCGATTCTGGTATTTAGCACTACTTTTCTTATGTTTTTCTTTGAATTTGATTTCTTATGTATTTCTTTATTTTGCATTTCTTATATATTTCTTTATTTTTTTATGCAATGTTTTTCATTATTTTCATATCCTAGAACTGCTACTTGAATTCACAAGTGACATAATATAGAAGAAACAAATAAAAATGTAGTTAGAAAACAATGTGTATAACATTCATTCAAATACCATACACTTTACACACAAACGAATTCAAATTTCAATTTCTTACGTGACATGTGATACGAAAATGTTACGTAACTTCGCAACTGCGGCATGGGGGTATACAAATTTGGTATCAAAAGTTGCGCAAAACTCAAGAGAAAAAAGTCATGAAATGGCGGCGCAAACGCTCCATGCGCAAAAAAGTTATCGCGATTTATGTACAGGGGGGAGGGGGGCCTAAAAGGCCCCCCAGTCTTTTTAGGGTTAAAAATCTCATAACTTTCTTATTTTACATCCGATTTTGATGAAATTTTCAGTATTTTGCTTGTTGGATTTTTTTCCTTTTTTAAAATAAATATTTGTTGGTGTGGACTTGTCCTTTCAGTATGTTCAAATGCTCGACACATCAATTAGTGCACTAAGCAAAATTATACAAAATATGATTCATATCCAGTTATATTTCATTGCATGGCACATTTGACGAAATAAAACGCATGTGACCAAAATTGGTGTTAATTACTACGATTGGATATCCTACCACACCTCGTATAAGATTTAAGCATGTTTGAACCATGGAAATAAGAATGCGCAGGGATTGAAAATCAAGGATTACAAAATCATGCAATGTGTGGCTAAAATAATAATTGGAAATACATGTAGGTATATATCATGTATATCCCACAAACGTATCTACACCCTGTAATAATGTGTGGGCCTATATATTTTCTCAGCAAACTAGAATCAAAACGCATTCATTCGTTGTTCATCCCAAGGTCTTAATAATTCATTGTGTACATTTCTTTAAAACACTTAAATGTATTAGTGTGTTGCATTAATTACAAATTACAACAAGAGGGGAGGGAGGAGGGACCTATGAAAGGGGATGTCATCCCCCCATTCAGTAATCTAGTTGTATTTTAAAGATAAGCCACCATGCAGCAATCATTTCCGCTCTTCTCTTACTCTCTTGCCCCCTTTCTCCCTCTTTTTTATTATCATGGCGCCCAGGCGCCGCCCCTGTCTGCAAATCCAACATGTGTACCAGACAATCTTGTCAGGAAAAAATGCGTCACTTCAAGCGTTATAAATGTTACCTGTCTCGCTTTCTTACCAATGAAGGAAGGAATTCATCAAAGGTACTCCCATAAACCTTTCAATTACAGGAAGAAAACAAATCAATCCTAGCATAGCACAAGGCTTAGAGCGCGAACGTCTTTATTGCATGTCAAATTTTATCTCGTAAACTGTAGAATTATGGCGCTTGAAAGCTTTATCGGGAGGACATTTGATGTATGTCACCTGTAGCCTAGCATGATGTATCCTTTCCCAATCGAAGGGATGTACTATAATGCCCCCGTCATAGGCGAAGACAGGGACTGTAGCGAGAAGCCCATGGGAAATGTCGGCACGATGCACGACCTCGTACGTGTACTTTACAGCCAGGCTACGAAGCCGATGGGTAAGTGACGATCCTGTTCTTTAAACATTTTGAAAAACGCTTCGAGGGATGATGAAGTCTGACATTATATTTTCCACTTGCCTTTCAGTGAATTTCAAAGTTTTTAGACACAGAGATTTCGATCAATATATTACATAAATAAGTGTTCTTGACTTAAAAAAATGTTTCAAGTCACCTTAGTGTAACTTTACAATTTTCTATTTTTTTTTCAGGTGACGCCATGTTTCTCGGTTTAATTACAGGTGTATTATAGAGTTGCACAATCCAAATGCCTCTTATATTTATATTCTTGTTTATTGCTTATTTTTTTTCTCTCTGCTGTAGACAACTTCAGGTTACACTGCCAGGACTTATGATATCAACAATTTCCTTTTTATATATTTTCCATTCTCTCTTTTTTTCCCTTTCCTTTCTTTTTCTCAACACAAGAAAAAAAATCACTTTGTCGAACACCGCCTCCTACTAGAGTATGTAGGTACTCTACCTCCTACTACCCTTTTGTAGTACTACCCGTGGTGTAATATTCCCTCTTTCTTTGCATAGACTCACTTAACTTAACTTTTGCAGGCTCTTGACGTGAACAACCACAGGTGACTCCTGTCCAATCTACAAAAAATATAATAACTACAGTTTACATATCGCAGTGTTTTTTAGGGAATTTGTCTACTTCTCTGATAATTTATTACAACTTGGGCTAATCCATTTGGCCCACTATCGATTTGATGTAACTGGCGTTTTGTCTACACATCACTTGGTCTAAAACCCACCCTAGTCGAACTCTAATTCTGAAAGATGCCCAAAGCCTAGAGGGTCTAAATCCTACTTTAAAGCGCATAACCGTTGGTGAATGAAATTTTGATTCATGAATCCAGTCACACAGAGCAAGTAGCCCAACACAAATATGTTGTTACATGAAATTGATGCGGGTAATTCTAAATTATTCCACCATGTCCACAGTCTAAGCAAATCATTAAACTCACCAACTTCTAAAATGCAATCGGAGGGCATTTAGGGTTTGTCGTCTGACGAGTTCTCAGATCTGACAACTTTCCTCGATCTTGATGGCTGAAAAGCACCGATACAATTGTAACTTTCAGTTTGTCCCTTTAATTGTTGCAGAACGGAGCAGAAAACTGGAGATCACTATGCACGCCCCATCAAAATGTAAAAAGGAATTCCAGTTGAGTGATGCACAATTTTGATAAAATGTACACTAACATTTTAAGCTATTTACATAATGTGTTTTAATATCCCTTTTGTCAGAATTAACGTATATTATTCAAAGGAATTTTTACGTGGACAGCACTGGCTGGGGACAGAGATTGAGGGCCTTTGGACGGTGTTTGCACTCTATAAAACAACTCCATTATTATTTTATCAATATAATCTGTCGGATTTAATTTCCGACAAAATCCTTTTCATAAAACGCTCCACGAAGGCCAAATTTTGACCATTTGAAAGAATGTCAAAGAGACCCAAGCTATGTTCAGGGAAGAAGGATGCGAAATTGCAGCTGTTAAATTTAATGTAATTCCATCGATGACGGCGCTAATTGATCGTTTCCCTCTCTCATAGCAATAATGCTCAAGGACTACCATGGTTCCATGATTTAGTTTCATTAAGAAGCACCTTTAGAAATGTAAGCGTTGTTTATAAAGGTCATTGACAAGTGCAAATTTTTCTACCTTTTGAATAATTGGGAACTTCCTTTAATCGTTCAACCATGAAAAGTTGACAGGCGTGATTTGACGTGTTTAAACGATAAGAAGAGGGAGAGAGATGGGGGGGGGGGGATGAGTGGGTGAAAATACTATTTATGTGTTCTCATAGTACAGGGATTTACAGGGATATACATATACGTAAAAGAAAGAGAAAACATGTTTTTATGTCGTTGATGTGATGCAATGTGAGTTAAAGAATGACCATTGCCGAGAAAGATAATGCACAAATCATTAATTTATATAACCTTCATCTGTTTTGGTATTTCAACCTGTTGCATGTTAAGACGAGTCAGCAAAACGACACCCATCACTTGGATAACGTTTGTTGTTTCCTCCTTTTGGTATTTTATTCTTGATATGATCTCCCATGATGTATATTGAGGCAATTCCAATGCCTTAATAACATGAGAATCATGAACTGTTATTGTTGTTACCTACATTATTACAGTAAAAATAGATGAGGAAATGATGGACTTTTTGACACTGAGAGTAAATTTTACGGACAGTGGAAGGTCATTCTTCACTCATTGTATACACGGCTCAAAAATTGGTCCATTAAACTTTAACATGTTTAAGGCTCCATTGGTCAAGCCCGAATAGTCTCTCCCGAATGTAAGAATTCAATATAATTCAATAAACCAAGACGCAACCTTGGATCGGCCTCACAACATAATGTTTCCCCCGGTCAGAGAGCCCTTTCCTTATCTATGTACTCTTGAATCATCTACCTTTGAAAATACATTGCACAATCCTTTTCCTTATGTGAATGTATTCTCAACATTCAGCAATGGTGACATGTAAAATTACATATAAAATACAAGAATACATACAAATACATCTATACATCCTAGCAAGATGTATATATAATATACTGTGTGAAAGAAATGGATGAAGAGAACAATGGAAGGCATAGCTTAAATTAAGGTTCCCCAGAGCTATCTACTTTTGGGAAAAATTGGTGATGCAGAAAAAATGTCTTTGCTGGGAATCGAACCCGGGCCCCCAGCTTTGAACGCCGGTGCCTTAACCACTAGACAACAGAGACGGGTTAGTGGCTAGGGCGACCCCGATCCGATTGACCGTCAGATAGACAGATTTTCGACACCATACCAATTATAATGTCCTTTGTCGGGTGAAGGTTGGTTTTGAACAAAGACAAGCCGCCATGCCTCAGCTGGATGAAATCTATTGCTTTGATACAGTACACGTATGAGATAAGAAATACAAATGTGTAAAGCTTTACATGTACAACAGCTTTTTGGCAACTCTTTTATATTTAAATATTGTAAAGAAATGGATGAAGAGAACAATGGTAGGCATAGCTTAAATCAAGGTTCCCCAGAGCTATCTACCTATTTGGAAAAATTGGTGATGCAGAAAAATGTCTCTGCCGGGAATCGAACCCGTGCCCCCAGATTTGAACGCCGCACAGTGGGCCGGGACGAAACAAAAGTGCGCCAAAAGTCATTTTGGGCAATTTCAGATTTCTAATTTTTCTAATTGAAGAAAATTTCAGCAAAATATTTCATTCAGGAATTTGCATAAAGGTTGTTAATTTCCTGCCTCAAATCGTATAATGTGACAGTTTGCGAAATGTCGCGTATATGACATCCTAGTTGAAAAACAGGCAATTTCACAGGAGGTTTTTCATGTAGGAATCTGAAATGGCTCCCACATAATCCTGATATATTCTTTTTCCGTGTGAAAGGGTTCAAAGTAGATAAATAACACCTTTTCAGAGGTTTATAGGATGATTTTTCCTCAAAATAAGCTGAAAAATCCACGTTTTTTTGCATTAGCAATAGAATCGTTTAGATTTCCGTGGATTTCCGTCTAAATTCTATTAACATCATTTTTCCTGATCTCTAAGCTTTAAGTCGATACCAAATTTAGCTGCCCGTTTTTGCCCGTTTTTATGTTAGAGCCTATTTAACTTGACACAACACCCCAATAACCTGTTAAAAAACGGTCATTTTTATACCACGCAGTCATCGTAGCGCACCGCATGGGGGTACATTGCCGTTTGCTTTTGTACGGCGAGGACGATTCTCCTTCCATTCGATGAAAATGACATGAATTCCGGGATTAATGTAAACAAATTAAAGGTTGCTAAAACAAATAAGGGCTATAACCACAACTCTTTCAGGGATAAACTTACTTGTAAAATATTTTCAGCCCCAAACCCTCCTTATTGTGACACATTCGTGGTGTTATATACATGTACTCTGCGTTTTACACAGTCAACACAGCTGATAAAGCACGGTTAATATTTTTCAGATTTTAAAGGTTTTTTATATAAATGTAAGTAATAATAATTTTGATGCAGTAAAAATTATTTTCAGCATCTCATAAACACAAGTAGCACATAACACAAAGTTTATGTACTACACAATTTGCTTAGTGTAATTTGTCTTTTCACATATATTTCAAGTAGCCAATCAAAAATTGGTATCAAGGTGACGTCATATCGGCTTTAAATTATGTTCAGTCGATTCTACGCCCGAAATTACCCATGATATACATGTTAAAGTAAAAATCTAACACGGAATATAATTTTGGCGCACTTTCAGCTCATTCCAGCCCACTGTGCGCCGGTGCCTTAACCACTAGACCACAGAGACGGGTTAGTGGCTAGGGCGACCCCGATCCAATTGACCGTCAGATAGACAGATTTTAGACACCACGCCAATTATAATGTCCTATGTCAGGTGAAGGTGGGTTTAATTCATCAATTTCTTTCACACAGTATTTATATAAAAAGAGTTGCCAAAGCTGTAGTACATGTATAACTTCACACACACACACACACGCACACCCACTCACACACACAAACACACACATACACACACACACACCAAGGTTTCCACTTTGGCGAGTTGGAGTTGCGAGTCATACGCGAGCTGCGCGAGTTCTAACTCGCATTAACTCGCACAAGCTCGCGTGAAATTTACATTTGTTTCTGGAATTTGCTCGAGTGACAAAAACTCAACATCGAGTTCACTACGTTCGCTGTACGAGTGAACCGAGCGCGAAACGACTTAAAGCGAGCTTTAAACGAGTTATCAAGATTTTGTTACGAGTGTTAAGAGTTTCATACGACCAAGGGGCGGGACATGCACATTTTTTGGCACTCAAAGATGGATGCCGGTGGCGGCGTCAACACCAAATCTTAACCGAAGTTTAAGCTTTTGAAATGACATCATAACTTAGAAAATATATAGACCTAGTTCACGAAACTTTGTCATAAGGTTAATCAAGCATTACTAAATATCCTGATCGAGTTTCAGGTCACAAGACCAAGGTCAGAGGTCATTTGGGGTCAATGAACTTAGACCATGTTGGGGGAATCAACATCAAAATCTTAACCTACGGTGACGTTTTTGTAATGTCATCATAACTTAGAAAATATATAGACCTAGTTCACGAAACCTTGTCATAAGGTTATTAAAGTATTACTAAACACCCTGCTTGAGTTTCAAGTCACATGACTAAGGTCAAAGGTCATTTAGGGTCAATGAACTTTGGCCAATTTGGGGTATTTGTTAAATTACCATTATAACTTTGAAAGTTTTTCAATCTGATTCATGAAACTTGAACATAAGAGTAATCAAGTCTCACTGAACATCCTGTGCGAATTTCAGGTCACATGTCCAAGGTCAAAGGTAAGTGAACTTTGGTGATGTTCAGGTGATCTGTTGAATTATCATCATAACTTTGAATGTTTATAGATCTGATTCATGAAACTTGGATATAAGAGTAATCAAGTATTACTGAACATCCTGTGCGAGTTTCAGGTCACATGATTAAGGTCAAAGGTCATTTAAGGTCATTGAACTTTGGCCAATTGGGGTATTTGTTGAATTACCATCATAACTTTGAAAGTTTATGGATATGATTTTATCAACTTGGATATAAGAGTAATCAAGTATCACTGAGCATCCTGTGCGAGTTTCAGGCCACATGACCAAGGTCATCATGGTCATATGGCCAATGGACTTTGGCAATATGTTGGGGGTATTCGTTAAATTACCATCATAACTCTGAAAGTGTATGGATCTAGTTCATAAAACTTGGACATAAGAGTAATCAAGTATCACTGACAAGTCTTAGGTCGCATGATCAAGGTCAAATGTCATTTATTGTCAATGAACGTAGTATTGTATCATTAAATGAATGATGTTTTGAGAATGATTATTTTATAAAAGTTTTCAAAGTCAGCACTGCTGCTATATTGAATCGCGTGATGTAGGTGAGACTGCCAGAGGCGCTCCACTTTGACCTGGTCTACTTTGGTGTCTTGTTCTTTTACCTGGCTCTGCTCGTCATTGGCCTCCTCTTCCGTTTCAATTGTCTCTTCCTCCACTTCTTCTACTTCTACCCTTGTTTGAATGACATCTTCTTTCGAAGTTTCCCGACCTGAATGGCCACAAATCATGAATCTTTTGGGTCGAGGCATATTTCTCTCCTTATTTGTTGGTATTTGTAATAATGGAGTGACAACAGCCTTTTTAAAAGTATGTGTACATGCGTGGGTCAGTTAAAATGTGCTCTCACTTTAAAATAAACTCCTTAAAAAAAAGTTTGGAAATCTGAGTTTGATCGATAATCCCTCCTCGGTTTTGGTAAATATCAATGTGTAATCAATATCAAGGAATAGATCATTCATTTCTTTTAAAATTGATACCCTACATGATATGATTATGGTTTGAGGTGCAGTGCCTTGAAATGTGAGGCAAGCTAAAAATTCAAAAGTTGCAAAATGACACAATATTGAAAGTCACTGTTCTTTTCTTCCATGGTGATGAGTGAGTTTCCCAGCGGTTTCTTTTGTTTTCATGCACCTTAACATCAACATTAAAATGGAATCAAACACACCTCTGCACAAGCAAACACATAACAAACAAACCAACATAAACCACAACAAAACGTAAGAAATGAAGAAGCAGGGGCTTGATTTGAATGGATTTTCATCTCTATTGACAGAGACAAAAGAATCACGTTCTGTATTGACCCTTCATGATTATTTCTGCTTATTTTGCAACTTTTAAATTCAGACCTCATCCAAAACTTTTTAATTTTGCTCTTTTTTGATGGCATGATCATAACAAGCATGTTATCATTTTAAAGAGAATCAACTGATCTTTTGAAAGATATGAAATATGCATTG
Organism: Lytechinus variegatus; assembly: GCF_018143015.1. Classification (NCBI taxonomy): domain Eukaryota; kingdom Metazoa; phylum Echinodermata; class Echinoidea; order Temnopleuroida; family Toxopneustidae; genus Lytechinus; species Lytechinus variegatus. Next base: position 32,410,791 of record NC_054744.1, on the reverse strand, counting down.
TGTAAAATTTCGAATTGGGAGAAATTATTGGTCAAACTCAGATGTCGAAACTTGTTTTGCTCGTTTTGTAGCTTTTCAATTCAGACTTCATCTAACACTATTGAATCCTACTCTTTTCGTAATGGCATGATCATAACAAGCATGATATCATTGTAAAGAGAATTAAATGATCTTTAAAATGATGTTAAATATGCGTTGTGTAAAATTGGGAGTTGGGAGAAATGAATATTCAAACTCAGATTTCCAAAAAAAAATTAGGGGTTTATATGTAGCAAAATGGATATTTATCATTTAGCTGGCATGTAAATGAGCACTCGCAACGCACTCTGAATAAACTCATACGAAACTCGCTGTAACTCGGGGTGATCGAGCTAAAGTCGCGCTAATCTCGTGGGCACCTCCACTTGACTCGTAAAACGATCGCAATGCTCGTATCTCGCTCTTGAGAACTCGGAACGCACTCGCGTATACTCAGATGTGGCGAGTTATTACGAGTTTATCTCGAGTTTTTTACGAGTAATTGCGAGTACTGCGAGTATATAACGAGTTTAGGTGAGTTCAGCACGAGTTACAGCGAGTTAGCAAAAATTTTGAACATGTTCAAAAATTTTGAAACTGCTCACGACTTCAAGGAGAGTCGTCCCGAGCTTGAACGAGCTCCGCCGAGCAATGCCGAGTTGTCGCGAGTTATCCCGAGTTTCATGGTGAGCTTTATGCGAGTTATCGCGAGTGCCTCATTTTGGCAACTGGCTATAACTCGCCATAACTCGCGATGTTAACTCGCCAAAGTGAAAACCTTGCTTTAGTCTTTAGTGCTTTAAAGCAAGGTTTCCACTTTGGCGAGTTAACATCGCGAGTTATGGCGAGTTATAGCGAGTTGCCAAAATGAGGCACTCGCGATAACTCGCATAAAGCTCACCATGAAACTCGGGATAACTCGCGACAACTCGGCGGAGCTCGTTCAAGCTCGGGACAACTCTCCTTGAAGTCGTGAGCAGTTTCAAAATTTTTGAACATGTTCATGTAACTCGTGCTGAACTCACCTAAACTCGTTGTATACTCGCAGTACTCGTAATAACTCGTAAGAAGCTCGAGATAAACTCACAATAACTCGTAATAACTCGCCATATCTGAGTATACGCGAGTGCGTTCCGAGTTTTCAAGAGCGAGATACGAGCATTGCGATCGTTTTACGAGTCAAGTGGAGGTGCCCACGAGATTAGCGCGACTTTAGATCGAGCACCCCGAGTTACAGCGAGTTTCGTATGAGTTTATTCCGAGTGCTTGGCAAGGGCTCAGAGGCATGCCGGCTGAATGATAAATGTCCAGTGATCTATATTTTCCCCACATATAAACCCCTCCAAAAAAAGTTTGGAAATCTGAGTTTGGCCATTATTTTCTCCCAACTCCAAAATTTACACGTTGCATATTTGACATCATTTAAAAGGTCATTCAATTTTCTTTACAATGTTACCATGCTTGTTATGATCATGTCATCACGAAAAGAGCAGGATTCAAAAGTGTTGGATGAAGTTTGAATTGAAAAGCTGCAAAACGAGCAAAAAAGTTTGGAAATCTGAGTTTGGCCATTAATTTCTCCCGACTCCAAATTTTACACAATGCATATTTGATATCTTTCAAAAGATCATTTGATTCCCTTTAAAATGATCCCATGCTTGTTATGATCATGTCATAAAAAAAGAGCAAAATTGAAAAGTGTTGGATAAGGTCTGAAGTAAAAAGCTGCAAAACGAGCAGAAATAATCATGGAGGGTCAATACAGAACATGATTCTTTTGTCTTTGTCAATACAGATGAAAATCCATTGGCCCTGCTTTTTCATTTCATAATGTTTTCTTGTGGTTTATTTTTGTTTGTGGTGTGTTTGCTTGCGCAGAGGTATGTTTAATTCCATTTTAATGTTGATGTTAAGGTGCATGAAAACAATTGCTGAGAATCTCACTCATCATCATGGATGAAAATAACAGTGACTTTCAATATTATGTCATTTTGCAAATTTTGAATTTTGACCTTGCCTCACATTTCAAGGCACTGCACCTCCATGTGAGCCAAAATCACATCATGGAAAGTATCATTTTAAAGAAAATTAAATGAACTATTCATTGATATTAATTTAACATTGATATTTACTAAAACCGAGGCGGGATTACCGATCAAACTCAAAAGAAACCGCTTAAAAAACTCACTCATCACCACGGAAAAAGGAACAGTGACTTTCATTATTGTGTCACTTTGCAACTTAATTTTGAATTTTGACCTTGCCCCACATTTCAAGGCACTGCACCTCCACGTGAACCATAATCATATCATGTAGGGTATCATTTTAAAGAAAATTAGATGATATAATCATTGATATTAATAACAATTGATATTTATTAAAACCGATGAGGGAGTTTATTTTAAAGTGAACATTTTAACTGACCCACGCAATGTACACTTACTTTTAAAAAGGCTGTTGCCACTGCATTATTACAACTTTAAACAAATAAGGAGAGAAATATGCCTCGATCCAAAAGATCCAAGAGTTGTGGCCATTCAGGTAGGGAAAGAGCGAAAGACGATGACATTCAAACAAGGGTAGAAGAAGTGCAGGAAGAGACAATTGAAACGGAAGAAAATTTCAATGACGAGCAGAGCCAAGGTAAAAGAACAAGACATCAAACTAGACAAGGTCCAAGTGGAGCGCCTCTGGCAGTCTAACCTGCATCACGCTATCCAATATAGTAGCAATGCTGACTTTGAAAACTACTATAAAATAATTATTCACAAAAACACCATTCATTCAATGATACAATACTACGTTCATTGACAATAAATGACATTTGACCTTTATCATGTGACTTCAGTTGTCAGTGATACTTGATTACCCTATATCCACATTTTATAAACTGTATCTAAACTTTTAAAGTTATGACAGCAATATAGTATTAATATCCAAAATGGCCAAAGTTCAATAACCTTAAATGACCTTTGACTTAGGTCATGTGACCTGTAACTGGCATGAGATGTTTGGTGATACTTGACTACTCTAATATCCAAGTTGATGAATCATATCCATAAGCTTTCAAAGTTATGATGGTAATTCCACAAATACCCCCAACATGGCCAAAGTTCGTTGACCTTAAATGACCTTTGACATTCGTCGTGTGACCTGAAACTCTCACAGGATGTTCAGTAATACTTGATTACTCTTATATCCAAGTTTTATGAATCAGATCTATAAACTTTCTAAGTTATGATGGTAATTCAACAGATCACCCGAACATCACTAAAGTTCATTGACCTTTAACCTTAAACATGTGACCTGAAATTCGCACAGGATGTTTAGTGATACCTGATTACTCTTATGTTTAAGTTTCATGAATCAGATTCATAAACTTTCAAATTTATAATGTTAATTTAACAAATACCCCAATTAGCCAAAGTCCATTGACCCTAATTGACCTTTGACCTTAGTCAAGTGACTTGAAACTCAAGCAGGATGTTTATATTCTTTAATAACCTTATGTCCACGTTTCATGAACTAGGTTCATATATTTTCTAAGTTATGATGACATTTCAAAAACTGAACCCTAGGTTAAGCTTTTGATGTTGATTCCCTAAACATGGTCTAAGTTCATTGACCACAAATGACCTTTGACCTTGGTCTTGTGACCTGAAACTCTAGAAGGATGTTCAGTAATGCTTGATAAACCTTATGGTCAAGTTTTATGAACTAGGTCCATATACTTTCTAAGTTATGATGCCATTTAATTTCAAAAACTTAACCTTCGGTTAAGATTTGGTGTTGACGCCACCGCCGCCGGCATCCATCTTTGAGTGCCAAAAATGTGCATATCTCGTCCCTTGGTCGTATGAAACTCTTATCACTCGTAACAAAATCTTGATAACTCGTTCATATCTCGCTTTAAGTCGTATGAAGGTCACCGCAACTCATACTAAGCTCGGCCTGACTCGTTTCGCGCTCGGTTCACTCGTACAGCGAGCGTAGTGAACTCGATGTTGAGTCTTTTGTCACTGAAGCAAATTCCAGGAAAAAATGTAAATTTTACGCGAGCTTGTGCGAGCTAAAGCGAGTTAGAGCTCGCGCAGCTCGCGTATGACTCGCAACTCCAACTCGCCAAAGTGGAAACCTTGCTTGGTAAAAACGACTATTTTAGATTAATCAACCTCAGTGACTATAATTACCGGTAGTGACGACTAATGTTAAGTCACAGATGACAAGTTTAGGTTATTCATTGTGATGTTTTTAACCAATGTAAACAAGTCATTTGATAGAGTAGAAATTTTTATTCCAACTTTCTAATTGTTCTCAAAATTATTATTAGCTGGCATTTGAATGCATACCGAACATACAATTTTTTGTCCAGGCATTTTTGTCTATTCTTTAAGTTCTTAACAAACCATAAAATTAAGTTGCCAGGCAATTAATAAAATGCTACACGAAATACATCAGTTATTTCATAATGACCATCTTTAATAAAAACATATTTTTGTACAATCAATACCCATTATAAACTGATGTATCATTATACAGCATTTTATTCATACATTGATAACGTGATGTTATGGTTCTTTCATATCACCGTTGCACATTCAAGAGATTCTGTGATGTATGATTTTTGATATATTTGATTCAAATTTTGACTTGAAAATTTATGCACGTGTGATTTAAGACTACAGAACAAGACTTCGCATTACGAATACACCTTGACGAGTGTTGAGCTCTGTATATATTTTTATGTAAATTTTCATTATTTATTTTGGAGGATTTGTGCAACAAGCAACGTGTTTTCTGTGCTTCGATATTTTCGTATGCATGTTTTTCTTCTAGTTTTGCTAACTTCCTACAAGGTCAAGATATTTACTGAAGCTGAACTTGTGCATATAGTACATGTATATTTAATATAATATAAAAGAAAAAGACGTGCTATATCCTATAGCAGAACTTTGCAAGAGGAACATTTTATTTCCCGCACTTCTATTTATTTTTGGTTAAAACCTGCATATTGTTCTATGCAGGATCATATTCCATTTTTTTCTATTTCTTTAGCCCATGTGCAGATGTACATCGTACACCACAGTATTCTGTATACATGGGAGGTTACTTGGCATTTCAGCAGGCATGTTAACCATATTAAGTAGACTGTAGACGATGGGTTGCCTGATATTTCAGTAGGCTGGGTTGTCATAATAAGTAGACTATGGTTTAGTATAGGTTAGTGTGTAGGATTGCAGACTCTGTGTCACACATTTAGGTTTGGTGGGCTTGACAGGCAAGAATAGCCAGTTCACTCTGACTTGATTTTGGAGTTTTCCTAACCAAGGAAAAGAGCGCGTGCCACTCGACCCAGTGCAAGGAGGTTCCTCTCTTATCAATGCCGGATTGCAAGTAATGTTGACTTTACATATTTAAAGTGCTTATGCCATTCTTATGTTTGATATAGCATGTATATTTCCAGAAGGAAAGAGAGATTTATATTCTACTCATTTTGTCGTAAAATGACATGTATTTCCTATTTCATATACATTCTTCGAAATTAAGTAATTACTTATACCTACAAGGAAAACAAGTTGTTATTTTGCTGTTTAATTTCATTCAATCCTGTGTCATTTAGAGAGAGTTTTTACAAAATACTTCATGTCATACCTTAGGTAGAAGAACTGTATTTGGTCTTTTATTCAGGTCGGATTAGTAATACATAGATTAGAGCAGTTTCGCTCGTGACATTCTTGTATTCGAAGATTGATATTACACTGTACCACGTTCTTTACCTTGTTTGAATGTAAGCGCTGCATGCAGTGAAATGCAACATGCCATTATGTACATATTCAAAGCTTCTACACGTATACATAATTATTATATTATTTGAAGTAAAGGTGATACTTGGGAATGTACAACCAGATTATGTTGAAATAAATCTGTATTAAATGAAAAGGAGATTGAATTACTTAATTTCTTTTGTTTCTAAAGAAAATGCAGCCGTACTCATACAAATAAAGTGTTTAGTCATGATTTTGAATAAGAAAAGTCAAAGTTAAACGTTTAGTCATTTGGGACGTATTTGAGTTAAATCAGAAGAGCAGCTAAAATAAGTCGTATTTGGCTAATATTCGGCTTTGCCTGACTAATTATTTCTAGTCATCTGTGTTGTCTGACAAATTAAAATTAGTCATTTCAGACAAGGGACGGGACTAACTTTATTAGTAAAAATGACTAATGTTTCCAGTGATATACTGATAGCAAATTTTCACTCCAATTGTTGTCAATTCTCTTCCATGTGCCATACGTAATCTAAAGTAAGGTACAATATCACGGCTACCTAAGTCTAAATCGTACGTCACATTAATTCTCATTAATTCTCTTTCATTTTTATTGTCAGTAAATCTCTTGATGACCTTGTTTCTGTTCTCCTTTTCTTGTTGCTTTAAATGCAACTTATTGGATGGCGCCTCCGTTATGCAAACTGCAAATCCGCTTCAAAAAAATATAGAACCGAGATCAAATATCATGGGTTTAATTGCTTGATTTATGCAAAAACATGAGCTTCAATATTTAAAAGGAATTACAGGGATTTATTTATGTGCTATCTTCGGAGATGAAAATCCAGAAAAGCCCCTGATAGTCACCTTTTCCCGACAGTGTTGCCATGGAAATGCATCCATTCTTTCTGAGTCGGAAACTGATATATGCGCGGGAGTTTAATAACAGAGTTGCACGACTGACAAGGCGAGTGCTTAAATTTCACACCGATCAGGTTCATCAAAAGAGGAATAATGGTGCAAAGAATGTGGAAGAGGGTTCGTATTAAATTGGTTAAGAATAGAATGATGGACCATGCAGACTTATAGTCGTGATAGAGATAAAAAAAATATGGTATCGGTAGGAAGAAGATGACCAGCCCGCAGTTGAAATTGAATTAATAGTACTCCAACAAGTTGTCTTAGTATGGTAATATTTTTCATACGGAATTAGTAATAAAAAGTGTTGAATATCATGATATTATTGTTGTGAACGAAACTCATAGGAACAGCTGGTTGTTTCACAAAGCTGTTCGTAAGTTAAGAGCGACTTTAAGAACGAATGGTGATCCTTTCTTACGCGCTTAAATCACCAATGAATATTTAATAGTGAATATCATTTAACCAATAGAAAGGTTCGTCAGCGCTCTTAAAGTCGCTCTTCACTTATGAACAGCTTTATGAAACGGCCCCAGGATCCAAATGACATTAACGCTTTCTTTCGTTGTTTTATCACCTTCTCCATTTTCCTTTTATAAAAAAAGCGTCGATTGCTGTCAATGGATCTTTTAACATTTCATTTTGGGAGATATGTTTTTTTTTTAATTATTTCTGCACCCAAACCGTAACAGTAGCAGAAGTAGTAGAAGATTACGTAGCAGCAGCAGCAGTATACTGGATTTTTTTGGGGGAAGGATCGCGGTATTGTTTTTGGTAATGTGAGTAATATAAGATTGTGCTAATCAGAAGCATCCCTTCTTTATTCTCCTGCAAATAATGATTGGTAATGAGTCATGTCTTGTTTTTAACAGTTTCCTTTGTATGTGTTACTCTAATACTAACTTGCTACCTAGCCCTGAACGTTCTTCTGCATTCCTAGTGAAGACTGTCAATGCGTTCCATACATGCGCCTACACAATGTATAATAGTCCAGGATAGAAGAGGCATAACCTTGTTTTGTCATGTATACAATATGTCTTCATGGGTTCTTGTCAATTCGAGGGCGCTGATTATGAATCTGAATGATGCCAATCGTGTAACCTTGAGAATTTTCCGCAAATTGGCAAAATCCAATATGGCCGCCAAAATATGTAAATTACCTATGAAAATCATAAAACTGCCAGCAGACTGGCTACAAAATGTAAGGAATCGAGTTGCAGGATTGAAATACACTCTGAAATAATTTTTTTCGAAAAAAAATATTTATTTTCTTGATATTCAAAATGGCTGCCATATACCCTATTATGTACAATATGAATAGGGAAAACTATTATTAACAAAAATGATCCCTAAACTGCAAGTTATTGTGATATATGGACGAAGTAATGCACGAAAATGATCAATGCTAACAAGATTTGTTATTTATTATGACATGTTTGGGAAAATTGTTGTATTTTATATTCAAAATAGCCGCCACTGGCCCAAATAGTATTATGTACTATAGCAAAGGGGGCAAAAACAAATCACAAGGGTTAGCACTAAAATGCATATTATTTAAGATAAGCGAGTGGAATATTGACTAAAAACACAATTGTTCACAAAATATATTATTCAATACGCCTTGCATATGATAAATGCAGCGACCACCTTCAAGGGCAACCAGAAAACTTACCTATATAAAAGCGTTTTTTGATAGACATTGACTTATTGTCCAGACATGTATTACATGTATATGTAAATAGTTTTTGTTGTTCTGCTCTGAAGCGCCTTGAGCATCTAATCAAGATGGAAAGTGCGCTATATAAATCTTATGTATTATTATTATTATTTTGATATTCAAAATGGCCGCAAAAGGCCGTAAGAGTGTTATGAACAATGAGAAATAAGACGACCAAAGAAATCACACGAGTGAGCACTGAAAAGCATTTATTTGTGGTAAATATATGGTATGCTGTCTAAAAACATCATTTTTGACGAAATATATCATTCAGGTTTAAAGTTTGTTTTTAATACTGTATTTTGACATTTAAAACGGCTGCCATAGACATATATTATATTATGTACAATGCGAACTGGGAAATCGATTTTCACAGGAGAGAGCACCATAAATGCACGTAATTCTAATTTATGAGTTAAATATTGTCTGAAATCATAATTTCTAACAAGATATATCAGTTCTCTTGCCAGGTAGATGAAAATACTGTATTTTGAAAGTCAAAATGGCCGCTATACAGGCTCTAAAATTATTATGTACAATGTGAAAGGGGAAAAATGAGTTTTAAAAGATTTTGGCTTTGCTAGACTAAATGGTGGTGTATGAGTAAAATATTGTCTGAAAACATGATTACTAACTAAAGTTATCCTAGTATATAATATTAATGTTACATTTCAAAATTCAAAATGGCCACCATATGCCCTTTTGTAAAAATTATCTGTCCTCGTTCAAATTGTACATATAATACAATAAGGGCCTATGGTGGCCATTTTCAATTTCAGAATGCACCAATTGTCACCTTAAAGAGAAATGCCATTAGTTGCAGTAAACACTGATTTCTTGAAAAAGTCTGTAAAACCAGGCTTAATTTTCAGTATATCATAGAGGATCTAGATCTGGTACAGTTACATAAACTGAACTTTGTGAAATCTTGAAATCTACGCTGAAAAATGCTCACGCTGAAGATCACCAACACAGATAGGCACACGTGGTACATTGTATTATTATTGCTAGAATAAAGACCCGACGGAAGTGACCGAATCCGCGCTTATTTTGCTTATTTTTCAGCAATTACAGAATTTCTTCCAGAATCATTTGGCACATATTTTTTTATTCATACAAACAGACACTTGGGTGGTCATTATTTTAGATTCTGTAAAAAGTTATTTTGAGATCGTTACCAGAACTGGAATTTATCTTTAATTACACCAGATATGATATATCTCGTTAGAAACCATGGTTTTAGACATTATTTCACTATGCAATACTTTATGCAATACCAATAGTCATGCAAAGCCAAATTCTGTCAAAATTGTATGTACCAAATTACAATTTACACGATACTTTAAGGCCTATGGCAGCCATTTTGAATTTCAAAGTACAGCATTTATTACCTCCATGGTCAATATATGATGTATTTATTTAGGAATCATATTTAAGACCATTTTTGTACTCGTACATCACAGCAACATGCATATTTTATGATTCCCCTAAACGCATGTAACATAATTTATTTTGAATGTCAAAATACAGTATTCATCACGTACATGGCAGAAGAAATGCTCTATTTTATAAAAATCCTGCTTTCAAATAATATTTTACTCATACAAAAGAATTATATGGATTTGTAGTCAAGCAAATCCAAATTCTTACAAAATTACATGTCCCCATTTACACTGTGGATAATACTTTTAGGGGCCATTTTGAATTTAACAATACGCATTTATCTCATGCATGACAAAAGAAATGATATGTTTCGCTAGAAAACTTGTTTTCAGACAATAATCTACTCGTATATCACAATTACATGCATGTTATGTACTTATTCTTGTGAAAATTAGTTTCTCCATTCGCATTGTACATAATGTATAATGGGCCTATGGCGGCCATTTTGAATTTCAAAATACAGCATTTATCACATAAATTGCATCTTGGATATCATATTTCGTTTAAAACTGAATTTTAGCCGGTATTCCACTCGCTTATCTTAATAATATGCATATTAGTACTCATACTTGTAATATTTTTGTCCCCTTTTAACATTGCACATAATACTGTCAGGGCGTTTGGTGGGGATTTTTTAATACTTAAATGCTTCATTTATTACATACATGATATAAATGTAACAAATGATACATTTCGTTAGTAATCATGTTTTCATCCATTAGTTCAACAAGAAAATGACAATTACTTGCTATTAGTGCTCACATTTGTGAAAAATTATTTTTCCCCATTCATATTGTACATAATGTTGAATACAGCGGTCTATGGCGGCCATTTTGAATTTTAAGAAAATGAATATTTTGTCAAAAATCGTTTTTTCAGAGAGTATTTCACTCCTGCAGGAAAATTACATACATTTCTAGCCAATCTGCTGGCAGTTTTTTTTTATTTTCATTGGTAATTTGCATATTTTGGTTGCCATATTAGATTTTGCCAATTTGCGGAAAATGCTCAAGGTTACACAACAAGGCATCATTCAGATTCGTAATCAGCACCCTCGAATTGACAAAAAACCGTGAAAAAATATTGTATATATGAAAAAACAAGGTTTGGTTAATTTTCTATGGGGCCTATCCTGGACTATGAGAGAACTAATGTGCATCAATCAAGCCCTCGCATGGAGTTTGCTAATTTATCTACCCGAAAGATGTTTTGAATTCTCTACTTCCTTGGTTTATTGATCGGGCATTCCTTCAAAATATACAGCTAAGCGTCTGCTTTTAAATGTAATGATTGCACATTACAATATTTAATGTTTTATCCGTTTGTAGCGCTTTAGCTAAGTAAAATATATACACACATAAGGTGAGTATATGTATATATATATATATATATATATATATATATATATATATATATATACCTAGATTCAACCAAAGGGCGAATGCTCGAAAATTGTACGCAAAGGGGAATTCAACCTATATCACGTTAATGAGCCTATGCGTGATTAAATTTTGATTTTGATAAATATTTGTGAATAACGGGAGGTAATCTAAAAAAGTGAGGACCTTTTCCCTGTGTCCCTGCGTTTAATTTGGAATATACAATTTTTGGTTCTCCCAAAAATTCTCCCTAAGGTATTTTTACCCCACAATGAACGAAAGGGGCCTTCTCCTTTCAGTATTTGTAAAGTCGGCTCCTTCGCCTTATTAACTGGGCAGTATTTATTTTTTTTTAAATGAGAAAATAAAATAAATTTGTTTATTTTACGATCAGACAAAACAAAAATTAATGTTTTTCTAGAAAATATATTGCACCACATGATATTAATAATAAATATAAATTTGTAAATGCATGCAATTCCCCTTTTCGTCACATATAGCAGCACTATATTCCCCTTTGTAAGATCATGCAATTCCCCTTTTCGTCACATATAGCAGCACTATATTCCCCTTTGTAAGTTCATGCAATTCCCCTTTTCGTCACATAGCAGCACTATATTCCCTTTGTAAGTTCATGCAATTCCCCTTTTCGTCACATACAGCAGCACTATATTTCCCTTTGTAAGTTCATGCAATTCCCCTTTTCGTCACATATAGCAGCACTATATTCCCTTTGTAAGTTCATGCAATTCCCCTTTTCGTCACATATAGCAGCACTATATTTCCCTTAGTAAGTACATGCAATTCCCCTTTTCGTCACATATAGCAGCACTATATTCCCCTTTGTATATATGCAATTCCCCTTTTTCGTCATATACAGCACCACTATATATATTCCCCTTTGTGTACATGCAATACCTCTTTTTGTCACATGTAGCACCACTATATTCCCCTTTGGAAGTACACGCAATACCCGTTTTTGTCAAACATAACACAACTATATAGGGGATTATTTTTAAGAGTATTAATAAGAGCTTTCCGAAAGGAATACTATGATATTCACAGAGGAAAGGGATCATTTCTCCCATATTCAAAAATGGTGAAAGAGAAAACCTACAAAATTTGCGGTCAATAACGTTGCTCAATATCGATTATAAGTCGATTACAACAGTACTCGCTAATGGATTACAGAAAGTCCTGCATAAATTGATTGACGAAGATCAGGAGGGATATTAGACATGGTTTTGATGTAACAAGGCTCATTCAGGATGTAATTGATATTTTCAAATACAACATAATTAAAGCTACTTTCGTAGAATTAAGCCGTGTGTCATGGGACAATAGATACGTACGTCATGTATTGAACTGTGCGGACATCACAATCGCAAGCCGGTCCCGATTTCAAAAGCTGAACAAATTTTTCGGAAATATATTTAGTCGTGTTATACGCAACCTGCCGAAAGGTGTCTATTTTTTGTTGATTTTCACAAAGCGTTTGACACGCTAGAGTGGAATTTTATTTTAAATTGTTTAAGAGCTTATGGTTTTAAAACTGGATTTAGGAAATCGATAGCTATATTATATATATTCAACAACGTCATTTTGAATGGATGGCTAACATATTATCGTCTGTTGAGAGCCATACGGGCGTTATTACATTTTAAAGGTGTTCCGTTCGGAGCCAGAAGGGCGCTATTGCTGTACAAAGTCAATAGCAATAGCGCCCTTCTGGTTCCCAACGGAACATCTTTGATCTGCAATAGCGCCCTTCTGGTCCTCCGCCGACGATATATTCCCATCAAGAGGCGTTACTCGTTAGACAAGGATATCCATTACCGGCACCTTTGTTTATTTTGGCAATAGAAAAAAAAAATAGCCCTTAAAGTGAGAGATACAGAAAAAAAGTTTGGGGAAAATCGGACAGGTAATAAAAAAAGTTATGACTTTTTAATGATTTGAAAAAAATGGGCAAATCAGTGAAAACTTTTAGACATGTTGCCAATTTGATGACGTCGTGGGTGCACTAATTACCATAATTTTGTTTATATTTATAGTGCAAAATGCATCATTTCTACAGTACGTAAGCTACAAAGTTTGTATTGATGTAAACATGCATATAGGGGATCTACCTATCTATCATCATGGAGCTTTAGCTCCATGATTTAAACACTCATAAGTTGTCCGATTTTTCTCAACTTTTTTTTTTGTTCTGATCATCTAATCTGATCCTGTTGAAAAAATATTTTTGGGTAGACTCTTCTTTTTAAAATATGTGTTGCAAAAAACGGTGTCAATGAGTGATCATGATTTGGGGGGGGAGGGGTGACCGGTGAGAATGCAAGATTCTAACCTGCATGTATTATTTTTCATAGATGGTTTGGGCAGTGGATTACCGTGATTCATAGCATGGCGGTAAGGAGGTTAAATACTGAGCAACGTAATGTAGCCTACAGCGCAAGCTGGGGGATGATCATGGGGTGGCATGGGCGTACCCCCGGCCCCCCCCCCCCCAGTTTGGGATGGTGTTCAGTCAGGGGAAAGTGAGTTTAAGTTCTGAAAAGGGTTAAAGACCGCCCCCCACAAAAAAGTCTTCACGACTTATTGCATATTAAAAGGATCATGATTATTTTAAAAAATTGAAGTTTTGGGGCTGTATTTAAGTTTTTTTTTTTTTTTTTAATTTACAATCAATAAGGTAGTGGATGCCCATTCATTTTAAGACTAATTACGGCAATGGGATGTTGATTACAAACTCATTATGCGCCTATATTCTTGAAGTAGGTATACCAATTTAAGGCATAACACATTTATAGGCATATAAACTAATCCACCCACACTCTTCTCCGCTCATTTCACGTTGTTGTTGTGCACCCCCCCCCCAAACACACACTCAAATAAACACATTATGAGATTGTGGTCATTGCCCACTAGGCGTTTGATAAATAAAAATTCAATTCATCTCATTTCCCTCATTCCTCATTCCCTCAAACGCATGCCCATAGTTACACCAAACCAAGCAATAGGCCAACCACCTCACACACCCCTATACGCATGTATAAACACCCCCCAAACAAAAAGAACACTTACATAAACACGTACATAAACACGTATAACATACATACACAAACACTTTTTCAATATATTTACAGACTAATATATGTATCCCCACACGCCACACACACACATATTAAAAACAAACATACACCAATACCTGTACATGAATAATAGTAAAGTCTGTTTTGACAGTGGGATTTAGATAGTAAGCTTGAAGCTTACAAAATTTGTGGTGAGAGCCCCCTCCCCTGTCCCCGCAAGAAAATGAAATAAAAAAATAATAAAGGTGTACGCACGGCAGCCACGTTTATTGTGCCCCCAAGAGGGGGGGGGGGATACCTGGAAGAGTAACTTTGTCTTCATATGGAAGAATCATTTCACCCTGAAACACAATGTCGTGCGTTTCTAAAACACTCTAAGTCTTACTCTTACAGTAACTGCAGGCAGTGTTATTGAGAAGTCTGCATGATTATTACCCCCCCCCCCCCCTGCAGACAAATGAAGAAAAAGACTGCGTCCAAGATTAAAGACAAAAACTTACACCAACAAATGTCATACGAGGACAGAAGTGCATCTGATTAAGTGAATTTTAATGAAACAAGTAATCTATCACAATGTGAAAACATCCATTCATACACAATGTAAAAAGACAATTCACAATGAAGTTGAAGCATGAACTGCACCAAACCTGGGTTATCCACAAAGTACTTATAAACACCAAACATGCAAAGGAACAATTGAAATGTCACATTTCATGAACTACGACCTCTTGTACATGTCCAACTCACAGTACTAAATACATACAGATTACTACAGATACTACAAATCTCAGTTCTTGAAAAATTTCCTTTCAATTTCTCATAATTTCTAGACATGCAGTGCCATATGTGACATAAGGGGAAGCATTGTATTGATGCTATGAACGATAAGGAGCGCTTCATTTATCTATAATTATGAGCAATTTTTTTTGTATTAATAATTAATAATAAAATAAAAATTAATAATTAATTAATAATTGTTATATTTATACCAAATGTATATCTTAAACCAAGACAAATGGTAAATTTATGTAACACACTGCATATTATGGCAATGGAAAAACTTGTTGAACCTTTGTTATGAATTGTTAATAAGTTTCCTACTTCATACTTGAACAATAAACACACAAACGTATATTATGCAATGGGTATACAATACTATGAAAAGGAGCAATGCATGTAATAACATCCAGCAAAATTCTTCAACGTTCGTCATGAATTTTGATATTTGTCCTGTTTTGTATAAAAAATAAACACAGCAATCGATATTATGCAGGTAAACTTTGTTTCTCATTTTTTTAGGTGAATTTTTCGATAAACTAGTACAGCGAGAGAAAGAGAAGGGGGTGGTGCTGACAAGGGAGGGATATGTCATGAATTTCTTCTTCTCGTGTCCAATTCCACAAATACATGAACTACAATGTAGCTGTTACACATCTAGAGCAAGTGAAACATAAGACAAGCACTTATCAAATAAATGATATCCATTCCAGTACATTTCACATTACACTTGATCTCCTGAGCAGAAGTCAACTGAATTGAATAAAAAAAAACATACTCCAGCCATGCTTACACTTACAAAAATGACGTACCTGTGCTATCATGTATATTTTTATGCATATATACACTGATTGTCTGCCAAGTATACCTGCTTTGTCCCCAGCACCAACATCATTAAAAAAAAGAAGTAAACCCCCAAAACATTAGGGGAGGCTTTAGAAGGCATTTGCTCAGGTAGGCAATAAGTCAGATTTAATTTTATACAGCCTTTTTAATAAGGCTGCTGAGAGTTAGGTGAATCAACAATGAAATACTTAATTCCAATTATTTGCAATTAAAGCTGCCTTCACAAACAAACAATCATCTATCTTACTAGACTAATGATTACATCTCCGAGTTTGAACTAGAATCAGCTAGGCATGACATTACTAGCACAACATATATTTGTATTTATATATTGTACAGTGAGTAAAATGCTCTAGTTGGAGTGAGGCTGAGAAGCTAAATTTTATCTGAATGCTGGATGCTGAATCTGGTGGTGTAATTTTTTAAAATCAATTGTGCATTTTTTTGTGCATAATTAGGAAATGAATTATTCATAATGCGTATTTTATGCATTTGGGGGATATTTTCATAATTTCAGCCTAAACAAGTACAAAATTACATGAAAACTGTGTAATAATGAAGATTAATGTTTCCCAAATGTGAAATAAATCAATTCTTATCTATTTTTATGAGTACAGCAGATTTGCATAAAGTATTAATGTATGTAAATGTACACAAATATATGCAGCTATAGCCTTTTTAATGACATGCGCATACTAATTCAGTACTGCCAACCTAAAAGCGCATTCTTGTCTTTTACGTTTGGATAAGGGGTACCAAACTCATTAGATGTCAATAATCATTCAGATCATAAAAATATCAATCTCATTCCACCTGTCGACCTGAAAACCTTTTATTATTCAATTATTTTCAATAGAAAACATACATACATACATTTTCACAAGTGTTTCATTCCTGCACCAAAAGCATTCGTTCTGGTAAATGAGGGACATAGACAATTCATTGGACAATTAAATGTTTTCTATGAAGACAGGTGCAATGCAGTATGGCATGATGGTGCTATGCATTCATAGACATCTATAGATCTTAGTACCCCCTAAAGAAGCGAAAGAGGATAGAAAAGTACGGAATACGTTTTTTTGTTGGCATGTCTGCTAATTGGCCCATAATACCCCTTAGGTAGGTCTGATAAGGACAAATGTGGTATCAAAATCAGGGAGTAAGATTTAAGGGGAGTGAGAGCGATTGCTCTCCCAAGCTCCCCTTAAATGCTTTTTGGGGAGTGATTTACAGAGCCCCTTGTAACCCCAATCTTTCTACGTGAAGAACAAATTTAGCTCCCCTAAAAATTCTCCTTGAGAGCCTCTAGGAGAGCTATTTATAGCTCCCCTGTAACTTTTAAAAATCAGTCCCCGCAAAATGTGTGCAAGACAAGACTGCAAGGGAAAAAGTCATAAAGCGAGAATCTGAAATTGGTAGCGGTCGCGATGCAATCGCCAAAACTATGGAGGAGGGCAGTTAGGGATAAATGATAAGAGCCCCAGGGGGCCTGGTGCTCACCTGATGTCATGCAATTGTCATATGTAATTGCAAATTAGTAATTACCACATGCTTCAATTGAGCAACTTTCAATCCTATGCCTCTAGTAGTATTTTATCAATAAATTTGATTGAGAGATCCTCTGACTTGCCTACCAAATGGTCACCCCTGAACAAACTGTTGCCCTGTGGGCCCTATGTACTCTTAATCCTGCCAGCAAATCTGACATCAACTACCTCTGCCCCTGCAATTGCCTGAATCACATTTCAAAAATATGTTTGCATGCATTATTTTATTTAAAATCCTCATAGCTCGATCATGAGAGTGTACTCCTCCAATGCTCCACCCACTTGATTGTAAGGGACCCTAACACAATTCATCAAAGTACCATAAAATAATTGATAACAAGCATGACCCCACAGCTAATATTTAGGTGAGTATTCACTATCCGCATGCTCTGTTGCCCATGAGGCGACAGTTTTTGCAGGGACGAGCATCTGTGCAGTTATAAGCCTTCGGCTCAGGTGAGCTCATATAGAAAGACTTCACTAATTGGATTGTTGAAAACACTCAAAAGGGATTTATGAAGACTGTAAGTTTATTTTATTCTAAGCACAATCCTGAATCTATCCTAAAAGATGCGTGTTACTGTTACCAGAAATGTCCCGATTAACCTGTTAGCCCATCACCTCATTATCTTATCCCAAGTCGTTTGACTCTTTCCTCTGTCAGTCGTTCGGTCTTCCGCACCTCGTTCATGACCTTGGTTGCTATGGTCCTTACATCATGTCTGAAGGCTGGAAATCTCATTTTGAATTTTCTAATTTCTGCTCTTGCTGTTGAAATCAAAGTGACATTGAAGTTATTGCAATTACTATCAATAAAGATAGATATAGCATAGATTGCCATAAATTTAAAATAAGTTAACAGGTGAGAAGCACCTGATCTAAAAAACTCCCCGATAATATCAGGGAGATTCAGTGAGGTCTAACTTGATTCTCTCAAGTTGTTAGATGCACCAACACGTTATAAAAGTATGCATGGTATTTACATGAGAAAAAGAATGATACGAACACCCGTGGAAACCTCTTCTCTGAATGATGCATACGACTTAGCAAAATAGACTACTAGCAGTATGACAAATCCTCAGGGAATACTTTTTGCCCCTTTTTCCGCTTTTCCACTTTTGCTGATCCTTTTTATGTGTAAAAAGTCACATAACAAAAGGAAGCATCTGTACTACATGAGGCATTCATAATTCAGTCTCATTTATCCAGATTAAGAAGACAAAATAACTGGTAACTGCATCTAAAGACTGGGCTTGATAGAATCAAGTGAAAACTCAATTGATCTCCCTGCAAGATTTTGAAGATTGGCTGTGAGAATATGATTGATATTGGGGGGGGGGGGGTAATTTCCGAAAATCGGTGTATCTGGTATTCCCCTTTTTAAATACCGGAGTACTCGGTGAAAAAACAAATACCGCTTCAGACTACAAAATGACCTATAAGTTGTAATGAGAATATTTACAGAAAAAAAAGCCAAAACAGACAAGGTCAGGGGAAACTCAATATTTTTAATGTATTATTATCCTGAATGGTCAGTATGACAGATGGCCCAAAAAACATAACAGTGTGGCAGAGGCAAAAAAAAAAGACAAGGGTCACATTCAAACTGCATTTGTCTAGTAATTATATTTCAAACCTGAAAATTACATGATCAGTGTTTTCAAACACCTAGTAGTTTGTCAATGTTTGTGTAGATCATATGTGACCGCGTATCTCAAAACCAACAAAAAGTTGCACAAACCGATTTTACACAAGGACCAAAAATATAGGACCAAAATATGTCAATTTATTTTTCTACATATTTTCTGAAAGAGCAATTCTTCTTGGATCATAAAACAAACAGGAAATATGTCTTTACTGCAGTTTTTCTAGCACACTTTGTCTTTAGGGGGTAGAGTTCCCTTTTCATTCTTGAAATTCTTTTATACCCTCTTCACTTTCAAACTCTTGATAACTTTTAAAAGGATGATGCTATTGCATCGAAAGTTGAGAATAAGCATAACTAGACTGTTTGTAATGAGTGTGTCAAATTTCAGCTTAATTTAATAATACCTTCACAGTGATTGCTGTGGAGATTTGTATTCTGCTTTTTGTCCCATGCACCGCACGGAGCGCCCCTGGTTGAGATTTTGCATTTGAATAGACCCCAAACTTCAAAGCCCCTTTTCTAAGTAAATATTTTTTTTAGAATGGGTACTTTCTTTTCATTATTTTGATGGGTATGATGGTTGTTTTGAGATGCAGGGTCACATATTTAAAATATAGCAGATAGTCAAACTTACATGGAAGTTTTGTTTGAGTTGATGTGAAGTATTCTTTGAAGAACTCTTTTAGTTGAGCCGTTTCCCCAGACTCCCATCTCGTGTACCTCCGTTCTAAAATGTTGAGAGAATAATTATAGACAATGAAGAATATTCATAGACTATTGTTTTTTGGAATATCAAGATAACTTCAAAATAGAAAGCATGGGATTAGTAGTCATGTTTCAGGAGAATGTATATACACACGAACTCTATTTTGGCGAATGGGGAATTATTAATGGTCTTTCACACAATCAGAGGCTCGATTACCTCACTCAAGAATTGGTGTGTTTAAGGTGCTACATTCCTGTTAGGTTAATTCCCATTACATCAATTCAATGACAAGAAATAAAATCTGCATGTGAATAATTGCCAGTTAGGGCTCCCAGCATTTCAAAAAGACGATCTGTGATGAAGTCTTAAAAATTATATAATAGTTATTTCAACCTCATTTCCAGCTATAAATGTTTTCTATATGTTGAAGTTAACTATTTGCAGTAGAAAAGACTTGTACTGCAGTCAAAGAGACTACACTATCAAAGAGTCATAGCATTTTATCCTATAAATGTTATTTTGATATTTTTGATATTTTTGGCCAATTATAAATTTCCCTGACATTTCTTTGATGTCAGTCTAGCAGGGACAAAGAAAACTGTTACAGCAAGTTGTACCAAATAAATATATAATCAACAATTTCATAAAAGGACAGAGAGAATCCTGATTAGAAGGACTGGACACTGCAGGGAGACCTGTAATAAACAAGACATACAGAAATTCATACATCCATGTTTATTCATTGCAAATTAAACTGTATTAAAGATCAATGTCTCTAAAACATATTTTTTCTTTAGCACAAGGAGGAATAAACTAGTAAACAATTAGTTACACTATTGATATACAGGGATTGTTTTAATATGCAGTACCTCTTGATGAATCTTCCTGACGATTGAGGGGTACCAGGGTAGGATTTTTCCTAGGAGGACAAAGAGGTCCAGGGGCTGATACACCACCAGATGATCCAGCTGAAATAAACAATACAGAAACAGAAAGTTATATTTTCACATTGCAGGTAATTCACTTAATGCCATTTATAACAGATTCTGACTGAGACTTATAAATCATAAAAACATATTTATTCCAAGAAAATGTAAAAACAAACTTAGGTATATTATGATGACGATGTTAGAATATCAATTGCTAGTACCTTTATACTTCTCATACCAAAATGAAATTTACTGAATGTGCAGGAGGTTCTAAAAAGTGAATATTTTAAGATTTTTTTTTTTCAATTTGTTTCCCCTCCACAGGGATTTTATTATTATTCAAACATAACAAGATATCTTTTCAATGACAAATCAAATTAATAACAACAAAATACAGTACAACAGTAATTGCAACAAATATATAAATTGAACTGTCAGGTTCACATAATAGTAAACAATTTAAGAAACAAGCGAGGAGTAAATGAACAATAATATTCATATGTATAATTGTACATGGAAAGGGAACTGAACAGATCACCTCATGTAAACATGGCACGTAATTGAAACCATTTCTTTGTAAACTTTACCATTTTACAATTTGACTCTGCGATATATTTTTCATTCTTGAAATAGTTCTGAAGTGCAAATTTGATATTATCAAAAACAGGTAATTGATGTTTTACTCTGGAAGTGTAAATCATTTGCCGTATCACTATCAATAAACAATTTAATGCATGATTACTTGAACCTCTTAAGCCAAATAATTTTTCTTTATTAGAGAAAAATATTCTATTTCCAGTTTTAAGAAATATCCATTGTTCAAACTTGTCCCATATATGTTTAATACATGTACATTCACAAAGTAGATGAGTGACTGTTTCACGGTGTACATTACAAAAAGTACATTCTTTTTGTTGAGCTAAATTAATTTTAAACAATATTTCATTTGTATATAAAATGCGTTGCATTATTTTGAACTGAAACCAACGTAAATTCACATCGGTAGTACAACTGAATCCAATAGAGCAATACGACTGCCATTGCTTGTCATTCATATCGAATATACACTTCCACTTAAGAAAACTTTTACACTCCACTTTTCTTTTCTTTTTAAGAATCGTATAGATGTGTGAACAACCTTTATCATATTTCATAACAAGTGCTATTGTATCAGGGATAATAGGTTCTTGGAACTTGCTAAAGTGTGTGCCATTGCTAAAACCGTCTCTTATAGCATCACATAATCCACGGTAAAAAAGAAAATTTATTTGAACATTGTATTTTTCCTGAAGGTCATTCAAAGAGAGGAAATTGCCATGTACATCTAAAATATCATTAACAAAACGAACACCCCTATTATTTAGAGATCTACTGTGAATTGAGCTATTACCTATTTTGATAAAATCATTGTTCCATAAGGGTTGGCAAGGTATATCATTACAGTGCATAGATAACAGTGTGCTATACGCTAAGAACATTTCTTTCCAAAAAGTATTTTTAATTTCGTGTGCCAGTCTAAAAAAATAGCTATTTCCCATATAAAGATCCAAGTTTTTAGTTTTATGCAAAAAAGAGTGGAGAAGACAAATAATATTACCGTCAATGGAACCGTTTATCATTTTTTTCATCCAAGAAATTTTCAATGACTGGCAATGCAGATTTATGTCTATCATTTTTACTCCACCTTCAGAATAACTCTGAGACATTTGATTTCTACTTACTTTATCTGGTTTCTCTCCCCATATGAATCTATGAAATTGGGAATTTACATCTTTTAGAAATAACTCACTTGGATTCGGGAGAGAAAGAATTAAGTAGTTCAATTTAGACACAAACAATGACTTGACAACCGTAACTCTTCCAAGGACCGTCAGGTAACGTCTCAACCATGAAGTCATTTGACTTTTGATTTCTTTAAACTTTTCATTGTAATTATGCACTGTCATTATTTTAAGATGATTATGTCTAATTGAAGTGAAAAAAAAACATATAGTACCTCCATCATTACATCGTGATGAATTTTGAGGATCAAGGCGTTCCTTAGTGGGACTCTGTGGGACTCTAGGAGAAAGAGGTCCAAGGGTTGGTACACCAACAGATGATCCGGCTGAAATGACCAATACAGAAATACAGAGCTACAAATGAGACATAACAATCATATAGACAGATTTTTCTAGGATTTTTCTAGTAATAGGATTAGGATGGCAGAATATTAACCCTAATCCTATTGGGATATTTCAATCACTTCAGTCCATCGTTGATTGCGCAAGCGCGCCGAAATTTGGCATGATCAGTGATACTTGGTTACCCTTATGTCCAAGTTTTATGAACTAGGTCCATATACTTCCAAGTTATGATGAAATTTCAAAAAAATTTGTGCATATTCTAAGTTCGTTGACCCTAAATGACCTATGACCTTGATCACGTGACCTGGAAACTCACGCAGGATGATCAGTGATACTTGGTTACCCTTATGTCCAAGTTTCATGAACTAGGTCTATATACTTCTGAAGTTATGATGACATTTCAAAAACTTAACCTTGGTTAAGATTTCAATGCTGATTTCCCAAACATGGCCAAAGTTCATTGACCCTAGATGACCTTTGACCTTTATCATGTGACATGAAAATAATGCAGAATGATCAGTAATAGTTGGTTACCCTTATGTCCAAGTTTCATGAACTAGGTCCATATACTTCCTAAGTTATAATGACATTTCAAAACCTTAACCTTGGTTAAGATTTCATTGTTGACGCCGTCGCCGCCGTCGGAAAAGCGGCGCCTATAGTCTCGCTCTGCTATGCAGGCGAGACAATATACAGATCTATTTTATATGTAGCAAAATACCTTGGTGTTTATGTGACTGTATGTGATTATAGTCAGGATATAAATTAAATGGAGTGCAGATGGAAGCACAAGCAACCCTTCAAAGTATTCCTAATATTGATTTTGGATGAGATGCTGTTTTATTTTTGTTTACATTTCTTTTCATTTTGATGTCCCCTTGTATTACAAAAAATATATAAGCGTTATTGAACAAAAATGTATATTTGCATATTTCGCTAGCGACAAAAAAAGTGCACTTGCACCATAGCGCTGTGTATGCACTAACATCAACATGCGTGTACTATGAATGGCCTCCCACCTATACGCGAATGCGCTGTTTTCGTCTTTCGCTGTGTGTATGCACTAACATCAACGTGCATGTACTATTGATGGCCTTCCGCCTTCCCTACGAATGCGCTGTTTTCGTGTAGCTTGCAAGGGTAAATTTTGGTGGTTTTTCCGACGCAAGAATACTAGCTAACTTCAGTGCGAAGTATATATGCTTTTCTAGCTATGGACAATTATGCCTGAGCTGAGAACTGAAGTTTACCGCTTTTCTGAAGCGCGCATTTCCGACTTTCGGATCTCGATCCGGGAAGGAAAAAAAACTTGGAAAATGTAGATTGGTGTTTGAGGGAAAAAATTGGAATTCCGCGTAAAATCAAAGATTTCACAGCCCATAACTCAATAAAAAAGATAAAATTCACATAGCATAAATGATGTAGGAGGTTACAATTTATAATTCACATTTTGAAAACCTTATTTTTTACAATTTTGGGGGAAAAATTAGCTAATTAGCATATAAAAGGTCCAAGATTGTAAAACGTCAAATTTTTGGATAGCTTAGTAACTCGGCGTTCCACAAATATATGGTTTATTGGGGTTTTGAACATCATTAGTGATTGTTTTGGGCCATGCTTCCACCCCCTCCATTTTGGCAATTAATACCATACTTGGTACCTTAAGCTTTTAACTCATGTGAGCTACAATGTGATAGTGAGAACTGAGCAAAACATGTGGGATAATATATTACTTCCGGATATGTAAGATTCGGTCTGCTATGAAACCTACCATAGTTTCTTTCCTTTCCAGGTGAATTCACATCTGAAGACACTTTCTATTTCTTCTTCCCTTCTTTCAAGTTCTTCTTCTGTAATCAGATGCCCTTCATATTCAGCTATAAATTCACCTCTTGTAATATCCCTTGTAGCAACTACACCACGACCTGATGATGAGAAATGTTAATTCCAAAAGATTAAATATGACTTTATTAATAAGAGTTTGATGCCTTTTGATCGATTTATAGGCAAGCATTAAGATAATGGGGATGGGCGCGGGTAAGATTCCTGAAATGGGTCATTCCATGCCAATTCACCCAATAAAAGTGCCATTTTGGACCTTACCCTCTCAGAATTTGTTCAAATTCGACACACATAAAATTTAACATTTGCTTTCCATGAAACAAAAAAAAATTAGTGTAAACGGCCCATCGGTTTTTGAGCCCTGGCCCGCCCTTTTTGTTTTGTTTTGGCAAAAAGGGGAGTGACCTTCAACTTTCAACGGCACATTGCGCCTGAACCGGTTGACCAATTTTTATTTTAAATGATATTTACAAATTTACTGTTGGCCCTACATATTGATATTGGTGTTGGTAATGTGTGTACAAGTCTCAATGATACATGAATACTTTCAAACTAAAGTTACATTACAATCAATTAAAATACTACATATCTCATGTTGATACTTCAAAGATCTGTAGGGTATATCTAGTATGGGACAGTAGAGCTGACTAGGAAGCACACTCATTGTTGTTTCCGTCAAAACTACAGCTTTCTTGTGAGTTGTATGTAGGCCAATTGCACCCCAATCAAAAGGGCTAAACAAATGTCTCTTTTCATAAGCAAATATGTATGTAGTCTACATATATTATTCATTTTGTTTAATGTTTCCAGTAATACCTGATAAGTTGAGTTTCCCTTTTTTATTTGATTTCAATGTAATTTTAGTTTGGGAGTATTCATGTATAATGGAGACTTGTACACACATTAACACCAATATCAATATGTGGGGCCAACAGTAAATTTGTAAATATAATTTAAAAGAGCTTTTTAGATGAAGAAATAAAATATCATCCTAGATCTTTACATATTATGTTGATATTATATTGACGATTAAGTTACATAAAAATCAAGTTAAAAAATTATTCGGCCGGGGGTCAAAATCAAGGTCAAAGCAAAGGTCAAGGGGTAATTTAAAGTGCTATGACCTGAATCTGAATCTGTGAAGTTCCTGGTCCTGATCCTCAAGTGGATATTGATGACCAATAAGAACGTTAGCGATCGAGAGAGCTCAATATTTTTAGTACATTTTGGAGTTGAGTCCCACCACTTTACAATTGGCTGGAGGGACTATAGTAATTATTCCTTTCATGACAGTATCCCAAATAAACTGTGGGATACTGTCATGAAAGGAATAATTACTATAGTCCCTGCAGCCAATTGTAAAGTGGTGGAACTCAACTCCAAAATGTACTGAAAATATTGAGCTCTCTCGATCGCTAATGTTCTTATTGGTCATCAATATCCACTTGAGGATCAGGACCAGGAACTTCACAGATTCAGGCCATACCACTTTAAATTACTCAAATAATAGTTTTGATACCATTTTTGAATTCCTGTTTGAAATTTGAATTTCCTATTGAATGGTACTAGTTTCATAAAAATTGGTCGACCGGTTCAGGCGCAATGTGCCGTTGAATGTTGAAGGTCACACCCATTTTTACCAAAAAAAAAACAAAAAGGGCAGGCCATAGTGCAAAAACCAATGGACCATTTACATTATTTTTTTGGGGGTTCTTGGGATTAAGTAAATGTCAATTTTATGTATGCCAAATTTGAGCAAATTCTGAGACGGTAAGGAAAACCCATTGGGTGAATCCAGATGGAATGACCCAAATGTATCTTGAGTAGATATGAAGTTACCTACCACTCATTGCTTTTCCAATTTCAATGCAGATTGCTCCAGAAAATTTATCAAAATATTTTTGCTGGAAATTGGAATCCCTCAAGTGTATTGCATAGACTTAGATCTAATTTACATAAACATGAGTTCCAACAACCACAATTCAAAAAGGTTTTGATTTTACTTTACTTCTGCTTTTTTTTCCAATTCCAGTATTCCAGTTATTGTTTAGCTTGAGGCTGAGAATGGCTCACTCTGTAGAAATGAGCAAGGACCAAGCCCAAGGTCTACTCAAGCGTAGGTCTTGGCATTTTAAAGTTTTTTACTTTTATGCTTAAAAGTAACTTGATTTGTTTCAATTGGATAACTATGCAAATTTAATGTGAAAATATCCCTGGGTCAATTACCCTTTAGAACATTTATGTTTTGTCACTTATTCTAAATCATCTATCTTCTGGGGTGTAATTGTCGTTCGGGGGGGGGGGGTTTCCTGGGGATATTTGTCCTAGGGGTAATTACCCTTGGTGTAATTGTCTGAGCAATGCAGACGGTAATTGTTCCCTTAGAGTAGTCATCCTCTAACCATGAGTTAGCTATTAGAAATCGTCTGAAAGTTCTATCAATGAACTCAACACTTCCTTGTCTAATAATCTTTTCCAGGGTTGTATTGATCTACAAATATATTGAAAACCATCCATCTTCTTATGCCATACAATATATGACCCTCGTTGTTGACAATTGTTGCAATTTTGCTCTGTGGAGTGATGCGATCATTTCGTCATTCGAATTTTGATATAGCGATCTCTGTACCGCAATCCATTCGTAAATCAATGCTCTGTTTTCGATGATTTGAAGTCAACAATCTATTTATTTGTTTTATATAAATAGATTCAACAAATAATTGTGTATTTCAAGAGATTTATTGCTCCAAACATCAGAATCTAAACACAATTGTGAAAACTGCACAAATTATTGTGACCCCATCATACATTGAGCTATCCGTAGCTAGACTAGATCTATGTTACGTAGCACCCAAGGCATACAATTCCCTAACTTAAGCCCCCTGAAGATTATTGCTCTTGCACTTTTCTCTGCAAGGAACATACAAATTGTGGAAAATGCTGATGACAGAGCTAAAGAAAATCTAACCTTTTTCCTTGTTCACCCATTTTTGTTGGATCCAGTCTGGGTCCTGGCCACAACTAATGTAGTGCTTCGCTACCTCCTCTGGCTTTCTTCTTTTCATCTGCAAAAATGAGAAGTAAATCTATTGATATTACTTAATAGCATTAAGATTATTGATCTACATTAAGTTATTTGACTACCGGTATAGATCTAACGGCTCGGTGTAAAAATGGCAGAGGTAATAATGGCAGAGGTAAAAATGGCAGAGGTAAAAATGGCAGAGGTAATAATGGCAGAGGTAAAAATGGCAGAGGTAAAAATGGCAGAGGTAAAAATGGCAGAGGTAAAAATGGCAGAGGTAAAAATGGCAGAGGTAATAATGGCAGAGGTAAAAATGGCAGAGGTAATAATGGCAGAGGTAAAAATGGCAGAGGTAAAAATGGCAGAGGTAATAATGGCAGAGGTAAAAATGGCAGAGGTAAAAATGGCAGAGGTAAAAATGGCAGAGGTAATAATGACAGAGGTAAAAATGGCAGAGGTAAAAATGGCAAAGGTTAAAAATGGCAGAGGGCATAATGGCAGAGGTCATAATGGTATAGGTAAAAAGGGTCTTAAACCCCCATGCAAAAAAAAATCAAAAAGCCCCCGCATGTAAGCCCTACATAGATTAACAAAGAAAGGTTCTAAGAAAATAAAATGGAAAGGGTGACATTTTTAAAATCATAGATAGATCGTCTGCACCAAATAATATTTTGGCTGGAATATCTTATTTTTTCTGGACTCTCATGGACGGCCTTCTCATGTCAAATCGCTGTATTAAAATTCAAATTTGAAGCACACTCTTGATCGCAATTGTACTTGATTCATTACAGGGGAAGTTCAACCTCAGTTAAAAGTCATTGTAAAATAGCAGAAAAAATAAAATGATATTGGTGAGGGTTTTAGCAAAGATATAAAAAGCTATACTTTTATATTTTAGTGATGACGTCATTTGCGAGCAGCTTTCCCATATTTGGTGTATAGAAAATATTAATGAAATATAATTTTCTAGAAAAAAAAACATTTTTTTATCTTCAGTATGTATCAAGAGACAAATCATTTCACTGACGCTCCTGAAATTTTTTTTTAAAACAAACCATTTTGTAGTGCATAAAATGTCATGGGGCAGCTTCCCATATATGACGTCAAACCCTTTGGGAACCTGGCATCCACTTGGACTAGCTGCATTGAGGTATTGCTCTAAAGACTAAACAATAATTGTATCATTTACATTTAACATATCACATTAATCAGGGGCAGATCCAGGATTTTCCAAGGGGGGCACATTTTCCTGAAAAATGGCACGCGAAAAAGTTTTCCGCCTACTAACTTGTCCATAAAAATAATTAGCAAGCAGAAAAAGGGTCTCGCTTTAAAAAGGGGGCACACTTGAGTTAGCATATTTTTGCTAAGATTTCAATTGTACCTCTCAAGGGGGGCACGGGCCTGCTGTGCCCCATGGATCCGCCAGTGACATCAATATCTATTCATCATGATCCATCATGATGTGGAAATAAAAAATACTTTTATTACAGAATGTTCAGTTATTTTTTTATCCAGGTTAAATTATGAAAGTAGTTCAAAATAGACCCGAACTTGTTCGTTTCAGAGGGTTAGTGGCTGCACACATTGGAGTTTACATTTAAAAAAAAATCGTTGGGTTTGTATGTAAAGCGTTGTTCTGCTTACGAGCTTAAGATCCTTTCATCATGCAGTCACTAATTGAAATCATTTTGGCAAGAAAATGCTTGAGTTTAGTCATATAAACGACAGAGTATAGATCTTAAATGACGAAAAACAACATAATATTTAATCAGTTTTTATAGCCTATTTCGTCGACAAGAGTCGATCCGGTCATGGATGATAATTATTATGATGTAGCCTATCTTTATCATTTTTACCTCTGCCATTATTACCTCTGCCATTTTTACCTCTGCCATTTTTACCTCTGCCATTTTTACCTCTGCCATTTTTACCTCTGCCATTTTTACCTTTGCCATTTTTACCTCTGCCATTATTACCTCTGCCATTTTTACCTGGCACCAGATCTAACATCTAGACTAGATCTAGGGGCCTAACAGTTTAAAAGTAGATCACACTGATAAACAACTGGTTAGATCTTTTATTCCTCTTTGTCCTATTAGTATTACGTTAGACTTCTATTATTCTAAAAATTGTTGTTAAGAAAATTTACTATTTAGTTTAGGTTTATCAGTGTGGTCTATTGTAATTCACTCGGATTAATACTAGTAAATCTAGACTCTAGTAACTTTTTGTCCAGTTATTGGGTGTCCGGACACTCCATTTTAACAGCCATTTGAAAAGGTTTACAATCAAATTCTTCGTTGTTTTTTAGCACAAAATGGGAAACAATATTGTGGAGATCAAATATTGATGATGAAAAGCACAATTCAACGTAGGCCTAGATCTATATATTTTGGCTTAATCCAAAGACAAAAAACAGGGCTTCAATTTTGTTAAGACAAGTGTCCGGACACCCAACCCCCCATCCTAGGACTAGTCTAGGCCCCTAGACAAAGTCTAGATCTAGGCCTATAGTTAGCCTATCTAACTTAGACCTAGAATCTATATTATAAAACTAACTAGTTTATAGCTTGGAGGGCCTGCCGCTTGGAGGAATTTTTTGCACCAATAACGGCCGCGGAGCTACATTTCATTTTCAGATCTAACAGTTAGTCCTGTTAGGACTAGATCTAATGAAGAGAAGTCTCGGCAGCTTCTTCTTCTTCGGTTGGTTTCCTCCAGTCTGGAGAACTGCAAATGGTGCAGAGGAGTTGTTCTACATGATGACAGGATCAGATGGGGGTAGGCCTAGTACACAGAACAGGGTTTACGTTTAGACAGTGACATTCGTACGTTTAACATGTAGATCTAGATCTAAGTCAAATACAAAACTGAGAGAGTTGTGAAAAGAGGACTGAGGAGTTGTGAAAAGCATGCACTCAACAAGGCAATGAAGGCTTAGGCTAGCCAAAGAAAATTTCAATGTGTGCTCAACTTTTAAAAAAGAAAAGAGGAAAAATAAGGCAGACAAAATCAGAAATACAAATCGTACTAAGAGTGCCCAAGTCTGCGCAGTGCCCATGTCTGCGCACTCACGTACATGTAGGCCTAAATGCGCAATTTTCATAGAACAAAACATCAAACTGATACCAATTTTCAATCTTGACCGCAGCAATCCATTTTGATACCAAAAACTACAAAAATATTTGATTAAAAATGAGTATCAGCAAGTTTCAATTTGCTACCCTGAAAATTTCAATAATTGTCAAAAAAGAAATGTCCGAGACTTCACTGCATTTGATTTGCGTGCAAAATGAGCTAGTGCGCAGACATGGGCACCAATCATTTTTGCTACACAAAGTGACAAGCCCGTATGAAATCGTAGAAAAACATTGTTCTTGTAAATAATTTCTTGAATTTTTTTGTTTCCTTGATCATTAGAATATAGAGAATGGAATGACATTGATGACTCTCAAAATAATATTTTACTTTGTAATAAAATCGAGATCAAATTTTAGGTGCGCAGACTTAGGCACTCCCTTCATATTACAAATCATGACTGATAACGTGAGTCCAGATCGACAATAGTTTTTTGTTAGCCTAGGCCTACCGGTATGCACAGTGGTCACTGACTTACCGTTAAGTTGCTAGAAATATATCCAAAACTTAAAGTTCTTCTTCTTCTTCTTAGTGAGTACAGTCCACCATCTGTCGTACTATTTACAGTTTCAGGAAACTTTCAAGAAACTTTCCACTCACGGGCGGAAGGCGTCGTATTCGGTCGGCTGCACTGGTTTTAGGCGCGACGCAGCTCCTCGACCTCATCACCTGCACCGGCCGCGCCGCGCCGGGGCAGCCGGGCCAGGCCGGCCGCCTAGTGCAGCGCCCATATCATATGCTAGGCCGTGCTAGGCGCTGCCGAGGCCTGCGCGTGCGGTAATTTGTGCTTTTCGCTGTTCTCGTGCACACTACATGTTCACGTTGCAAACGCTTATCATTGTAACAGCGAAATCTTCGTAGAAGATATAAAAGTAAAATATATAGAGATTTTCGAAAAAGGAGGGGCACTATTAGGATTAAAAGCATTCATGTTTTGTACAGTTTATATATTGTGGTGTAGTTTTGGGATAACGTAGGTGGTGGATTGAGTTACATTTTCATTGACAGATAATGTTGATATATACCCAATTTTACAAAGATTGTCAGCATATACATCAATTCGCCTTAGCAACCAGTTTTCCTCCAAACGGTATATACACACAGTTTTGTGCATGATTGTAATGTCAGAGTACTGCTGGGTAGATTTGGCCCAAAGTTCGTAGGAAGTAAAAAGGAATACTGCCCTCTGCTGGAATAGATTCTAAGCATTGTGTTGAACCCCCGTCATTGAGAATTTTAGCTTTAAAACGTAAGGGCGAATCCAAATATTCCCCTTTGGGTCGAGTTCGCCCTTCCGTTGATTATTAACCCTAAAGCTTCTCCTTAAGTAGGATTAAGATACATATATATATATATATATATATATATATATATATATATATATATATATATATATATATATATATATATATATAAATATATATATATATACATATACATGTGTGTATATGTATATATACACACATGTATATATATATACACATGTATATGTATATATATACATATACATGTATATATATGTATATATATACACACATGTATATATATACACATGTATATATATACACACATGTATACTGACGAAGAGTGTGACTTTACCTTTCATTTTTTAGAGCTATGCTCCTTTTAAAATCTATGATTTTATTTCTACGGCATTTACTATAACTTTTATGATTATTTTATTCCATATGCCGAAGCAGACTATTTCTATTTTACTCAGGTACTTTTTACTGCTAAACTTCGACTGTTGGCGGTGAGGCCCTTTTCAGATTTTCCTGTTTTGGAGCCGGAGATTCGCCATTGTCATCTTGCAGTCTTGGCAACGCGTCTTTAGATGCGTCTTTTACAGTGCGCTTCCTCCATCTTCAGCGCATTGATTTCTTTGAAAGGTGAGTTTCACAATCCGTATGCCCATGAACAGACGTGTTTTTCACGACTGTTTCAGAAACGGATTTTGAATTCTCTTTTTTGGCACATCATGGGCACTGACGAAGAGTGTGACTTTACCTTTCATTTTTTAGAGCTATGCTCCTTTTAAAATCTATGATTTTATTTCTACGGCATTTACTATAACTTTTATGATTATTTTATTCCATATGCCGAAGCAGACTATTTCTATTTTACTCAGGTACTTTTTACTGCTAAACTTCGACTGTTGGCGGTGAGGCCCTTTTCAGATTTTCCTGTTTTGGAGCCGGAGATTCGCCATTGTCATCTTGCAGTCTTGGCAACGCGTCTTTAGATGCGTCTTTTACAGTGCGCTTCCTCCATCTTCAGCGCATTGATTTCTTTGAAAGGTGAGTTTCACAATCCGTATGCCCATGAACAGACGTGTTTTTCACGACTGTTTCAGAAACGGATTTTGAATTCTCTTTTTGGCACATCATGGGCACTGACGAAGAGTGTGACTTTACCTTTCATTTTTTAGAGCTATGCTCCTTTTAAAATCTATGATTTTATTTCTACGGCATTTACTATAACTTTTATGATTATATATATATATATATATGTATGTATGTATGTATGTATAAAAATATATACTATTTATTATAAGGACATTTTAAAATATCTTTATAATTCTATGTTTAATTAACAATATTGTATTTCTTGGCCAACACGTGGGGAAGAGCCAGCAAATGACACTTACGATATACCACAGGGTTCAGCACTTGAACCACTGCCTTTTACTCTGTATTTGATGAGCAGGCTACTAAGAGAAATCACATGTTGCAGGATAGTGTCTTCGATCTGC
Source organism: Lytechinus variegatus (assembly GCF_018143015.1). Classification (NCBI taxonomy): domain Eukaryota; kingdom Metazoa; phylum Echinodermata; class Echinoidea; order Temnopleuroida; family Toxopneustidae; genus Lytechinus; species Lytechinus variegatus. The sequence goes on along the minus strand of NC_054744.1, from coordinate 32,377,117 downwards.
CATGTCATCAATCGGAAAGCCGAATTCGAGGAGTTTTGGACCAAACCAAATAAAGACGTTGACTCAAGCCTTCGTAACTTCTAAACTAGACACATGTAATTAACTTCTACGGATCGCTGCCGACTACCTTATGCAGAGAGAGAGGAGGGGAGGGGAATAAATGATCTTGTTCCCACATCATCTCTCCTTCGTAACCTCCACTTCTGCATGTATTAACTACTATTACTACTACTACTACTACTACTACTACTACTACTACTACTACTACTACTACTACTACTACTACTACTTCTTCTACTACTACTACTACTACTACTACTGCTACTACTACTACTACTACTACTTCTTCGACTACTACTACTACTTCTTCTACTACTACTAGTACTACTACTACCACTACTACGACATTTAGCTTTTTCAATCACTGCTACTTCACTAGTGGGTCTACATGAAGGCCTTTGGAAAAATTGCCACGGAAGATTTAGGTTAGCATATTGAAATGATCCCCTTTTCGACTACACTTCCAGGATACCATAAATAACTGCGGCCTATTGGCGGTAATACAATTTCATCATGATATGTAAGACATGTTGTGTTATTCATGATCAAACATTCCAATGACTCTTTGGATTTGCTTCTCCTTTATCAACGGTGAATAAGCCCAATCAACGTCTATCAATCTGAAGCGTCCCTATTCTGAAGCATGCGGGGTGGTTCCGGGGTATGCAGGGCTGTGTGTCGTGTGTCCAGCTAATTTAGGTAAAGGGGGGGGGGGGTGATTCAATGGAAGATAAAAAAAATGTATGGATATACGAAATGTGTTCCGGACGACGATCTCTTCTTTTAATGGTGCCTTCATTTTTATCCTTTCTATTTTGTCCTATATTCCAGGATTCTGATAGTGGAGCCTATTTCCTGCTCCCACCTCTTCTTGCCCCTCCTCAAACCTGAATCAACACCCGTCCCATCAAAGGTCAGGGTTAATGCATCAAAAACATTCACGGCCCAAATCTCGAAAGCTATCCATTCCATGAATGTTTACAATGTATCGCCTGGGAGTCCCCAGGCGTCAAGAACTCGAGAACGCGGTCACATTATACCGCACCAAAGATTACCTGACATCCACGATTCAATTAGTCTTTATCTGTCGAAATGAAAATATATTTGTCTGGGAGAATTATACGTTTTATGTAATTGTAATGAATAATCCACTTTTCAGATTTTGGGGGCCATTTGTTGTTTTAAAAAAAGACAGGCAGTGATTAGTATTTTTTCAATCTTTTACCTCATTTAATAATTGATTTTTACTACTCCGAGAAGTGGGATCAATCGGAATTATATTTTTATGGATAAACCGTGAATAGTTTAGGGATAAGAAATAGGTGGAAAATGGAAGTGAAGGGTGGTATGTATGTCGGAGCACATGCATGACTGAGGCATGTAAAGAGAAGATAGAAGCGCATTGACGTGAAATTGCATTATTAATTATTGTTGGCTTCTTTATTACGTGTACCGCCCCTCTCGAGATAAAATCCAGGTCCAACCAACCAGAATTACCATAATCATATTTTAGACATCATCATCGAAAAAAAACAACGCCACAACCTTACATAATCGCCACCATTGGCATCACTGCATGTCATTGTTATATGCTCAATTTTTTTTCCGCTGCTATCGTTTGAATCTTTCGCCCCATCATCATGATCACCATCGTCATGCTCATCATCATCATTAATTGTACAGCTATCATAATCATCGTTTTTATTACCATCATCATCATCAGCATCATCATCACCATCATCATCATGATAACCATCACCAATGCCATATCATTGACAATGCAACCACTCCCACCATCTGCACGTCATTACCACCTCTACCATTTTCATGCTCACCATCTTCATCACCATTACCACTATTACCATCACCAAACCGTTACCACCATTACCATTATCATCTTCAATTACACCACCATTACCATTATCATCATCACCACATTATCACCACCGTTACCACCCCCATCATTATCATAATCACAAACGTTGCCACTGTCGTATGACCCTCATCAACGCCGTCATAAATACCGCCACCACCACCACCATCCCTCTCATCATCATCATCATCATCATAATCATCATCGTCATCATCATCATCATCCCCATCATCATCATCACCATTAAAGTCATGTAGAATTTATTATGGTCATCCTAGAGACTTTGCACGAGACAACGGTGTGTATACATTTTCTGCTATGGATATCTACTGTAAATCATTAGGGAATCAAATAAGAATTTCTGATCCCAGAAGCCGGATAAACACATAATTCAATTTTCTAAGGAAAAATGATTCCTCGCTGGACGTAAAATTGATTTGCAATCAATAGCGAGTATCAATAAGTACTATATATCTAAGGTGATTTGTCTGTGTAGGATTGACTTTAATGTGAATGTTTTAGTGTACTATAATAGCTTATATGATATTTGTTAACGCATGGTAAACTGATAAATGAACACATATCATTTAATACATTTTCGGAGGAAGAAGGTGTGAGTGTGTGTGTGAAAAAGTGCGAGGGGGGGGGGTTCATGAATGTTTGCCCCCTCGGATCGAAAATACAAGCACACCATACGAATATTTAAGCAAAAGTTTAGGATTTCAAAACAGCTAAGCTGCAAAAGCCAAATTATACCTCATCGCTTTGCCACTACTCCATGTCACATCTTGATTTCAACTCCCGGCAATGATAGGCCTTGTTCAGTCAGAAAAGGGGAAATGAAAGGAAACAACGGCAGGAACAGAGTCAAAATGTTAATGATTGAAAATCCTTACCCTTTCGAAGGCAAATTAACATAGCCTAGAGGGATGTCTTGTGATGAAATATTACTACAAATGCAGGTGTAATATTGATGCATATCTGTCAGTCTTTTGGGATTGGTAAATGGAAAATGAGAAAGTCCTCATATTTTACAATGAAGATTTTCTCTCTCGTTTGTTCCATTTTTCTTCGATTCGTTTAGTTTCTGAATTATGCATAGACGTATCACCATAATGACAAGGTGGTTCATGTTTTAAGCCAGGGGCTTGAAATTGAAGGAGGGTTGTCATGGGAAAAGAATTGTTTTAGAGTTTGAAATGGTTTGATTGACAAAATGTACATTCAGCCACTAATGTAACATTTCGTCTTGTTCATATTTTTCTCCCTTTTGTTCTATTCTTTTTTTTATAATAAATAAAGATAGAAATTCGACATAGAGGTAGCAACGATACGAGGCTGAGTACCCGTATATATACGACAGAGAGAAAAAAATCTTTGCAAGAAGATGCAGTAAGTTCCAATGTATAGGTCCCGGAACCGCTTCGGGACTGGGACTGCTAGCATTTAATTCAGATCGTCAGAAATGGTTCTAATTCGGATTTAACAAATCAATGCTTCACCTGAAACACATTTTTAAACGTTTTAAAAATGGAGAATGATAATGCAAAATTAGAATCGTGTAAACTTGTTTCATCTTTTTCAGGTATGGCAGTAGGTTGCATATTTTAAAGAAACCAAATAAAAATCCCTTTTCTAAGAATGCAGATAATATGTCTTGTTCCATAGAACCTGGATCTATATCAAAATTTCACCTATATTTATTCTCACTCCTATTTTCTTCAAAGAAAAAAAAACACAATAAAAAGAACAACAACAAATCAACAAACACGAGTATAGTGAGATGAACAGAGCATATATTTATTGGTGCTTGACAACGAAATAATTCTATATAGAGAACGAACAAGACAGTATCATTGTATTTGTACATTACATGCCAATTATCCTTTATGAAAAATATATTCAATCACTATGCACTCCTGTAAGCATTGGACCGCAACCAGCCAGTATACATTATCCTAGAGCAGACTAAATGGCGTCTGCTAAGGAACCACGTGATCACGTTACACAAACCAATCACATCCTCCGTTTCTAGCGGTGTCATAATAAAACTGTGCTATTTTACAGAGAGGGTAATCATGGTAATTGTCATAACATGCGCATGCCATGATTTGAAGACCTTTTAAAAATAATCTTTTATACTATAATTTGTAATATTAAATCTTAAACAATGTTCTGTATCGACTCTGGCTATGCTATATACCTTTAAGATAGCAAATTGCAATTTATATTACATAACAGGACATACATGCAACAAACTGGCTGTTAACCGGTGAACGCACTGGAACACGTCAGTCATTGCATTTTCTTGTTCAATTAACAGTGTTAGTTCAAAACCCATAAGTGCTATTGCAACACTTCTGCTTATCACTTTGCACTCTTCTGTATGTTTTCCCAGTATCTTGGGTGTAATTTTAACACCTCAGGGCGTGGGGATCTAGGAACACCAACAGTTCAACACCCTTGCAGATGGGTGTGTCATAAAGCTGTTCGTAAGTTCAAAGCGACTTTAGGAACGACTGCTAATTCTTTCTTACGCATTAAATAATCACCAATAAACATTAAATGGTGAATATAATTCTTTAAGAAGAAAAAATCACCAGTCGTTCATAAAGTCTCTCTTAACTTACATATGAACAACTTTATGAAACTCCCCTAGTTTCTACAGTGTTCAAAGAAATTGTCGTAATATTAAAGTTATAATTATATATTCAACATGACTCTAACGCATTTAAACTTTAAAAGTTTCATTTTATATTTCATGTATGCATCTTTATATAGTATTATTATTGTATGTCATGTAAATATTGTCTATGTATTACACCCTGCCAATGGCATAACGATTATATTGTTATAGTCCTATGCCATGGACCTGGGTTGAATGTATAACTTCTTTTGATTAATAAAGATGAAACATATATACATGTACTTTATTCGTGTTTTGCCTAAATAAATAATGGTGAATATAATTTTGAACAAGAAAATATCACCAATCGTTCTTAAAGTCTCTCTTAACCTATGAACCGCTTTATGAAACGGCCACAGTTTTTACAGTGTTCAAAGAAATATCGTGTTATTAAAATTAGTATTACATAACTGAAATGACTCTAAAAAATCAACAGATGCATTATAACCAACAACAATCTTTTCGATCAGGCTTTACTTGTTTAAGTATTATACATGAGGAGTATATATGTGAAGCGTGAACCTACTTATTTTTTTTTGCCATTTAAGTCTAGCAAAGTGAGAAAAATCGAATTTTATCAAACAGAAATTATATTTAAATGATCGCAGTAATAATGGTAATGGTAACAATCGAAATTCATCTTGAAGATTCAAATGACAACGGAAATCTACAAAGTACAAACAATTCAATCAATACAATTATATAATAACAGAGCAACATGTATCTCTGCGTTTTCAAAATGTACAAACGTATCATGACTCATTTCTGACATGCACAAATTTCTTTACGCAAATATTTTCGCAAAAAACACATTTATTAATATTTGTTTCAAAATTGACTTCAGCTTCTTAACATGACTGCAACTTTTTGTGCATTGATTATGAAGATATTACCGTCTGATGTTGAGTCATCTGGCTGTTAGAATATGCAGACACAGAAAAAAACCTATGTTGTTACCCGGGCCCCTTAACTGACAAAGATTAGCGATTAACTGCTAGTTTGAAAGAACCATTCTGATTGGGTCACAGTCAGTCCACTGAGCAAAATACTTATGCAACAATGATCTTGATAGGCTCGTTCGTTGAGCGATTAATTGCAGACATTTTGTAGCGGAACCCTGGTGTAAATAAATGTTGACGTCACAAGAATCACACCAGCCATTTTTCTCCAGTGTTCGATCCCATGGGTGTTATGAAAACAACAATGGCTGTTATGTTAAAACAGTCTTTAGTGTCATAATCACATTCTAGGATGTAATTCGATCCTATCGGAATAACTCTATCGGAATAACTGATGAATTGCCGTAATTAATCCCAAACATGAAGGTGGTATGAAACCTGGCTTAAAAAATACACAGGACAATTTCCGTTCATTTTGTATGAACAAGTATACGGAATACCATCCCCGATCTTATTTTTAGTTTGCATGGCAGATAAAAAGGTTAATCTAGGATTATGGTGATTCGGAATTGCATTTCCATAAACTTCTCTGTCTTACGACAATACTCTGTAGTGAAATTTGATGAAAATACATCTCTGCACTACGTTAGACATGAAGTATATGAACATGGTGAAGAGGCAACTAAATTATGAGTGGGAGCAAGTTATATAGAAAATGTACATGGTAAGAAAATGTTCGCATCAGCGGCTTTTTTTTGGGTGATACTCTTTTTCATAAGATCATAAGAATATCAACTAAACCAACATTAACAACGAACACTATTTTTTCTCTCACACTTTATGCCATTGTTTACACACTTGTTCATATTACATACTAGACTCATATCCAGATCTGACGATATTTCCTTATTTCATTAATCATTTTAAAATGTTGTCAAGCCGGCACTTGACTAAATATTGTCTATGTTCCCGAGTACGTCGTGCAACGTGGGAACTCTCTCCTTGATCACTAGTCAACTTTAAGCACGGATATAATACGAATCAAAGTGCAGTCAGTGGTGGTTGTGGTGAGGTGGTAGCGAGGATGGTGGCTGTGGTAGTAGCAATGAAATGGCAAATTAGCCTGTGATTATTTGGGCCTGCTTAGACCTTATAGGACCTCTACAACCCCTCATAATAAAAGCCATATAACCCCAAAATATTACCCCCCCCCTCTCCTTCTCTCTCCATCCCCACGACGACCTCCCTCTCTCCCCCACTCTCTCGTTCTCTCATCAAGATCATCTTTTCTTCCACTCTATACACGAGCTTGCAATATCCCCACTGTGTGGCCACACCCTCTCTCTCACACATACACAAACACATTTTAATTATGTTGTCACCATGAACACTGCAACTGATATTTCCCCGTTTTTTCCTTTGTTACTTCCCCTTTCTATTCTATGCCTTTCTGCACCGCTGCGCAGTCCACTGGTGGTCGTTGCTTACACACATTCTCCTGCGTACATTCTTCTAAGCGAACCAGGGTAGCAAAACCACATTTAATTTCTATATCCCATACCATACAAAAAGAACATGGGCCTGCTTTGAGCAAGCTACTCAAATTCATACTATTTATATCCCACGTATATGCCAGACAGCTAACCGCAGTATACTAAATATGAAGTTAAAACGTTTGCCTTTAGCGTAGTATGCAGCGTATCATAATTGGGAGCAAAAATTAGACCCGAAGCTGTGTTTCTTAAGAAAAGAAAAAAAAAGAAGAAGATAAAAGGGTTGTTGGCTTTTGGTAAAAGATTGCACAAAGTTAGACAAAGACATCCGATAACGGCGGTACACTCCCCCCCCCCCATATTTTTGGGGAAAAGAGAGAAAAAAATAAAGGGATGCTTGGAAATGTGTTTTCAAATCGAGTAAGGTTGAAATATGTAATTCCAACAAGGAGATAATTTTCCATGGCCCCGTGAATATCACTACATCATCATTATCATCAAAAGTCGGGAGTGCAAAGAAACATATCATCACATAAAAGAGAACGACGAAGTATTTGTTACATTTCAATGAGGCTGCAAACTGAAAAGATAATCATTGCTCTTCTGCATTAAATAAGATGAGGGACATCAAATGTAAAAAGTGTGCATGCAGTAAATAATATTTGGTTGACTATTTAATCAATCTCTCTTAACTATCTATGTAATCATGTCCATGTCATTGCCATGCATCTGATTACTATCAATCTAATTAGTTGTTTGAACAACAATCATCTTCTCATCAACCTTCTTCTAACCTGAGTTATGTTAATATCTGGCAATGATATGGAATGAGTTTACATCTAGGGTAGATTTCCAACAAAAAGAGGAAATAATTATGTAACCATCATTCATCTGATCGTGTGGAAACGTGATCATACGTTGTGTGATATTGTCATCAACGCATTCTGTCCTCTGTGCAAAGTGGTGGTTGATGTATACTGAAGATTCCAATAAAATTTGCTGTCTGTTCACTACCTATCTTATCATGATAAATGTGATCGTTACTTGTATGATTATCACATGGTCATCAACCGTCGCCGTATCTTACACATATTCAACTGCCATCCTTTCTAAAAATATTCATTTAATATCTACTAAAGATTTATAGTATTAAAAATACTCATTTAATATCTACTAAAGATTTATACCATTTAGATATCTGTCCATCATCCCTATAACCATTACAAATGAAATCATCACTCGATCAAGATTTATCTTGTCATCAGCGATTTGCCCTCCTGCCATTGTTTCTACAAATAATCATTTAATATCTACTAAAGATTTCCATCCAATTCAACAATCTGTTCAGCATTCATGTACGAATGATAAATCTGGTACTAATTTTTGAGATGAAGAGTTATCTGGTTATCAAACAAATTCCTGTATGCGAAATATTGTCTTACCACCGAGACTACGGTACATGCGACCATTAAATATCTATCTCTGGCCATCATAGATCTGGGGAGCGTTTCATGAAAGGACTTGTCGGACGATTTATCCGACAAGCCCTGTTTTTTACGACAGTTACTATAGTAACAGTGCTTCTCAACCAATTAGAATCCAGGAAAGTTGTCAGATCTGACAACTTGTCGGTCGAAAATATTGATGAAACGCATCCCTGATCATCACTTGTATGATCAACAACAATTTTTTTTAGCAGTCATCTTCTTCCTGCCACATATTGAGCTACCACCATTTTATTCTTGCGACTTGGTTAATATCTACTGAAGATTTTAAATGAAAAGGCAAATTATGTGATGCATTATCCGTCTGATCTCTTGAAATCTGTTCAACTACTGTGATCTAAACCATCTGCTCATTAGTCCCACTTTCTTTCTTCTTACTTATGTATTCAGTTGCCATCGTTATTAAGATTATATCTGCCAAAGATTTTCAATCGACAAAATCAACCATACAATCAAAAAGAATCACAAGCGGCGTGATTTTTTATCTGCCATCCGATTACTTATCATTGATCATAAACCATATGATAATTAGCTTCTTTATCATTATACTGAGTGTTATTGAAAATATCGAATCATCAAACATTCTGATTACCAAGCGTCTCTTCAGGAATCATCTGACAGTCAACAATATCGTCATCAACCATCTAAACACCAAACATTTGATTACATTCTGACCATCTTATTACCAAATGTTTTATCATCATCCGTATCCATCGGATCTTCAAGCATCTAATAACCAACTCTCTGATCACCACCGATCTGATCATCAATAATCTCACCACCAAACATCTAAACCACCATCCATCTCCATCTCATCGTCAAGCATCTAATCAGCAAACTATCACCAACAATCGGACCATCCGGTATCTGATTGATAGTCTTTTAATTTTCAAACACTTATTCATCAGCAATTTGTAACAATCATCTATTATGATCACCAACCCTTTAATTATCAATAAGATTGCTATCAACAATGCGTTCACCGTTTGTTCACCAAACGTTCATGGTTTAAATCATCCGATAACAATCTGATCGCCAGTCACTTGATAGGAACCCATATTCGAAAATCATTAGATTATTGATCACCTAGACAACAAGTATGTGATCAAATACAATGTCATCATTAAACCTCTAAACATCAACACTCTGATCACCAATCATAAACCATCATAAAGCGATCATAAATCATCTAATCACCAACCACCGGCAGATCCAATAAATCAACAAACTGATCACCGGTAAACTGATCACCAAGTAATCATTCTGGGCACCAACCATGCACTGTAAAAAAATGATTTGCTAATTTAGCACTTTCAGTGCTTGCATGGGGACTGCACTACGAGTGTTAATTTTCTAGTTCAAATTTAAACTAGAAAATCTATACCAGCACTAATGCTAAATTAATGTGCTAACTTAGCACATTATTTTTTACAGTGTGCGATTCACTACAAACTAATAATAACGCGAAACTCATCTTTCTTATCTCCCGCCAAGAACACTTTGTAGATCTCTTAAAAGTTATGTATGGGTGTGGGTGTGTGTGCGTAAGGGGGGAGGGGGGGGGGGGTCAGTATGAATGCAGCAACCGGAGTGTGATCCTGCATCCTTTCAACTGCATTTGTAATTGACATTTAAATTCAATAGCTACCAATCAAGCGTGCCAAACAAGCTATCACAAATAATGGTTATTTGCATCGTTAGATGGAAACGTTCATACTTCACAATCGAGATACGGAGGGAAAGAGATACAGACAGGGGAGGGCATATACTGTAACTGTATTTACAGAGAAAACAAACAAATCGTTATTCATTCCACCCTAATGGAGACAGACTACAAGGCGATGTCCTTATCTTTAATAAATGATTTCCACCTATTGTTGTTTCTGTAAGCACATCAAGTATTAATGCCATTGTGGCTTTTATTGCCAGTACACGTAGGGAAAGTACTATGCAATTATAAGATAGAAACCTAAAGAACGTAAAATGTGCATTAGGAAACATTTGATTTCAACTTCATTCCTCTGAACTTCAACTGATCACATTCGTCTAGAGCAACATATACCCACATTATCCCCTTTGTTGATTATATACATGTATCTACTCTAATCTGCTTCTGTGTGCAGCGTTATGGCCCAGTGGATTAGTCTTCAGACTTTGAAACAGAGGGTCGCGGGTTCGAATCCCAGCCATGGCGTAATTTCCTTAGGCAAGAAAATTTTCCACATTGCGCTGCACTCGACCCAGGTGAGGTAAGAGGGTACCTGGCAGGAATTTATTCCTTGAAATGCCACCGCGCTGCGGAGATAAAGCAAGGGTAATAATATCCAATCAAGCGCATAGGGACGCATTAATTTTGGCAGTGATATGCGCTATAATATTATAACCATATTGGTATTATTATCTACTTCGTCTTTCACCCTTTTTTGTTGAAATTCTTGCCTGTCTCTTGCTTTCCCTCTTTCTGTTTTTTTTTTCTCTCTCTCTCTTCTCTTACTTTTTTCCTCTCTCTCATTTCTCTCTCTCTCCCTCTCTTATTGACCCATCGACTCCTAGTCCTTGATACCGATGTAGAAAAAAAAATGGAGCATGTCTTTTATTCATTATTCAAACCTTTATCCGATATTCCATGTATTCTTTAAATTATTTCTTTAAAAAAATATTTGACCTTTACAGTTGTGTCATAATAACAGAAAAAAAAAGAAAAAATCACAAGCATCAAAATAATAAAAAAGGCCATCCCCTTAAAGCTTGAGTATGAGTGGTTAATCCAAACTACAATCAAATTCATTGCGTAGCCCCTTGAGATATTACGGGTTAGTAACCGGCATCAACGTCTCCTGCAGTGGCTCCAAGCGATCAGGCACTAGATCGTGTTCGCCCCTGAGAGCCTGTCGTCGAACCTGAACTTCCTCGGGCGGCGATTTGGTCTCGTCATGAAAAACGACAATACTCTTATTACTTAAAGTCTTAAGAACAAAAGGATAGCTGGGAGAAAGAGAACGGCTAGCTTTGCTCGAGAAATACATGGCCAACATACTGCCAGTGAGTAATTTTAAACAATGGAGTTAATAATTTTACAATGGAGAGTAAAACATGCAGCTATGTAAATGAATTGTACATTATATCTACATATGGATGCATACGTCATCACGTTTTCACTAAAAAAAATCATAAAGTAAGGTTCAATCCATAACCTTACAGTATTTTGATATTATCAAAATTTCGAAATTATTATCTTCCTTCGTCACTATCGCAAATAAATTATTAAAGTTGTTCCTTTTCAGATGAATAATGACTATGATAGGGTTCAGGTATTTATATAATTTAATCCCCCTCACTTTTTTACCCTTGCTCCTTCTCTCTCCCTCTCTCTGGTTCTTTCTCTCTCTTTTTCCCCATCCCATCTAGCCCACTATCATGTGCGATACTGCTTAAGGGCTGGATTGGACAGTTTCCACTAGCGGTGACTGGGGATGATCTACGAATAAAGTAACAGAAAATCAATGCTAACTCGTTCGTAAAGCGGTGGGAATTGGTATATGAAACAATTCCATTGGGTATTGGGTAATAATACTAGAAAGCTGGGATTATGAATGTTTTAAAATAACGTGGAAACTGATGGAGCTGAAATGAAATAGAATGTGAACGATATGCTTTGATTAGTGTGAATAATTGTTGCAAGTAACCAAAAACTAAGCTTTTTTTTCTAAACAACCTGGAGGTACATTTTAACAGATGAAGCAAGCGTCCGGTGTGTATTGACAGTCCTGATAATGGAATGGACTCACAAAGAAAAGAAAATCCTGACAATTTATTATTGTGAAGTATGACTTTTACGATGAGAGCACATCATAGGGTAAACAGCACTTTTTATTTCGCCGATATAGCCTCCGAGCATAAGATTAAATATCCATTGGGAGACGGGGACGTATATGGATGGAAATTTAATGTCAATAAAGGGAGAGAAAGGGAGGGGGAAATATAGCGTGTGAGAGAGTTAAAAAAACGCCAGTGAGGAAGGGAGGGAGGAAAGAGACAGAGATTTAAAATAGGATTGATATTCACCATCTTATTATCCCAGTGGGTTCACACAGGGTTAATCCTTTGAACAGATTACTAACACGTCCCCTACATGTCAAAAGCTCAGAAGTCCATTTTCAAAACTTTCAAGACCTTTTCAAGCAAATGAAATCTTGACATTTAGCAGTTAAGAGGCTGACAGGCTTTTATTCAAGACACAATCTGTTAGGTAGATTTACTCTCGAAGGGGAAAAATGTTGGTTCACGATGATTTTCGAGATCGCAAACGTTGATATTACTTAATATATTTTTAAAGATAGGAGGATATGCAAACAGTCATGTACCTGTGCAATATATTGACTGTACAACCATACATACCCACACATGCACAGATCGAATCGTATAGGAGGGCTGGGAGTTAGTCCCGTTATAAAAAAAAAGAACTACAAACGCAAACACACATGCTCAAACACACCCAAACACACAATAAAAGCAAAGCAAAAACGATGAAACATCATTTTCTAAATAATTATCATGTAAAAATAATTATCACAAACTTACGATGTCATTGCTTATGCTCGTTCGCAAGTGAACAAAATGCCCCATATACTGTATTCTGCAACCTCAAGATATATGTATATTAAATGCATTGCGAAGACATTCCGTAGTTAAACTTTCCCCCTCCCCCTACACCTAGGTCGGACGACAATGTCTATGCCATTGCTTGAAATACACAGAATCCTACTGGCACAGTATCCCTCTTGCTGCCGGCACTCGCTGATTGTATGTTGAAGTACCTTATTTCCTACCAACTGACCGGAAAATACACACTCGCTTTTGCAATAATCAAATAAAGCGCCTTCATGCTATCATATCATAAAACAACAATAAAGGACAAGTATTACAGGTAAAAGAAGGGTTACTAAAGATGACACGGGACATACTGAGGAATGGGAATGAATTGCAGACTCAGAAAAAAATACATGTACTTCAACCATTGAGCTACTACTGCAGTAGTTCCATGCTTCAACAACAGATAAATCATGCGTGGCGCAAACAGGTCTGAGCTGCGGAACCAGTGGGCTCCTGCTTCAGGACCCCCAATTTCCTTTTTTTTCAAAAGCGAGTACAAAAACGTTAAAAAAACACTTGGTCACGAATTTTGCATGGTTACTCCCCATCCCCACTTACAAAACTGACCCACGGCCCCCTGTAATACCCTTTGCGGAAATATTTAAACAGGGTGACGTGAAGCTGTCCTTTAAAAGCCCATAAGAGTTAGCTACTGTGTCCATAATTCAACATCTATTATGTTATTTCCATTGGCACAAAATCGATCGGTTTGACATCGTTTAGTTTGGTGAGGCTGGGGCATACGTTATGAGCTATCAAGAAAAAAAAACTTTTGCAAGAGGTCTCAATCTCTCATGACCTATGTCGCCAACCTGAGCAGAAACCTTTGATAGTATCACACCCGCAGCTATGATATAATGATCTGAATCATGGCCTTCAAATATTGTTTTCTCGGCAGATCTCATTTTCATGTTTGTATAACGAATCACGGATACAAGAAATTTAAAGGAAGCTCGGTTGATTAATGTGAATTCTGGATAATTGCATATACTGTATACATTTCGGGGGATATGCATAATTATGTACAGAGGTATCTCATTTGTCGAATTCAAATTTGATTGCAAGGTAAAATTAAAGAGTGTCATAGAACCCATCTTGGATTACTGTGTAAACTCGACCTCTATTTTTTGTAAATCAGAACACATTTTGTTTCAATATAAGCACAATTCAACCTGCAGCTACGATTAATGATCTGAGACACGGCCTTCATATTTTTCTCTTCTAAAAAGCCTGTATTGATTTATTTTTTAGATAAAGGCCTATGTGTAAAGGTTTTTCATGTACAGAATTCAAATTTGATTGTCAGATAAAGAGAAAGTATATTAAAAAAATAATGTTGTGTGATGATCTCAAAGCATGCTTTTTAAAAATACAAACACAATCTCATTTTGGGAGACGTGTAAAGAACCTTTTAAACATCAAACCGTTTTTATATAGGCATATTCAGCGCCGAGATGGAGGATAGACTGTTCGAATTTGAAGTCTCGATGCTTTCCATTTGCATAAACAAAAGGACGGAAGTGGAATGGCAAAATCCGAACAAGATACAAACCCATTCATACATTTTCCCAGGAGACATATGCCTAGATTGGCTCGTTGTATTGGCGGCACTCGGGAAGAAAGAAAAAAAAATAGTGAAAACAGATCGTTCTGACGAGAGGTCTCAGACTTGCCGCTTCTATAGACTGATAAATTTGACCCAACGATGTCAAATGCCGTAGTAAATGCAATTCATCTTTTAAATGCTCGTCTCAAATCCTATTAAATGACAGGGGACAGATATTGACCTATCCATTATTCGTATTATTAGTGTGGTCTTCTTCCGCTTTTATAAGGGCTCGATTCTTATTTGTATATACTCTGTTCGTAATATCACCGATTCACCGACAAGTGTCAACACGCACATAACGCGAAAATCAATATTTTTCCAAATTTTCTATGCGTATAATTTCCCTAGAATATTGAATTTCAAATACGCTCATATTTCCTGCAATTGTCCGGCTTTAGTATGGAAATATGGTATTGATTTAAAGGCGATTAAATGTCGTATCCAAATTTTTTTTCCCCGATTCTGCTTAGGATTTCTCGATCATCTCACTGAATTCTATTTTGAAGTTACACTCTTTGGCAAAGCAAGTGTTGACATATACGCCGATGGTACGGTAAATGACCCAGTATCCCCCACAGTCTCACCCAGGTATATTGTGTTGAGACTAAAATATCAACTTCTATTGATTGAAAACGTGAATTTGCTACAGGTGCCTTAATATCTGACCAAAGGATACGTATATTTGACCCTTTATTTCTATATACCTTTGATTATTGTTGATCTTGTTTATGTCTATATGAAAATAAATCAATAATCGCAATCAGTCATTGCATTTTCTCAACCAGTGAAGCACACGTATTTTAAACAAACATAAACAGGAAAATTTGTAAATTGTCACCTTGACTATATTCTAAAACATGGGACATTCGTGTAAGCATGTGCCACAGTCATGACTATGCAAAATGGTTGCAATCATCTTCCACATATTATTCTCTCTCCCTTTTAGCATCCTCATCACCGCCTTCTCTTTGTTTTTTTGCCCTTCAGAAACTGTCATCATCACAAGCAATATCGTCTCCGTTCATCAAGCGCCCACACTCTCCGTCTGAGGCCCTACAGAAATCATTAAACTTTCCCTAAAAATTGACGGCCTTAATTTTCAGAAATTAGTCCTATATCTGCATTTCCCCATAGGAAAAAAACATATTTCATACCAGCTTACTGTCGAACAATTTTCTCATTGTTCAATTATATTATAACTGGAAAATTAAGGTTTAATGTGAATATTAAGGTTTAATTGGTTTAGTGTAATAATAGATTTGTGCATAAAATTGACAGGAATGAATTGCCTCACATTAATGTGGTTACCCAGTGGGGTATAGAGGGCGGAGGGTTAATTAGGGGCGTTCCCCCCCCCCCTAAAAAGAAGAAAATATTCTGATCAGCATTTCAAGATCTATCACATAATTTGGTTCTCGTACGAAAGATATAGAATTCTTCGCTCCCTCGCACCTTTGATTTTATTTTGCCCGATATGCCATATCTAGCCCTTTAAAATGTTTTGGTCTTTACGCCACTGTCTTTAGCACGGTATTGTGGACGGTGTATCAGGCCATATCCTATATTTTCTTTCATATAACATGGAAGAGAGAAAAGAGAGAAGGAAACGATTGGAAAAATGGAGTAAATACTTTGTGGTCACTCTCTCCAAGATCTTTGACGTGAAGATGATGAACAAAAATGTTGGATAATAAGAGAGTAAAGGGAACATGGCATGTGGATATGGAGCCGGAGATGAATTAAAGGCGAGATAGAGAGATAGAATGAGATAGAAAATGAAGAAGGGAGAGTTGAGATAGCCATACAGACAGAGAGGGAGAGAGAAAGGAGGAGAAGAAGAAGAAACAGCAGAAGAGAAAGAGTGCTATAATATATAGCGGGAGTAGAGAGATAGTGATGGGAGAACAAGAAATAGAGAGAGACTTGTCAGAGAAAACCCAAAGCAATACATCATTCGAAACCGTAGACATTTTTCTCTCCGATTTAATGACACAGAATTAACTTTAATTGAAAGTCAAAATGGACCTCAGTAAATATTTACAAGATTGGAGAAAGCCCGCGGGGACTACCCGATCAATCTAAATTCTGCACCTATTACTGAATAGCAGCGTTTACAAACGTAAGTCACGTGATGTAACGCTTAAAATCGTAGAGGCAAGCTCGTTAATAGGCACATCGATTTGTTTTATCTTTAGCTAATCCCCTATACTTCAATATTCTGTTATTGTATCAGTTTACACGAGAGACTATTTCTCCCGAGGATTTCTTCTACGACTCTGCCCAGTGAAATATGTATACTTGTACATTAGTTAGCTTCAAAGATAAATGAATAATTGTATTGTCAAAGGATATTCGGAATCGGGGATAACTTAAGATGTCGAAAACATTGCAAATAAAAGCAAAAAAAATCATTCGATATAATTTTCACTGCATCATGGGGGTTTGACACCACGAGCGATGCAAGAATAGTCAGTTATCAGTTCACGCTCTCTGGCTAACACATCATGTACACGGCTATACATTAGTTCATTTGGACGAAGTTAATCACTGTATAAAGAAAGAAAAAAAAGTAACGAGAGACATGCGAACATGTCATTTAATTTCCAATAAGAACAGAGATGAAAATGGAGTGAAAGCTACAGTGTAGTAAGAGCAAAATATGATCTGAAGTCAGATTATCGTATGTTAAATATCGCTGTATACCTAAACAGTTATGCTTTATTCTGAGAATATAAATGTCACTATAAATGGCTAGCTACTTTAAAGTCATTAGAATGATCATATGACAACATTCCAAATAGCTACCCCGTATCAGATGACGAATTAAGAGATCTATGCGATATAATACAACATCTTTATTCAATGATTTATGAACAAAACATATCCTATATCACATTTGAAAGGCTTCTTAAATCACCATTGTTTTCTGCGATTTCTATTCGGGATTTGGAAAGTCAATACAAACAAAAGAGTCATCCCTGTCAACATGATATCCTTGGCAATTTTAGCGGTTCATTCTGGTCAACAACATTAGTTGAACATTTTATGTTTCTTTAAATAGGGCATACCTACTCAATTGAAGGACATGGCCATTTGTGAGAAGATTAAATCCGGAATTACAATTCTAAAGGGTAAAACATGTTTTTGTGAGCAGGTACTGTGAACAATCTGAATAGGTATCGAGTTTAAAGAAATAAATAAATAAGCATTCCTTGGAGAGACGTGTTGAAGGATGAATATTCCTGAATGCTTCTATGTGCTTCCAAATCGATACAAGATACGAACTTTGTAGTCCGTAAAGCGTTGTATGTAAAGCTGTGTTGGAATGAAATGTATATAAAGGCAAGGTTAAAATCCTAACTTTGAGAATATCAAATCAGAAATGAAGATGAATTATTTATTGCTGTTTGTACCTTGGCAAAGTGAGGGTGTTGAAACTTGTTCCTTTTCATATCTTTAAGGCGAGCAAATGTCATATCAACACAGCCAATCATAATATAGGACAACCATAAAGAATACGTCTCACTCATGAAGAAGAGGGACGCTGAGAAATGAAAAGTGCCGTGGGTGAAGAAAGAGGCGAAAAATCGAAAGGAATAAAATGCAACCTTACAAACACATTGATTTAAGATGACCTCTTTTCTTCATACGAGCATAGTATACGCAGTCAACACGCCGGAGCAGAAGTGAGGATCTTTAGCAGCTCCAGGCGACTTCTATTGCCAAAAAGGTAAACGAAACAGTTGACTATACGCTTACTGCACAAAAAAAAAAATCGATGGATGGTATTGCACATGAACATCCGGTAAAGAAAGGAATTCAAGGAATATGATATCTTGTTAATAAATGTCCTTCCTGCACATCTTTACTTTTTTCTAAAGAAGAACGAAAGCAAATTTCTTGGGAAAAAATCATTTATACAATCATTTCACTTTTCTCAATTCAATCGCCAAAATGTGTCGCACCTTTTCCCTTTCCATGGCTGCCTTCCAATACTAACCCATTTCAAATAGAATTTGAGATATACATGCCATATCTACCAGTTATAAATATCAATTTTTTTTTATTCAACTCTATGATCATTCTCATCATTTTATTGCAACAAAAATATATATTATAGATTAAAGCAAGAAAACAAGCTAAAGCGATTCGTTAAAACATGGGCACGATAAACGGTATACACAGAAAAAAGGCTTGTTAAAACAAATTTGCATTATTTACTGGATATCATATATTACAAATTAAACTTCAGATATTAAACACTTTACTCATTTTACCTACATCAGGAATTTATTTAAAACAGCCGGTTTGCTTGATTAATGTTTTCTCCACTTTTAACAGAAAGACAAATGATATAATATTAAAAGAGGTACTGGTTTCCCCGTCCGGTTTTTGGTTTTATGTAAAATATATGTTGACAGAGGTGTGGGAGATCAACTTAATGAAAGGGACTAATTATTCTGTATCCAAATAAAATTATTTCACATAAGAAAACAGTTGATAGGTTGTGCCTAACGACTCTCTGTCCCATTTAACACCAATGCTATCCATCTATACATCTGAATTATGTTTTGTGATATTATCATTAGTATTACTATTATGCACTCTTTTATTTCATCAGATCCTTTACCCGTCACTATCTTGCCCACTCCTTTTTCTTCAATCAGAGATAAAAAAAAAAATGGAGTATGAAAGCTTGGAGAGAACGATAAACCTGACCTTTTGTGAAAAAAAAGTTTTACTCAATCTTTTGTTCTCTTTCAAAGATAAATGAGATGGAGAACGAAAGAGTTGGGGATAACATCTCAATAGATCTTGATACTTGACCCTATTGAAATCGCCAGATACTCAGACCTTGACAAGACATAAAAACCACTTGTCGCCAACCAAATACTTAAATACTTTCTATTTACATCAGACGCAACCACTTCTTCGCATAAATGGCGCCTGTTTGTGTTTGGCATTCCACAGAAATCATCGTCTGTGCGATAGGAGAATGTGATATGGATGTGGAAATAGAAACGCTCTAAAACACTAATTGATGAGTCGTCTGGGATCAACACATGAAAGCAAAGTGAAATATGCTTCTCCTGACTATTTCATTGAAATAACTCCGGGAGGGAAACGCTTAATTATTCATACTCCTCCAAGAGAGAGAGAGGAATGGCAGTGCATTAATTTTGTATCGCCCGCAAGCTATCAATTACAAACCCCTGCATTAATAAAGAAAGACAATTATGCATTCACTAACGAGAGGTTAGTAGGAAGAATTCTTTTATAAAATTTATTTTGGAACGAGAAAAGTGAACAAAACATCATGGCCGTCGAATCAGTATTTAATTAACACTTTTCTTCTGCCGTTTTTTTTTTTTGGGGGGGGGGTATCTAAGACTGCACTGATGGTAGCACTTGTCGCTTGCATTGTGTAAGCTACTTCACCATATAATGATGATGATAATGATATTAATAATAATAATGATAATAATATACTGACATATACCATTTATTAGGCGCTGAATATCTAGTTGCCTCAATGGCGCACTTTATTCTGATGCTTAAGGCTCCTGGTGCGTTCACGAAATTGATCCCTCCGGGTACACATTCACCTCAACTGGGTTGAGTGCAGCACGATGTGGATGTGGGTAAATTACTTGAAGAAGGAAAACGCGCCATGCCTGGGATTCGAACCCACGTTCCTCTAATTGAAAGACGGGAGTGTAAACACTAAACCACTTCATATCTACGTTAGATGAATCGGGTTTGTATTAGTATACAGTCACACCCTCGAAACCGACTCCATACCGACAGAAGCTGCTATGTTAGCTCCAATGACATACGACAGGTAATTGTCGAGTTTGTATCGTCGGTGTGACGGTCTTCAAGCATGTTATAGGACAAAAAAAATAAATTAAACCAAAATAAAAAAGAATCAACGGTCATAAACGGTTGGGAATCGCCGAGGAGTGGCATCATTGTTCTCATTATCATTTTTTTAATGCTGTCACTACTCGGCCTTTTTATCAAAGGGACAATTTATCCTAGCTCTCTAGAATTTTATTTAAGAATGTAGTGTATGACTATACGAGTGATTTTCAAAGGCAATTATCATCAAATGATCGCGTTCGTTAGCTGCCTCTTTATACAAACAAATATCTGGTTGCCTGATAATCTTGAGATTATCATTATTTTTGGAGCAGCGGGAGGTCAACTCTTTTTTTTGAGTGCATGAGACATCAAAGGAGATCGACATAGATGAACCTGACATAAATTTACCCTGGTGTGTAGACCAACACTACAGCGGCCTTTTAATTAAGTATGGTTTGTTAAAAGCAGACAACAAGCGTTTGGACAGTAATTAGTTACTGCCCGCGTTTGACTAGACAATGCATGAAAATAATGTAATGTTATTATATGATGCCATTGATATATAAAACGATGAGTTTTCACTCGAGCAAAATTTAAAAGTGAAAACTGAAAATGAAATTGAAAATATGCTCATTTCAGACATACACTATCATAGAAAAAAAAACACTTCAAGACAATATTGTACAAAGCTTGACATTTTAGTTGAGATGTTCGCGGTATTTACATAGGGCGTACTTACGATTATGCGTCACCATGGCACAGTAATACCAATTCCAAATAAGGAACAAGACAGAACATAAGAAAATAGTTATCTAACTGGTACTAACGTGAGCATGTTCGCTAGATGTTTGTCGCAGTAGGGCAGTGTTTGATAGATATGTTTTCTATTATTATACGAAATTTCTTCTCTTCCCTCTTCCTCTGTTTCTCTCCTTCCTTACTTCCCAGGCTCATTTTGTTATTTATTCACGTAAACCACAAATTGATGTTATCGTTCCCCAAGTTGTCCTATCATTTCCTCTCTCCTAATAGCAAAGATATCTTGAGAGGCACCAACTTAGGTGAGACAAACAGCAGCCTGAGTTTTCCCATTTTATTAACAATCTCTTTACTTTACGGAGAACGTTACAATTTCCTTCCATTATTAGAAATTGGTTAATCGCTATTAAACTAATTGTGAAGAGAGAAACAATCGTAAGAGCCAAAATAGGAGAAGATGACTACGATAAAGTCGTGCAGGATGGATAATATGATGGGGAAAGATGCGAGATGTATATAAGGACAGTAAAATGCAGCTGCTGCTAATGAAGGAACGAAGAGCATGCCAGAATGAGAATGACAAGAAATCTTAGAAAGATCTCAGAGTCTTCAAAAAATCATCAATAGTAAGGCATAATCTTTATGACATATCTTTATTATAAAATGCACCTGCTTCTTCGCCTGAATACAACCAATGGAGAAAGTATCCAAATAAACGTAATAATGTTTGCATAGATAATGTCATTCTAAAATGTTTTAGGCCCTACTCCATTAATTTTTTTTTTCTAATTAAATTTACATTACGAGGACCTAAAACTGATACTTTAAAAGTGCTTTCGTTACTGCAATAGCGATGCCTGATATTTTAAACCTATTCTACACGTTTTATTAGTATTATTATCATAAATATAATACTCGATGTAAATGTTTCTTTGCAGGTCCATGTTCAGGAAATTTCTATTATTACAATTATCAAATGCACAAATATTCTTTGATGTGATTATCAAAAGGTAATAATGGACCAAATTTACTCCTTATTTGACCAAAAATAGAAAGCATCTGTATTGCGTCACTACATTATTTTCTAATCAAACTAGAAGTAGGATAATGGTAATTTCATAAATATGCTGTTGACAACTCGAATGCTAGCTAAAAGTCAAGGACGCAATATACATTAGCCGCAAGTTGTTATTTTGTATACAATTTACACATGCAGTATTTTTTTTTCTAATTTCAAACAAATAAAAATGAATTCTTAATCATAAAATGCGAAAACCATTCTTTACGTACTTTTCTCGCCAGCCAAGAAATATTAATATTGTTTAGTGTCGTTCAATTAAAATCATTTAGTTCAAACATAATTTCTTGTAAAGAAATTCATCGATATGTTTTCAATTTTTATTGTCTATGATGTATTTTGCGAAGTATGAGTTATCATAACGTCATTTTAAACTTTTATAATCTGTAGGATATTGTGGAATAAATATTAATGAATAAACTAATTTAAATGTAATCGACCTAATACTATATTTTGATAGCGTCTAAACACAAACACACGCATACTCACCCCAACACACCCTTACACACACACACACGCGAAAAGTGAGACAAAGACATCACGCACCATTTGTATGCTTAGACAAAGTGCGAACATTGATCTTCAATATGAGAATCTTACACAGGATGAGTAAGATAGCAGAAGAGGGGTGATGGCGGATCATTCATGAGCTCATGATCCCTGTCTGGGGGCGTAGCTAGAAATAGATGGGAGAAATTGCCATCTCCGCCATTCACCTGCCAGAGTACTCAGTCAAAGAACAGATATATTCTTCAAACAGCAACACTTATAGGAAAGAAAGTAAACGAGTGCTGATAACACAGATGCTGCAAGGAGATGACGAATACTCTTTTCAAGGAAAAGTTGAAATTATTATTCAAGAGATTTGAAAAAAAAGAAGAAAAAAATAATTTTGTGCGTTAGATGGGTGTCGAATTACATTATTTATATCACTCTCTCTACAAACCAAAAACGGAAAGCATGTTGCGGGGTAGGCTATTTAATTGATATTCACAAATTGGTTCAATACACTGGTATAACAAATAGATCCAAAGACTTGTTCAACCACACATCAATGAACAATGGGACATTTATGGACTCTCATTTCAAATAAAAAGGTTTAAATAATGGAAGGGGAGGATAACTCAAAACCTGATCAGATGTATTTCTTTTTACTTCTATGCCGTCTAAAGCAATCTTTCTTTGCAAAACAAACTTACCACTTCCACCATCTCCGTCACCACTGTTCCCATTTACCTTGCGCTGACAGAAATCTGACAGCTAGTGATAAAGAGGCAAGAGGGGTTCAAAGTAAACACTTGTCTGCCTCCTCACCATGTACTTAGTAACCGCGCAATGGCGGCCTAACCAATTAACGCCTTTATCATAAACAGAAAGCTTGTACAAACATCACATCATCACGCGCCGTCTTACTTGGCTATTATTGATGCTAATCCGAATGCTGGAAAGAAATGCAGACAGAGCGTCAAGGGAATTTATATCATTATTAGTGCTGTATTCGAATGCCGTACCCCCCCCCCCAGAACGGAAGATTGATTACAGCAACGGCACTCTTAAAAGTCAAGTCCACCTCAGAAATTTTTTGCTGAAAACTTCATCAAAATCGGATGTGAAATAAGAAAGCTGACATTTTAAAGTTTCGCTTATTTTTCACAAAATAGTTATATGTACAATTAGCCACATGCAAATGAGAGAATCGATGTCCCTCATTCACTATTTTTTTTAATTGTTTGAATCATACGATATTTCAATTTTTACAGATTTGACAAAAAGGACCGACTTCACTGAACCATAACATGTTAAGCAATGGTAATGCCACATGTTCAGGGAGAAATAAAACTTTCTTTCAAAAGACAATGATGAAAAAATTAGAATATTTAATATTTCATAGAATAAGATATAAAAGAAACAATTAGTGAGTGATGCCATTAGTTCCCTCATTTGCATACCGACTGGATGTGCATATAACTATTTTGTAAAATCAAGCGAAACTTCTAAATGCCATAACTTTCTTATTTTACACCCGATATAGATGAAATTTTCAGTGTTATGCTTGTTGGATTTTTCTCTTTTTATTTGAATCAACATTGTGTTGGGGTTGATATGTCATTGAAATATGCCACGTAAGGCTGTAGCTTACATTAAATAGGCAACGATAGAAACATTCCATCGTAATCGGAAAAGGTGTGGTTAGTATGAAAGGGTATCTTTATTGGTTTCTCAATTTCTCACGTGTCAAAATTAACACTTCAGACCTCCCCCGCTCTATCCACTACTTTATGATTTACACCATCGTGTTAATTGTTTCCATTAAAAGTATTATATCATATCCTACGAAAACTACGTACAGTTAAATTTTTTCATTTCGGTGTAAAAATCTCACAAAAATTAAAATGATCAAAATTAAATTTATTTCAGACAATTCGATTAGTTTTTTTTATCCCACCCATCTTCAACATAATGATTTTTTTTAATTATAGAACATATTGATTAATCCAGGTTGCAAATCGCTAATTCTTGGAAATTTTGCTATATATATATATATATGAAAAAACAACACGTTGTTTAAGTCTGTCACTCAAACAACAAGTAACTTGTTTCGAAAGTTGAAATAAAAAAGCTTTTAGAGTGACGGGCTTAAAGAACATGTTTAAAATTTTAAACACCGTTTTTACAGTGTACATGCGTACATACACATCAGTTGTATTTTTTTCAGAACGACGATCAAAAGACTATCTACGGAAGCTAACACTGTTTATCCTAACATTGGAATCCATATCCGAATTTGCTACGTTTGAATACAGCCGGTGCAGCCCGTTGACGGTGGAGCTGAGATATCTCCATTAGATAAACATAATAATGGTCCACACATCAGAAGCGAAATATAATTGGAGCCTGTAAAGCTGTTCTATAGCACATATCACAAAACATCAATATAGATTTATATATAAATCAACACAATATAATGTACATTATGTATACAATATGTTATTTACAAACTGACCAAATTACTTTGCTTCGTTGCTTTCAAGTATTACCAGTTATCGTTAGCTTTCTCTGTGCGTTGTAAAATGCTACGAAGTTTGTATGACAAAATTCATTTAGTAGTTTTACATTTCAAGCAACATATTATCAAACCTGATAGATAATTGCAAGGTTCGACACGCGTAGTTTTAAGACAGGAAAAATGTAGTCAACATGGTGAAACAACTTTTTTTAAAAGAAAATCCAACTGCAATATAGGCTTTTTTAAAGAAATATAAAATATAATTTCAATATCGACTTTTTTCTTCACTCCGTTTTGCATTTTTAAGGATTATATTATGCATACTTTTTAGTTGGATTAAATAATCAAATTGGCTAGCTACCTTTTAATATTCACTTTATTAGGATGAGTGCTTGATCTCTTGGGCGGAGACCATAACGACGTTTCAAACGCGAATGGCTTAATTAGGTTTACCAGTCAACGTACTTCGTCTTCCTTCCTTCTTGGCATTAACGTGATTAGAGAGTATGACGAGTCGTTAACTTTTGACTTCTCGGGATGTATATTTCTACAGAAAAATAAAGTCGATGGCTTTCCACATTATATCACTTGATTGTTTGTCGTCGATGCACAGATGCTTTGAAATCAATCGTACCTCGTTTTGAGTTTCTAGGTTCAAGCACTTAATCACTAATTGAAGTCGCTAGGAATCCCTCACTCACCACACTGAAAGCTGTGCTTACACATCCCTGACACCATAACAATTAGATGATTCCATGTCTCCTCCTTTCTCCAATTCGCTTGTTGAATTCTTCTGCAGTAAAGGCGAGGTCGATCTCAAAGTTTTGTCAACGTCTCTGTCGTTGTTGCATTCGACGTCCATATGGACATGATAGAATATCATCAAGCATCGTGACCAGGTTCATTGGGAGGCGGGAAAGGGGGAAGGGGTCCGCATATTTCAGAATACTTTATTTAGGGAATTTGCTGGACCTTTTCATTGCCGTTGCTTAATCGTGTTTCCCGATATATGCGTGGGCCAGCTGAAACGTTCGACGCTTCAAGACTGGTCTGCTGCGTCGACCCAGCCTTCTCATAACCCTTCTTTGACTTGCAGACATTGAAGAAAAGGAAAACATACGGGTTCGTTGCGCTGTTGCATGAGGCAAAAATGCCAAAAATTCCGTAGATAACCATATTAAAATTTTCCATACTTACATAGACACGTATGAGTTGCATACTGAAGAATGGTACATTGCACAGGACGTAGGCGGAGATGATGACCATGGTCATCTTCAGTGTCCTCCATCGCGATGTCCGCTGCCACTTTGACTTGTTTTTGAACATGGAAGAGCCACCACCGAGCCAGAGGCGAAGGAGAATGCGAAGATAGGTATAGCAAATGATTATAAAGGGAATGAGAAAGGCGACCAGTGAAACGTACGTTACGTATAGTTGTATGTGCCACTTTGGCAACTTTTCAAATCCTGTCATGCAGAATGACGCCCCGTGCGTCTTAGAATCCTTTCTGAAAACTGCAAGCTGTGGTAAAGAACAGACAAAGGCCGTCATCCAGGCTACCCCGATGACCCAAAGCTCAGGTAGGGGTTTCTTCAAGGCTCTGATGACCGAATGGTAACGATCAATGGCGATGCCCACCACCATGTTACTGCTCGCCATCAGCGCGAGGCTCTCGTACAGCCGAAAGAGTCTGCACGCTGCATCGCTAGACCTCCACACACGACCTTCTAGTTCTTGAATGAGCTCGCTAAGGATGACGAAAAGGACTAGAACATCGGTGGTCGTCAGCGAAGTGATGTAAACTTGAATTCTGTTCTGTTCCTTCCGATGTTGGTACAGCCAAATATAGACGAGTAGATTTCCAACCAGTCCGATGGCAAACACGATAGAAAGAGCAGCTATCCGGGATGCACTGTCATAGGCAAGACCAGGTATTTCATGACCACTGGTCGAATTCATGATCTCTGTAGCAGTGTCTATATCATCCATGATTGTTGTGTAATTGGTATCCATTTACCTTTAATATCGGCTTCAAATGCCGATTGTAGTTCTAGTCAATTTGTTGTCTTATGTTGTAGACAATTCATCTCAAGACTCTTCGTTCTATGTCATCTTGGAATTTAACGCAAACCACTTTATTCTAAGTCATTAATGCGAGTTTCAATTAAAACAAAATATTCATATAGAATCAGTTGAACGATGTACCTTCAAAATCAAGAAAAGTCCTCGAAATACAGTATTTGCAGCCAGTCTCAAATGAACATCACTTTTCTCCTTGAAAATTTGCACAGTTACAGAGACGATCTTTTAGTAAGTAGAAAGAAGCACCACGTGCGTTCGATACAAGTCATTCGCTTAAATTAAATCCCTCTGATAGAGCTGGCCACTTTATATCTGAAGGTGTATCCTCCGCCAGCTCATTCCAAAGAGCGCCACGCACACAAATGAGAGAGATGAGAAGCTGGGTGGCTCATTCCACCGGGTATCAACGAGCCAAGCACCCTGCTTGGTAGGGCACTGAAGATAACCATCCGATGATGACTGCCTGCTTCAGGGAAATCGAAGTGACGTCACATGTAATCTAGATTCTCATTGGTTGATTGTCCTGTCTCGGGGACTCAAGCTCGACCAGTAAGCTTCCGAGATTTTGGGACCGTGTTGGAAATCTCCGTTCGTTTCGCTCACTGATGACACTCCACAACACAAAATAAAAAAAAACACAGAGCCCGGTGTCAGAGGTTCGTTCACTATTCCTGATGTGTTTATTTGTTAGGTTGTTCACGTTTACGTGAAGTCAAAGCCCCCGAGGAAAAAAAATATTTGTGCACCGTTATATAAGCCTTTACTTCTGTCTATACTTGCTGAAGACGCGCAGATTCTTTACACAAATTTTATTTGGTGAAATGCTTATATATGATTACAAGAATCTAGTATTAGTGATTGCTATTTTGCGCTGTCGCAAGAATTACTAGCCCCTTTGAAAAAAAAGTTATTTAATTATTATCATTTATTCATTTAATTGCTTTACATTATTTAACAATTTGAGCTCAAAACTTGTCTAAAGCTTTGTTAAAGGGCCATAATGAGGACTTTACTTGAGTATCATC
The DNA here is from genome assembly GCF_018143015.1 of Lytechinus variegatus. NCBI lineage: Eukaryota > Metazoa > Echinodermata > Echinoidea > Temnopleuroida > Toxopneustidae > Lytechinus > Lytechinus variegatus. The sequence goes on along the minus strand of NC_054744.1, from coordinate 32,348,523 downwards.
AAACACTGCGACATCGCAAATGTGTTGTAGTCATCGAATGCCCCTTTTTACTTATCAGAATTTAAACATTTTTGCAGCCGTTATGATTTCAATTTAGATCTAGCGCACTCTATCGGTTGTGCTTCATTTTGATGTAAAATAGCCGTTTGAGCAATTACTTTACATATTTATTAATTCGATCGTAGAATGTTACAAACAAATGTCAGATCCAGAAATTAATATCCCATTCCATGCCGGAGAAGTGTCTTGTATAAAAACAATACAAAAATATAGAGACATGTTTCTTTTGTCGGGCAACTGGACTTATTAATTGTTAATGTAGGTTCCGCAAATTCATCTAAGTAGTTAACATCTTTCTTGTACAACAACCGTTTGTGGAACATTATTCAAACATAATCTAGTAATAGTTTGGAATAGTGACAAACATCCCCCTTCCCTTTTTTTTTGGGGGGGGGGGCGGAGGGGATTTACTGAAACTAATATAGATACTTTAAATCACAATTATTTCATTATAAAATCAATAATGAAATTCCAACACGATCAGTAATATGACCCAATTATTGTGTAAAGATAAAACAACTTCATTTCATTTTACAACATTTAATATAAACTGTCAAAGATGTTTTTCTAATCAATATATTTATACACATATATATATATGTGTATATCATTATCTATTGTTTATTATATATGGTTTCATATTTTCGTATTTTGAAATTGAAAAGGGAATGAACAGCAATTTACCCAGATCTGTCAAGTGAGCAGATTCCTTTGCACGTCCACGGGAATTTGCCTTCACCATTTGTAAGCACCACCATGACAAGATGTTGATTACTTTTTTCACAAAGGTACTCCATCCTATCATGAAGAAAATTTAATGATATTGTTATTTATTATTAAATATTGATTATTGGATTTATTCAATTTATCATTCAGTGATTTTTATCTACTGTTTATTATATATGGTTTCATATTTTCGAATGTGAATTAGCACAAATCATGTCTCAGTGAAAACGTACTAGAGATATCATCTGTAGTTTCAACTCCAACTCCACTATTTCATATGCATGTACAAGCATGCACAAATCTCCATAATATTTACCATTTCAAATTTCAAATTAATTCATTTCATTGAAAAACAATAGATAATACTTCGAAAAAATACATCACAATAAGACCAAAAAAGAAGTTGCTAAAACTAAGCAATAATACACGCCTACGATGGCATACATTCGAAATTCCAACGCTTCGTTATTCCGAATGTTCGAGTATTCCGAACACGACGAAGGTTCGTTATTCCGAAGGTTCGTAATTTCGAAGGTTCGTTAGTCCGAAAACGAAATAAGGTTCGTAATTCCAAAGGTTCGTTCATCCGAAAACGAAATGAGATTCGTAATTCTGAAGGTTCGTAAGTCCGAAAACGAAATGAGGTTCGTTAATCCGAAGGTTCGTTTATCCAAAAATGTAAACAAAAACAAAAAAGGGGGTCTTTATCACCCATATTTTGGTCCAAACAATCACCACCCCCACGCAGAGCGATTTTTACAACTAGGTTTATAAGTGGTAAAAATTTAATCAAGAATGGATCTTTTATATAGTAGACATTTTGAACTTTGACAAGACAATTTAAAAAATGAATCACCGCGCCCCTATTGATAATTGATTTAAAAACTCTGATCTGCTCTTATACTGGATTTCGTCAATAGTAGTTTTCTCCTTGAATGCATTTATATTTTATTTGTTTGAATTTCTGTAGTCGGTGTTTTAAGTTGTACTTATCGTAAACATGTTCAGTTTAGTCCTTGTGCCGTTGCATCATGTACATTAATTTACCTTTAAACCGGATAAATAAAATGAACAATCAAATAAATTTGCAGGTCTAAAAATGAGAGAAAAAACATGAACTAGCCTCATAAGCCTATGATCATCCCTGTGAGATAATTCTGCGTACATAAACTCACCTGGTAATAGATCAGCCCCTTCCCACAGGGGCAGTTAAAGCAGGTGGGGACAGGGGGCACTTGCACCCCCCCAAAAAAAAAAACAGTAGGAACGAAATACTATATTTCCAAACTGGGAAATTCCCATGTTTTTCCAAAATGAAATGTGCCGTTTTTTCAAATGAAATACCCTTTTTAAATTATACATTTTAGATGAGAAAATCCCAAGTTTTTTGGTTATTGTTATCATCTACTGTTTAGTAAGGTACTCACCGTTTCCGGTTACAAAAAAGCTTAGAATGTCCATTTTTCAGACTGGAATATCTTTTTAGCTCGCGCTTCGCACCCGCATTATTCGATGTATCATATTCATTAGTCACTAAACACAGCCCTTAACAGGTTCAGGTTCAGGTCAGTATCTTTTCAGCTCGCACTTTGCGCTTGTGTTAATTATTCAGTTAGATGCACATCTTTTTAATGATTGCAAAAACTGCTCAGAATATTTTATTTCATTTCTTCTTCTTCTTTTTCTTCCTGTAAAGTACAGACTGCCGTTGGCATATTATCGTACTTGTCTTACTTATCGTACTTCTTATTGAAATGTCACAAAGTTTGAGCTTGCGATTCACGATCGCAACACCTTCCAAGGATGCTCTATTGACAGTTGACCAAAAAATGAGTTTTACAACATCAGCTTTTAACATTTTTCTATACCTCTCGCTTGCGACACTCTCTCGCGAAAAATAAAGCCTAAATAAAATCTAATCGTAATCATAAATCACTTTTAAAAAAGGCTTTGCTCTACTTAATTACTTCATATTGCTCCGCCGCTCTTCTTTTTGCTTCCCCATCCTCATAACATTTGAACAGCAACGGTGCCCCCCCCCCTCCATCAGGGTTACCGGTTTTCCCGGCGTGACCACAGAGTATTTCATTTTTCGAATTAACGAACCTTCGGAATAAAGAACCTTATTTTGTTTTTGGATTATCGAGCCTTATTTCGTTTTCGGATCAATGAACTTTCCGAACAACGAACCTTATTTCTTTTTCGGATGAACGAACCTTCGGAACAACGAATCTTATTTTGTTTTCGGACTAACGAACCTTCAGAATAACGAACCTTATTTCTTTTTCGGATTGACGAACCTTCGAAATAATGAACCTTTGGAATAACGCCACAAATGTTCGGATTAACGAACCCTTTACAGATTAACGAACATCGTATAGGCAATTTATGTGAATTACGAATCTTCCGAATTACGAAGTGTAACCCCACGAAAAAATTAAAACAGAAATATTTCAATAAACCTAGAATCCACTCACACACAGACACACCCTCGCACACACACACATACAGGCAGTTGGTACGATGAAGTGAGTAACAATTTATCAGGTGAATGAAAAAGTCAATCTTTAGATATTTGAGATGTCAGAGATTGAAAGTTATTGTAAATGTTGTGGTTGATAGTATGCCAAATTAAGGAATGGTTATAAGATACGTATTATGTTAACGTTTGAAAATGGTTAGATAATTTGATATCTTACATTTTATTCTATAAAATAATTGTAAGTTCAGAGGAAATTAGTAAATATTCATATGCCTATTCAATAATAATGATAATAATAGTAATAGCAATGATAGCAATAATGCGGTTTTCCCATCCTTGTGATCATTAAAATTCAAAAATCAAAACAAGACAAAAGAAAACAAAAACCCAATTGGTCTTTTTTCAGCAAAGAATGTTATTAGGAAATGTGCCTTCTACAAAGGTCGATAGAGCAATCACTTTGACATATATATATACTTTCCCTGTTAACAATCTAGCGTGAATCTTAAGCAACTATTGTTTTGATGGGCTTTTACAGCATGGGCACAGGTGGTTTTTCGTTATGAAAATCCTTGCTGTGCATTTCCCTATCCTTATTAGATGCCAATCATTATTTTTCTTCATGTAAAAATACTAATCTGCATTGATAATAACACTATGAGATCCCATCAAGATTATTTAAAGAAACGCCATTACGTACATTCTGAAAAAATGAAAACAAAAATATAAGTAAAATGACTTCATCAAAGGGCCACCTTTGTACTGTTGTTGTGTCCAATTTGAATAGAACATAGTTACTTCTTCCAAGAATATGTTCTTTTATATAAGAGGAATTACTAAGCATACAACCTCACTAGCAATGATCATGTAGTTAGTCTTTATTTTAGTCTGGGAGGATGTAAAATCAGATTATTGAGACTCTTCTGATACTCCTTGCATCACAATCATATCATGCGTAAAATCATGAAAATAGGAACATGTTTTCCTCGTGCCCATAATGCTTCCAGCTAGTGAGCAATATTTCCCACACAGTTAACAGTTGTTATCACAAAGTCAAAATGGAAGGTAACTTAATTTAACGAACTATTATACTTGGAGGTGTTGGACGAGGGCGAAAATGAATTCCTATTAGTATGCAAGCCCGTTAGCCCGCCTATTGATTTCAACAGCCAAATCAATTTTCTTTGAAAAGGGGTCCTAGTTGCCATATTTATCACGAAATGTGGGTTTACTAATGGCGAGCATCATTCTATTAAGTAGGTCAGACTGAGACATGCACCATTCCACGAGGTTCTATTACTGGACCCATACTGAGAGGGTGGCACTTTTAATTGCAAATTTTCTGGACCCTTCTGTCTTTCTTTTTGCATTTTCTCTTTCCTTTTTAATAACCATCGTGACTATATCTACATCACGTGACTCATTGAATGGGGACATCGTGCTTTTCGAGCGATCATATCGGCTTCTAAGCTACATGCTAATGGCATGTCAATGCATGACTAACATCCAAATATCTATTTTGCTTGTATCGTTGCCTGCTTGTAACTTAGCTGGCCGTTATTAACATTATCACCTTTATCATGACCAACCTTCAAAGTTATGGAGATACTCATGATTACATCTTCACGGCAACCTGAAGACATACTTGTGTAAAAATGACATTTGACAGACATTCATCTATATATTTCAATGTTAAAATGCCAAAATGGAACGTAATATTTCGTTATTGCAGTATCGCAACAGTCTGAATTGCTCTAGCACACCTTGAGCATCTAATCAAGACAAAAAATGCGCTATATAGATCTTTCTTTGTCATTATTTTGTTATTATTGTTACGTACATGTTTTGCCCTACAAAAGACGGTATAAAAAGCATGACAACATCAAATAATGTATTAATGTCAATTTGATGCGTTTTTTATCACGATGATAGTGATAGCGATGGCTATGACAATCCCTTAATTTGATGTTAAGGTAAAAGAAAGTAGTTGCAGCAAACACATTTTCATGAGAAAGTCGTTAAAATCAAGGCTAACTGCCGCCACATTAACATCTAGATCTGGTACACTTAAATGAACTTATGGTCAGTTTATAGGGTTTTGTTCAAACGCATTTGGAGATCGTTACCACAATTGCCATTTATCTTTGATATAAACAAATTAACAATAATTTAAGATTTCCAAATGATTAATTGCAAGTCCATTTTTCGTATGAAATATTTACGCAACCATTGCCACATTAACACAGAATACTTTGCATCATATTGTGCCACTCCTAAATTAACTCTAAGTTGCAAAAGGAATTTGAAATATTGTTTTGAGCTGAAAAGACACAGACTAAGCTATTTACCAATACAAATACGTGATTCAATGTAGAAGAAATTCATGAGAGGCTAAAAAATGAAAACAAGAAAACACGGTTTGAAAAATGCAATTAACTCAAGAATGAGATATGCAATCTTGTCAAAACGTCCATGCACAGTGCAGACAGACAGTAGTGTCAAACAAACTATCACATCTGTTCTTTCATTTTACCTTACACCTTCAAATTATGCTATTATTTCAGTAGAGCAATTTAAAAATCTGTTAAAAGACCAAATTACTATTTCGGCTTTTTACAAAGAACCTTCCCTTGCGAATGGTTCCCATGTTGTTATTCGTATAATAACGTTGTCTCTCTACTTAGCTGGCAAATTTGAGCTAGTCTCCAGTGTGGGTTGTATTTCTTGTCGCTAACCTATTACCATGATTACTATCCCTGATTCTTGTTAGTAAGATCAACTGGTCGCTCAAATATATGGATATGTGATTTGGGTTCGAACTTACCAGCCAAGGAGTCCATAAATTCACTTTGCACTTTGTGGAGTTTAACGCTGGCGGCATGAGCCCGTCTATGTTGAGTCTAATGTAGTTTTTTTCATGGTCATATACTGAGAGTATAACAGCATGATAATGAATGTGCTGTGGAATCTAGCCATCAGATACAAGTCCACTGTCTGCATGTATTTGTGGGAAATAGAGTCTTCAGCGGGTATTATATACACTACCTTAAGCCCCTTTCACAATTGACGCACGACCATTTGCGACCTTTTGGTCGTGCGACAGGCTGCAACACAACACATCGCAAGTCATCTCATAAGATCGCACAGAGGCTTTCACAGTTGCAACAGCTGTCGTACAACTAAAACAACTAGTAAACCCCGTCGCAAGAGTAAGTCGTATATGCTTTTATTGTGCTCGTGCGATAACATGCGAGTGTTGCACGAGGGATTGCGAGTGGAACGGTCGCATACATGTGAATGAAACGGTAGTGCAATGTTGTAAGCCGTTGCGATCGCTCTTGCAACAGTCTTATGGCCCATATATTATCGCACCCAGTCGCAAGACAGGTCTCTGTACATGTTGGTCGCTAGCACATGTGCAAGTGTTGTACGACCTCCAATTAAGTAAATGCGACTACTTAGCTGTGCAACCTCTCGCAACAAGTCGTACAACGTTGAAAAACACTCGCACGATGATCGCCCGACCGATGGTACTACCCCGGGAGCTGCCTGATGAGAATCGATCGTATTTGATCGCGTTCGGATTTTGAACATGTTCAAAGTTCAGATGTGACCAGTAACGAACACCTCGAGTTCGTGCGACCGTCTACAACGACTGCGAATGCTGGCAAGACACCAAGAGATCGATCGTGCAACAACAAGAAAAACCTGTTGCAGGCGGTCGTAAATTGGTCGGACGTCAATTGTGAAAGGAGCTGAACGATCGCATACATGCGTATTCAACGGTAGTGGAAAGTTGTAAGCCGTAATTTCGATCGGTCTTGCAACGGTCTTACATTATCGCACCCAGTCGCAAGACTGGTCTCTGTAGGTCTCTAGCACATGTGCAAGTGTTGTACGACCTCAAGTCGACTAAATGCGACTATACTTAGTTGTGCCACCTCTCGCACCAAGTCGTACCACGTTGAACAACACTCACACGATGATCGCCCGACCGATGGTACGACCTGATGTGAATCAATCGTATTTGATCGCGTTTGGATTTTGAACATGTTCAAAGTTCAGATGCGATTAGACACGACCACCTCCGACCACCTCGAGTTCGTGCGATCGTCTACAACGACTGCAAGTGCTCGCAAGACACCAAGAGATCGATCGTGCAACAAAAAGAAAAAAAACGGTTGCAGGCGGTCGTAAACAGGTCGTACGTCAATAATGTGAAAGGGGCTTTAGTAGACAATGACTAATGGGCGATTTTCGAAGTGGCTAAACGTTGGCTCTTAAAATAAGCAACCAATATTTCAAGAATGATCAAGGGAATAAAAAGAGAAAAAAGGGTCCTTCGTAATAAAAACAATAATTTCTTGTGTAAGATTCGGTTAACAGATAGATTTGTCTTCCATATGGAATGGGTCAATGGAATTGATATATTGTTCTCAACAAAAATTCCATGAGATCGCAAAAGTACAACACCAGATCAATATCGTTCACATTTGGGAACTTTACCAAAGGTTCAGCCTGGCTTTCAAGGAATTATTCCATCGACTATTTTCACACTTTGTATCATCATTGCGACATTTGGGGATTTGCTGATATCGTTATTCATGACAGGGTTAGAAAACGGCATCCAAATATCACACATCATCACGCTCTCCTCGACATGTCCTTCAATATTATATGATATACACCGCCATGACACATCGACGATAGGGAATTATTGCAAGGGTTAATCGACCTTTAACGAACCATTAAAGTTATGTGCTCTATGAAACATACTTAACCAGGACGTCCCATAGTCAGTTTAGATATTCATCCTTGAGAGGAATGTAAAATTGATGGTATGCATCAAGCTTATTTTCCCAAAAGAACCTAGTAGTTGATTAATAAACCTCAAACATGTCAAAATGTATGCAAAGTATAAATGTGTAAATGTGTAATGAAGGAAGATCCAGATAGAAAAAAAACTTCTTTGTTGGATCAATTTAGAATTTGACAGTGGCATTTAACACTTGACATTATGGCAGAATCTTGACGCCATTTTGGTGACATGACATTAGTTCCTGCGAAAATTGCTCCGGTCTTCTTGGTCTTAATATCCCAACTTTCGGTTGGAAATAGGATGGTAATACAGTTATGGTTCAGGATAGAATAAATAAATAATGATTAAGGTATATTTAGTTTTGAAGGTTATGTCTTATGTTATCTGATCTATATTACCTTGTGAAAATCTAATCAGATCATTTTCACCGAAATATGCATACATGAGCCAAGAATGATCTTTGAAATTATTGCCACGAAAGTTTGTTTTTTGAAATTATCATTTATTGCAATAAAAGGATCCCTCCAGGTAATGTATAACTTGACTTTCGAAATTGCGACAAGTTCTTTTAATATTAAAACATGTTTGAAGTGAATCCCTTTAACGGTTCTTCAATTATCGTGAGAATGCATTGTCGAAGGCAAACTCAAAATCAAGAGAAAGGGAGAGAGACAGGAAGGCACACTGTAAGAAATGAAGTGTTAATTTAGCACTTACAGTGCTTGTATAGTGACTGCACTACAATTGCTGATTGTTTTAAGTTCAAATTTAAAGTAGAAAATGAGCACTCGTAGTGCAGTCACTATACAAGCACTGCATTGTAAGTGCTAAATTAGTACTTCAATTTTTTGTTTTACAGTGCATAGAGATCTGGGGAGATAATGAATGAGTGAAAGCGTGGTTGATAGTATATGAAAATATTTGTATAAAACGTTATATAAATGTTGCATATTATTAATATTAATATTATCATGAAAATAAGGAATATAACAAAATTCCAAGTCATTAAAAACTTCCCCGGTATTTCCATGGCTTTCAGGACTAACAAAACGGCTGAATAATTAGACGCGAACGTGATCTGGTGGATAAAACACGTGGTACACACCGTCATGAATCTACGCCTATAATTTAAAAATAAAAATATTGCCCAGATTCTACTTGCACTGTTGTGCCCCACCATCTCTTTCTCTCTCTCATGTTACAAGTATATATATTTATATGTATATATATATATATATATATATATATATATATATATATATATATATATATATATATATATATATATATATATATACAAGAAAAAAGTTAGTGCCCCTTAAACAAACATCAATTATTTCCGAACCAATGCGAGTTTTGAATATATTTTTACATGAGCGTGTAGGTAATTTTATAAGCTATCCTCTGAGCAAATGTTATGGACGTATTTTACGTCATGCTTTAGTGAGCACCGTTAGAAGGCAAAAATGTCACTTTTCGAAAGTCACAAGCCAAATATCATTACTTTGATTCCATTTTATTGGATCTTATTCCACATTCTCATCATGAAAAATAGTCAGAAGGCTTGTAAAAGGTACTTTCTAAAGTACGATACAATTTTTTTGGCTAAATTTCACGGTTGAATAAACATAAGTCCAAATTTGCTATAATTCGATTTCCCCCCTTTTTTGAACAACATATATATATATATATATATATATATATATATATATATAACATCTCTACTTGTTGAAGTGTGAAACAAAATATAAATCCCAATAATTCATAATTGTCAAACCATTTACCTTTTCGCTGTAGTGTGTTTTATCGTCACTTGCATGTATTAGAAGAAATAATATTACTTGATGTATTTTCTTTATCCTAAATATTAAATTGAATTAAAATTGAATGAAACTATTGTAATTGCCATATAGCTGTACCAATGATTTTCTTTTTACATCCCATTTCGTTTATTATTTTTTTTTCAATGTATTTCTTGTTGATTGCCTGTCTTATTTTTCTTTTAGTTAGCAATCAACTTTCTAAGTTGGCCTGTTAATATCGTTTCACCAACACCTTCCTCTAAAACTAAACCAAAATGAATAGTGCACTAACAAATTTCAAGAAAGCATGTTCAGAATAAAACTGACTGACGAACTGTGAGTGATATTATTTTCATCCAGAGAAATATTGTAAAAAAGGCCAGGCACCCACATTCAATATTCAAAAAGTCAATCGTATATTCCTAATAAAGGAAATGCAAGTAATTCCATTTAGTATATTTCTCCCATCGCCATGCCGTGCGATTACCAGCAAGCTCATTTATTATGCCACAATGTGTTTAAAGTTTCGTGAATTTCAATCTATCTCTCCGGTATGTCTCATTTTGTGGTTGATTTCGAAAGCCGCAGACATTGATATCAATCGAAGTGAATAAATCACCAAGTCATCTGTGGCCGATTGCTATCAAACACAGAATATCAATCTAAGACTGCAATTTCAGTATAATCCGAAAAGAAGATTTCATTGATTTGGAACTTGCGTTTGATTGTGAGACAAGCGCCCTTAAACAACAAAAATGAATCAATAAATAAAAAAATAGAATCTATAATGAATATGTTTCCCGTATAAGTTGCACGACCATAAAGAGATATACCCCTATTGCTCCTCTTGTGTGGTGTCAACTTCATTCGATACTCGATCGATTTGTTTTTACTCGCTCGCCACAATAATTTCAAAGTAACATGAATTTATTTAATAAAAAAATATCTTTTTCCTGGAGTCACACTCAACCTATCTAGCGTTGTGAATCACATAGTTGTATGTAACAAATTGTTATTCGTTTGCTTACAGGAAGACAATCAGTAAATAGAAACAAGGGACATGAGGGGTGCGCGTTCGAAATCAAATACCAGCATTCCTTCTTGGTAACCAAGTTCTAGAATAGGACTAAGAGACCGGAGAATGGAAGAAAAGGAAAAGAGAGAAGAAAAAAGATATCCTTTCTTCTAAATATAAGCCTGCTTTGATCAGAATAACCTTTCCTTGGCTTTGTTGACAAGTACAAGACCCATGCATGAATAAATGACTTATTTAATTGTTTATTCTGATCAACAACCAAGTGATTTTGTAAAGCAAGGGCGACATAAAGTACAGTAGGTCATGCTGAAAATACTTCGCCTAGATTTCTAATGTAATTGGGATATTTTGAAACAAGTTAGGCAGCAGCAGTAAGAAGGGACACTAACAAATTATTATTCCGACCATTTCCTGATTTGAAAACAAATAAATGCAAAAGATCGAGAGAGAAATACTAGATAAAATAACTTCCCTTGCCCTGTCCATGTTGTCATAGGGGTTTATCTGGCGGAAAATGAAATCGTTACTTATCGATTGATGGCTTTTATATAAGTTTTTCTCTTTTTTCAGATCTAAAATAAAACAAAATCGATATCTAAAGGTCAAATGCATATAGACGTTCGAATTTGTTAACAAACATAATGAATCAAGCGTAATGCATATTATAGTGCCCCATGGGCTCTCATAGTATTGTCAATTGTATATGGAAAATGCGTTGCTTGAAAATTGTAGTTGACCAAAGCGTAAAGACTGTTTAAATCCGAGTGCCTTCTGATATAGTTTGTCAGTGATAACTTTTGTTGAAATAGAAAGTGATATATATATACTATAAAAATAATAGGATAGAAAAAGATTAATCACCCGTTAAAATGGCTGAGGAGTGACAGAGTATTGATAAGAGAGGATAAGGCTTATAATCATCGGCCATATTACCACCTTCTTCCACTGTTTCTCCTTTCGCATTTTAGAGTGTAAGCTCTATATCGGGTGCAGACTACATTTAAAGGATTCAAAATGTATTAAGATCGGCTATGGGTAGTGACAAGACAAGCATTGGTTTTATTTCCAGTCTTAAGGATTCATTTTTAATCTCAAATATTTTAAATCTTTATTTCTTAAAATCTAAATCTGATATTCGACTGTTCACATTTCGCAACTGATATAAATTTATCCTTATTGAATTAATCTTGGAGTGTGAGTGCTTGAGATTATCAGACAGCGATAGAAAGGATCACAAGGGATAGTGGATAATGAAACCAGAATGATAATATCTAAAGAAGATATGAAGTTCTTATTAAAAATGTAGGGAGAATTGCTAAAATCCGAATAGTCGAAAAAGGTCAAAAAATAATATATTAATTAAATGCTGTATTTTAAGGTTCACAATTTACCAGCGGCTCTCATTATTATAAGGCCTATATTTAACTTTGCAGTTCGGAATGTGGTTTAATAGCTCAATAGATAACTTTTAAAAGAGTATTACCGGAAAGGGGGAGAGGAAGAAGAACAATGAGGCGTAGAGAGAAAGAATGGCATACAAAGAATGAAAAGAGATGAACAGTGAGAAATAGAATGTGAGAGACAGAGAGACATTAAGGTGTTTGTGAGTTGATGTGTGTGGGTGAGAGGGGGAGAGATGAGGCAGAGGTGTAGAGAGATACTCGAAACGATAACTGTTTTGTGCAATAAATATTTTTCCTTCCCTTTTTTCCTGTTGAATTCTGGGAATTTATTTCTGTAACTCACGGGTAACAGGGTTACAACGACTGTATTCCGCGAAAAAAAAGTTTGTGTTCCTTTGTTTTCGGGTTGAACAATCTTCGGGCTGATTGAGAACCGGAGTAGCTTTCGATCAACAATCCTTAGGCATGGTAAGAGAATGATCCAGTAATGTTTACGTTCATTTAAGTTCCATATCTTATCCTCACATAATTTACCACAACAATGCCACGCAATGAGCAGAGGATGCATACAGTGGCCGTCGTATTTAATGCTTAGCAATGATATCCAGAATTGCTATCCATTGAATTGTTATCATTCTCGTACTTAGATGTTACCAATTACACGGAACTAATATATATGGTACTAAAGTAGCGATCGTTTGCAATCAATCAACATTCTTCGAACGTACCAGACCGCGGAATTTAGTGAGTCCGACGACGAGAAGCCTACTCCTAGTAGCCTAGAGCCTACTAGGAACTAAATCTAACGTTAGGCCTTCTTCAGTAATTGGTGTAGACAGGAATAACCGTAAATTCTGAAATTATGAGGATTTATTTAACGATTTCTAAAATTCTGGATATATATTGTCATTTGGTGAGTGGAGCCAATGAATTAACAGTTAGTTCAGTAGATAGAGACTGAAGCTGAGCTTACTTTTAAAACTTCAGTTTTCGATATGGTCAAACGTCAATATTTGTGGTGATGTCTGATGAGGAAATAAGATCAGTTTTTGGACGCTAAAATTGGTTAAGTAGATCTAGATTTAGGCTTAGGACAAGATCTAGGTTAGGTCTATTTTTAGCGTGTGAGATAAAGATCTAGGTTAGAGTCTAACGGTTAGACAAATCTAACGTTAACTCTTGCTAACGGCAACGTAAGTTAGTGCTAGCAAAACATTAGTTAGATTTGGTCCTGGACCTGGACCTGGACCTGGTTCACTACCAGCAGTAGTCTGACATAGATCAAGTCTTCTAGATCTAACTTAGTAATGTTTATCTCATCCGCAATTAGATCAGAATCTGCACCTGATCATGGCTCAACGTGCATTCTCGATGTGCCTTTGGTCCTGGACTTGGACTGGACCCTTAGATCTAACAAGTTTTGATTAGAAAATGGGCATTAAATGCGTTAGACTAATATTACTTAAACCAGTTCCATCAGTCATTGTGATTGTGAATATCATACACAACTGATCTACTGCACGCAAAGTAGGCCTAAATTCAAGTTTAGATTGAACGTTAGATCAATCTTCATCATTCAAGGCTATAACAGATATTGACTGATGGGGTGTGTAATATAAGCATTCTTTAGACTGCCTAAATGATTTATATTTTCCCTCGTGATCACAGTTTCCCTGAGCGTTGCGCGCTTTGGGAAAATATAACCCCTCGGGAAAATACAAATCCAGCGGTCAAAAGAATGTTTATATTACACATTATATCAGTCAAAATCTGTGTATTATTACTAAACTGTTGAAAATGAAGTGCTTATTTAGCACTTAAGGTGCCTGTATAGTGACTGACTACGAGTGCTGATTTTATTTAAATTTGAACTAAATCAGCACTCGTAGAGTCACTATACAAGCACTGTAAGTGCAAGATTAGCACTTCAATTTGTAGAGTGTATCGATATAATTATTATTACTATCATGAAATATATATATATTTTCTTTTTTTTTGGGGGGGGGGGTTGGGCTACTGGTTTTGGTGACCCAAACATTTCAGTAATAAATTATTCTTAATACAAATCTCGATTTTATACGTACTTTATTACAATGACCACATTTTGATAACAATTTTGTGCCGAAGACTTTGGGGGCTTTTTTTCCGTGTGCCAGTCCTTTTTTTAGATACAAACATCAATTAAGGTACTTCTATTCTTGAATTTTGTTACTTAAATCTATTATTTTTTTATATTATAATACTTTGTCTTGCTTATATTTGACTTTCTTATGTTATGGATCTTATACCGTACAAATGAGAAAGGGAAGTCAATAAATAAATAAGAATATATACATTAATTCCCTTTATCTGTTTCATGAACCCCATTTTCCCGATCGCTGTCTGCCCCCCCCCCCCTTTCTCACTTTCTCTATCACTGTCTGTCTATCCCACCCCCTACTCCTCATTCCCTTTTGCTCTTCCATGTTCAAAATACATTCATTTTGTCTTGAAGCAAGTTAGAGATACGGTTGATACAATGTCAGGTCTCCAGTGAGAGCTACCGAAACCTTAGCTTCTTTTCATGAGGCATTCATATGAAGTAAAGAAACAATAGACATACAAATTCACCATGGCCTTACAAAATGACAAAAGCGTTAGCTTACAACATCCGCCACTTAAACTGCAAACCGAAATAAAATACGATACGATTTACTTCATCAGGATAAAGGAAAAAAAAAACTTTCGCTGACAGTGTGCACCTGGATGGTAAGCGTGGGAAACGTGGCTAGGTATAATTTTTACCGTGCTTAAAACTAAATCTAGAAAAAAATAATAAATAAACGAAATTGTATGGAAAATCCGTGTGACATTCTGTGGATACCGTTATTATGCATTAAAGTTTAATATTAAGGGATTTTGTTGTATTAAGATTACATTTTTTTTTGCTTTTGCTTTGCTTTAGCGAAGTGAGTCTACCCTTTCCATAACTATCTTGCAAATACCCTCGACGTTTCTAGATCACTGTATGATTTACGATTACGAGTTAATGGGATTTCGTACTTCTTATCCTTTGTTTTTTTATCACATCAGCTTTCTTTAGAGGAAAGACAATAAATCAGCGCACTAGTGTTGATTTATGGCGTGTGAAAACATCTGTTCTCTTGTTAGGGAACAATAACAGAGAAATATATTTCTCGTTTTGCCTTCCTGACGCCGAGTATTACATTATCTCTATAGGGCATCGGGCAAACGTGCAATTAGTAGGGATGGTGACTGAGTATATACCATGCTGATATTTTGAAATGTAATAAATCTATAAATGCTTGCTTTTTCGACCTCTCATATATGTATTCAGATATTGAGAGTTTATGCTACTAAGGATTTATGTCCCTTACCAGGGGAGAAAATGTTTTTAACATGGTTAAGTAATCATTACTTGTGATAGCCAACTCCTATGACGTATAAAATAAGGTTTGGAATTATTTTCATATAAGCATTTAGGGATTTTATTGGAAGATTTTTTTTAAAACAATAATGTATACCTAATAATTATATAATATTGGATGGCCTTGAGGTTAATACAAGGAAGACGAGTCCAATATTTTGCAAAGCGAGTCCTATATTTCCTTGTATTGACCGAAAAATGGGACATCCAGTATTATGATTATTATTCATACAGAGAATTTTAGCAAATAATTTTTAACTTTCCCTCCCGCCCTCAGACTCTGCTGTATGATGGGGGGACCTAAAGCTACGCACTTTGTTTTCAAACAATAAAAACTGTCCCAATTTTAATATTTCAACAAATTATATTTCACTAATTTGTGGCAAACATTCTAAAGATCATTACCCAAGTAGAAAATATCACAAAACTCACTAATACGAAAATCCCGTCGTGTTTTTCGAAAACCTCTTAATTTCGCCGCCCGATGTAGAAGGGGTCCTAAAGCTATGCACTCGATTTATCATGCAAAAAATAGTATTTCCTGTGCCTCAATTTCTAAAATATATTCAAATTATTATAGGATAAAATGAAATTAAAGCGAATATAACTCCAAACTTCCTAACAGTTGTTGGTTTTCTCTGCATTTAGAGATTTACTGCAGCCTCTGTAGAAAAAATTTAATAGGAATTGTTCATCACTCTGCAGTCACAGTTCCACACACAGTGCGCATTTGCAATTGAAAACTGCATGCGCGCGCGATGAGTGGTGCGTACACTTCGGGAATTCCCCTTCTAGTCGTCCAATATTTTCAATATTGTGTCACCTCGGAAAAAATATTAGGCGAGTTCAACAAATTTTTTAAGTGGGTCGAGTGCACCAACAAAATAACACTTGTATTTGGGCTCTAAAATTGTCTGTATGAATAATAATATCAGATAGCCAAGCACGATTGGTTCATTGCTCGTCACGTGATATGATCGAAATCAATGTATTTTCCCAGCCGGTCCACCGTCGATGAATATATTATTTATATTATTTGTCTTTTTTGAACAGTTTTTTTCTGATATTGATATTATAATATCTTGCAATGTCACTTTATTTTGATTTTGAACTGAATGATTTAAAAAATATTACATGAATTACAAAACTAAAATTTCCGAACCGGACCACGAAGTCGGACGAGCCTACCTCGAGTTAGGTTTAACGTAAGAATAAATCTAACGTTATGCTTTCTTCAGTTACTAAAATGGGGCCTAAATTTGTGTGTACAGGAATAGCCGTCATTTCTGAAATTCTGGGGATTTGTTTATCAATTTATGGATATGTATTGGTGAGTGGAGCCAATATAGTTTAGTAGATAGAGACTGAAAAATAGCTTAGTTTTAAAACTTTTAGTTTTGGGATTTAGTCTAACGTCAAAGATTTGTTGTGGTGTCTGATGAGCAATGAGGAATAAAATCAGCTTTTGGTCGATAACATTTGGTAAATGGATTTAGATTTAGGCCAAGGCCTAGATCTGTAAGTCAGTTATAACTTTTTAACGTGTTAGATCTTACGTTCGATCTAGGTTAGAGTCTAAAAGTTAGAGAAATCTTATGTTAAATCTTTCTAACGACATTGTAAGTTAGTTAGAGCTAACGAAATTTAAGTTAGATTTTGGCCTGGCCCTGGTTCGACAACAGAAAGACAAGGACCACCACCAACATTACAGCCGCAACGTAGTCTGACCCATATCTAGATCTAACGTTAGTCATGTCTTATCTCATCCCAAATTAGTCTAACGTTAGATCAGAATCTGCACATGATCATGGCTCAACATGCATTCTCGGTCCGCCTTGGGTCCTGAACCTGGAGTGGACTCTAACTTAGATCTAGATCTACGCCTAAACAAACTTATTTTTTTTTATAAAAAAGGGTATATTCACTGCATTAGACTTACGTTACTAATACCAGCTCCCTCAGTCACTATAAATATCAAAACAACTGATCTACTGCACGCATCGTCCTAGATCTAACTTTAGTCAGTTTAGATCTATCTTTTTCATTCAAGTCTTTCTAATATAACAAATTTTGACTGATGGGTTGTGTAAAAAAATATTTGGACCGCCTAAAGGATTTATATTTTCCCCTCGTAATCAACTTTTCCCACAGCGCTGTGCGCTTTGGGAAAATAAATCCAGCAGTCCAAAGGCTGTGTATATTACACACACCATCAGTCAATGTATGTATAATGTTTAACTTATGTCGATATTGGAAACTGCGTCAGCATCATAAGATAAAATTAAAATATTGATAAAATGCGCCCATAAAGCGTTAACATTACCCGTTTGATAGCTATGTAGTTCCATATGTAGATAAGCATTTCTTGTTGCGTTTAACCAGGATATAAATAAATTAAGACCATCAAGCCTTACGAGACGCTCACATATACTCCTCCCCACAACAAAAAGTGAAAAGTGGTCACGAGGGACGAATAGTTGAGGGGAATATACGAACGCATATTATATGAAATATAGGAATGTGCTAAAATGATCCATGGTAATGCATTTTATCCTAATAACATGGATATTGAGTGGATATCGATAACTAAGATTGCGATAGACTGCTGTTGCAAAAACATGGCCTTGGGAAATTCATCTTTCCCTTCGGGGGAAAATATTTAAATAGTTGTTTTTGCTAGTATTCGATTTCAAGACATTTTCGTGCTTCCAGCTATCATTAGTGCCGGCTTTTATTTCAATTCTTTCAAATCTCATTCAAGGTCTATCTGCTTTCCACAACTAATAATAAGAAATCCCCTTCAAATATATTTTGAATAAATATAATTGTTTCATTATTTATATGTTGTTTTGGGAGGAAAGATTGGCTGCAAAAATGGATGGCGAGTTTTAGAAAGAGGTATTTTAGAACATGGATCCTATGATATCGAAAAATACCTAATTAGAAAGAAAATAAAACTAATAAAATTCTTTTTTTTTGGGCACACAATTTTGTATCCTTAAGAAATGTATTTAAATTACATTAAAAGTAAAAGAACGATGGCAAAAAATCAAGTCAGCTTCCCTAATATTCAACAGTACGCATGCACAACGATACATTTTTTAAATATAAATATATGCAAAATGTTCATTATAAATTCTTAATGTGTTCACATTTTACGCTATAGTGTTTCAAGGCATGATTACCAAATAAGACACATGATTATCAAAGGAAAAGTCAAGGTTCATAAAATAGTAAGACATTTTCTGAAACAACATTTCAAAATTGTTATTTTGTCATATTTTAAGCGTGACTAATCTATCTAACCCATGTACTTCACCTGCATTGAATCCAGCATACTAAATATCATTTTCTGCTAAAAGAATTACGCCATGGATATTGCCCATGATCTACATGCGTCGGGTTTGAAGCCCCCTCCGACGCCTACTTTAAAGCTGCCTGCAATTTGAAATCGCCTCGAAATTGTTATCCACTTGATACAGATGGTCTGAGGCCTGCAATTGCTCCATAATTCACGTTGCGTACTCACGTGACACGACGCCCCTGATTTTCCATGTCAACATTTTACATTGTCCAATTGCACCATGTCCACCGCTCTATAGCTATAACTATTTTGCGTTATTTCTAATTCAGTTGTCAGACTAGCCTGAGTCCACTTGGGGTAGTCTGCTATGCAGACTCTGAATGGCTCGTAAGGTGGGATCGGCAGCTGGTTTGCGAAGCAAAGCGGCCTGAGAGGGCGAGCGAAGCGAGCCTCGCTATTCAGACTCGTTGAATCAGCTGAGGTACACACACTGCAGATATGGGTCTACATTTGTAGACTACACTTGGGGGGGGGGGGTGGTAAACATCCAAACTGCAGGACTAAAAAAGGGCATGAAAAAAAGAGGGAGGGGGTAATACAAATATAGAGTCAAAAAGCCTCCAACGCCGCGGCGCACCGGCTTTAGTCCACGTTCGATTGGTGTATCATCATCAATCTTAGATTCGAACTCACCACCTTCGTTTTCAAAGTCCGGAGACGAATTTACTGGGCCACGTTCCTCCGGCTCCCCTACCATTGAAAAATAGTCAAATCAGATTATATTGATCTAAGATTATATTGTGACTCAAAAGAACATTCAAGGGCTAATTATTATTTTGTTTTGCTAATTTATTTGCATATGCATCACTGTTGCTGTTGTCATTATTATCAGCAGCAATGGTATGATTTACATTGTTCAATAAACAGATGTTGTTATTTTGTTACCACTGTCGGAAATTAATCGTGTCGTTTTTATCACTGCCATTACTGTTATCATTGTCTTCATTATATATTCATATCATTCACATCAGTAACTGAGCAATTGATTTGATTTCTGAATAATGGTGAACCATCACATCCACGGCCCCTTTCATTCCTTAACAAACCATCTATCTGTTATATAAGTACAAAAGAGTCACAAGTTGCATCCCTCCATTTGCTCGCAATATCAACAGCCGTTCCTTAACCCCCATTTCCCATGGGTGGCGGCGCGCAACACCTAGTTCGTGATTAATTTTCCCTTCGAAGGCACAGTATCAATTGTGCCCAATGGGGAGCGTTAACGACTACTGTTGCATCTGCAATCCCCTAGTTTTTCCGTGGCACCTTTTGTTGCCCGCCTTGTCTGACGGACGGAGTGGCTGATTGGGCGTGATAGGCTTGGAAAAATGAGATGACAAAGTGGATCATAATTACTGTTACCGGCGCCAGTAAACTTTAGACAAATCCGCTTCCGATACTGTCCGGGTTAGATTTCCCATGGGTATAGCCAGGCAAGGATTACATAGCCTTTCGGTCCTGTCCTTTAACTTTTTATTCTTGTTGTTTTGTCCCGGTCGTGCAAAGAGAGTAAGTCTCTGTATCCTTCTAAAGTCCCCCCATTTTTTTTCTGTGTTGTGATTTTCTGCTAACTTGTTTTTCAGTTTCATGTTCTCTTGACCTGGCGTGAGACTCTTGATCGTTCGTCTATATATAATAACTAGATTACGGCCATCCAATGAGAAAGTACATTCA
Organism: Lytechinus variegatus; assembly: GCF_018143015.1. Lineage (NCBI taxonomy): Eukaryota > Metazoa > Echinodermata > Echinoidea > Temnopleuroida > Toxopneustidae > Lytechinus > Lytechinus variegatus. The sequence continues at coordinate 32,327,730 of NC_054744.1, read as the reverse complement.
GAACGACATACGGTTTATAGGTGGGAACTCAAAGAGAGCCAAATTTCCAATCGAGTACGAATGATTTGAGTATAATGCGCCAACAGGTCCCTTTCAAGCTTATACAATGGAATTCATTTATTTTCTTAACTGGAAAATGAATTTTGTTTCTATATGATTACACGGAAGTGAAGGGAATGGAAATGTTCCACTTTATACCAAACAAAGAATTAAATTAAACAAAGTATTAATTTCAAGCTCATGTTACTCATCCATCGAACCATTCATGGAATGTCGCCACAATACATTAAAGATACGCTATATCCGGGGTCTGACCACTTGACCGAAGGTCCGCGAGACCTATTTTTGTTTTGATTCTTCATCAGGTGCCAAGTGGTTTAGGCGCCTCGTTGCAGCCCTCCCCCTCTGATAATAGGCATACGCCGCGGCGTATGCCTGTTATCAGAGGGGGAGGGGGCAAAGCCAAATATTTCCAGGTAATTCCGTCTAAAATTAGTGACATAGCTAGAATTTCAGTTTAGGTGGGGGGGGGGGGGGGGGGGGGTTGTGAGCACGGGAATCGCGCTCCCTGGGGATTGCAGGGAGGGGGAGTGTCCCCGTGAGAATGGAAGCTTTACGTTCATGTGAATCGTTCCTTGTCTGCTCCCGCTCATCTTAATACGTCCTCTGCCTGTTTTTTTTTTTTTTTTTTTTTTGGGGGGGGGGGGTAGAGCCGAAATATTTCCCGGTAACTAAGTTCAGAATGATTTCATTTAAGGGGGCGGTAGTGAGCACGCGGAGTGGCGAAACACTAAATACTGAGCGCGCGAAAGGCACTCCTTATAAGGGGGAGTTTTTCCCCTCCCGCGCAAAGCACGGAAGCTCTGACGTTTTCTTCGAATTGTTCCTTGTTGGCATTCTCTGTCTGTTATCGGGGGAGGGGGGGGGGGACCAAAATAATTCCCGGTAACTATTTGTTGTAACATTTCTTTTGATTCACCTCAGTTGTGTAGATTTCTTCAGAGACTATATGGTATGATTTCGTTAGACGATGAAGTGAGAGAGGGGATGGGGTGTCCAATTTCGTAGTATTAGGAAAAGCATTTTTGCAAACTATTCTCAGTCTAATGATACTCCGGCAGAAGGTGAAATGTAAAAAAAATGATATTAAAAAAGGAATATATCAATAAATAGTTGAAGGAATGAATGAATAAATAAATAAATGAACAATTATATTTATTAATTGATTACACCCTCGTAGCAAAAAAAAATGCCAATGGACTTAGGTACCGGGAGTTATGTTTGCTATGCCGCCCCCCCCCAACCTCCGATTACTGGCAGAAGACGTATTGAGATAAGAGAGAGCAGATAAGGAAAAATTCAAAGGAACGTTGGACCTTCCGCGCTTCTCGCGGGGGGTCAAAGGAACGTTGGACCTTCCGCGCTTCTCGCGGGGGGGGGGGGGCTACACGCCTCTCCCTTTACCCCTCACCCCGGAACGCGCTTCCCGTGCTCACTACTTTCCCTAAACTGAAATCCTAGTTATGCCACTAATTTTAGACGGAATTAATGGGAAATATTTGGTTCTGCCCCCCCCCCCCCCGGCCCTGTTACGCCGCTGCAATGAGGTGCCTTAAACCAATCGACCGCGGCACCCGATGGAGGGGAAAAAGGTAAGTCTCGCGGTCCTTCGGTCTCGCATCTCTCGGACTTGCGGGCCTTCGGTCTCGCGGACTGTCACCCTATATCCGTAAAATCAAATGCTTACTTTGAGATCGGGTAATGAAACTTTACTTCAAAATCCTCGGACCCGACATTCTTGGGAGGATAGGTCCTTCTTACAGGCTGCGGACAAGTTGTGGAATCACCTTCCTCAGCCACTCCGTTGCATTAAAGTGCATGACACTTAATATGAGGGCTGATGCCCTTTTCCGCTAGAGCTCATGTGAGTTCTGAGCTGACCGGGCTTAATTGCCCCTTACATTGTCAATGAACGGATCAACAAGAAGGAGGGAACCAGCCCTTACCAGGATGAAGCTATGAATTTTATTTTATTGTATTTCTGCATTCAAGATAAATATGCAACATAACATCTACAAAGGTGATACATTTAAGTTTTTACAAAACATTAAAACAATAGTCATAACAAAGCAATGAAAAATGAATATCAACATAAATGAAAAAAATATATATATCAATAAATATAATTAATTCCGATGGGTGTTGCAAAACTTTCCGTTTAAAATTATGTACCAGGTTGTATTCATAGTAATTTAAGATAACTTTGTTCACATTTATAATTATTGTTATTAATTGTATCTAAAGGAACTGTTGCTGGACTAGCGCCACGAGCGTCTCTGGACGGTGTCTGCGCTCAATACGTTGTCACAGTTTTTAGTATTGTTTATTAGCATTAGTAGTGCTAGTATTATACTTTTACTATGATAATCGTGGTCATAATGTTTACTGTTTTGATAGCCTGTCGTTTGATATTTTTAATGTCAACAGGACTGTATCGAAAAACAATGTATGTATTACCTGAACATGTTAATCCTGTAGAAAGAATTTTCATTTAAAAATAAATAAACGAAACTATGACTCCACGCATAATAATGCATGCTAAAAAGGAAAAGAGAAAGTATGTATACAGATTCTATATAAAAAAATGATAACTCTTAACGTTGCTGCCCAAAAGACGTGACACGGGTTCGAACCACGAACCTCACTAGTGCAACTTACGGAAAATCGTCTTATGAATAAATCATTACTAGTTCTATTTCAATGATGCAAAACATAACATCTATTCTATGATCATTGTCATCATTGATTAGCAATAGTTTCTCACAATAGTTAGTGAATGTAAAAATCAAAGTTTCTGCCAAATTCTATTGATCATGGCGATCTCCTTACAAATGATAGTTTTTTTTTTAAATGGGGGTTTATTTTGGTTTGTCTATTGAATAAAACGTTGGTTGTGCAATTCTTTTAAAATGAAACACAACTTTGATTACGAAATGCCAGTAAAACAATGCAAAGTTCCATAACACTGCCCTTTCAGGATGATTTTAATTAGGAATGACTTTCTCTTTACGGAAAAGTATTGTTCAGAGTCCGAGTCTGACATTTTCCCGGTGAGATAAATGCCTTGTTTTTTTCTTTTAACCCATTTTGAAAGTGAATCTTTAATGCAGCGAAAATCGACTCGTCCATGGAAACACGCAGGCCGTCACTGGGAACGATTTTTTTAATGGGGGTGCTGATGTAAAATTGAAGGGGGGTGGAGGTTTCACTGCAAAATTAAGATCATATTTTTGAAGGGGGGGGGGGCTGCTTCAGCACACTTTCTTCCAAGGCCTATGAACACATGTTCAATAAACCTGAATGATGTACTTGTAAGATGGAAATAGTGAAGTCAGTAACCGCATGTTCGGGGCACAACACCCGATACTACGCTTAACAGGAGAGCAGAGAGGAACAGATGAAAGGGATAGATTAAAAGTGTTGAAAAGGGTGAGTTAATTGGGAACCTACTTAAAAAACACCAACTCCAACATCGCCCAAAGTTACCGGAGAGTAATCATGCTGATATCGCCATTTCTGTTGTCATGGTTGTTCTCATAAAATGCAAAATATAGCACAAGGAAATTCGAGAAAAATTATTTTTAATTTACCCCTTCTTTTTGATAATTATAACATGCCTCAGCAATATCAATATATCAAAGGTTTGATTTTTCTAACGGAAATAAATTAAAATGAACGGTAATAATACGCCCTAACTTCTGCGTGCCATCCATCATGGTACGTTAGTGACTTTCTTCATAAAATGTAATTCAAATATCTTGCAAATCAAAATAAATACGTGACAACTAAGACGCAGTGCCACGCCGCCGATTCTTGTTTTTATGTCGCACAAATAAGAAGCAGGTCTCCAACAAAAAGTAAAAGCTAAACCAAGGAGAAAACATGAAGGCCACTTGAGACATCTGAAGTCCTCCTTGCCATCAGCAATCTATTCCTAAAATGGAAAGAAATGGTTTCCTCTTGTTGTTGAAGCCCCTTGAACGTCCACTTAATGTTCCATTGTTGGGTAAAATGGTTAGTTTGAGAGTAAAGCCAATCAAGAGGTCAGAGAACTTAAAAGGAGGAGAAGAAGCAAAGAAGGCGATATCGTGAAAGATAAAGGCGAGATGATTAAGGACATGAAAACAAGGAGTGGTTGTAGATGTGTTGATTATTAAATAACATGGTAAGGACATGGGTGTGGCAGAACAGTGCGTTCCTAAAAAAAATAATGTAATGACTGTCACATTAAAAAAAAAATATTACAGTGATGTATTTGGCGTTGTGCCTTGTGCCTAGACCGAATTAGGAAGTTGCAAACTGTGTCAGCTTTTAACTATACCGGTATACAATCGAGATTCTAGTTTGGTTTTACAAGTGATGAAAATTCGTCGTTAAACTTATTTTCACTGGAATCATCATTCAAACATAGATTCAAATAACGATTTTTTTGTACCGTGTAAAAGGGCGGTTATTTCACTGTAATAGCATGGAGAGACGATGGAGAGAGAGAGAGAGCACGCGCAGAGCTGGGAAATGAAAGATGAAACATTTTCTACTCTGAAAATCCAACTATTGCCGCCTATAATAGTGCATTTGCACGTCACTGGAAGATGAAAAATTGCCTTCTAACGCTACCCTTTTTTTTATTACGCGGGAAACGTAATAAAAGATTAATTAATGCTGTATCGCTTTTTAATGAGGCTGAAAGATTCAACTTGTCACGACACTCTCATGCCGAATCGTTCGAAGGCTCAGGGGATAAGTGCTCCTGAATCAATGTGATCTAGATGGGTTAAAATTTAATCAACATGTTTAAAAAATGTATCGAGTATGCATCGTGTTTGAAGTTACACATATCCAAATATTTGACCTCGTTTAACATTGGAGCTTAGAAACCGTTAAAAACATGCCAAAGGCTTTACTCAGTAGTGGTTCATTAGTTTCTAAAATATCTGACATTCTATCCAGGGAATTCCATGGTCTATAACCATATCATGATCAGGGTCGTCTCACTAGCCAAAGTGGATAAGAAATGGAATGGTACGCTCAGAGTTCAAGCAATATGTTTAAATGAGTTAAAATTAATTCATTCATCGAAAAGACACTCGCAACAAAATAACAATAAATTACGTAGAGTCTATAATGTTACAGCATAATGCCATAGATTGCGAAAAAAAAATGTTGCATTATCAAGGAATCATCTAGTAAAAAAATTATGCTCTTTATGTGCAAATTCATAGATCTCGAATTGTGGTTTGCACAAAATTATTAACATTCATTCGTTCATTCGTTTATTTCCATTTTCAACAATTACAGTTTCTTCTGTACATGTATATGTAATGATTTATAGTGTCAAAGGCCTTGGAGAGGTCCAGAAAAACACCTATTGTATGTTCAAAGTTGTCAATAGCTTTTGTAATTTTGTCAGTAATTGAGAGAGTGGCATGAGATGTACTATGTTTTTGGCGAAATCCAAATTGAAAATCGGAAATTATATTGTATTTATTAAAAAAATCTAATAATCTTGTGTAGATCACCCTTTCCATAATTTTAGACAAAGTAGGTAATAAGGCTATTGGTCTATAGTTACATACATTAATCTTTTCTCCTTTTTTGTGCACGGTATTATCTTTGATATTTTCATACTGTCAGGCACTACGCCATTACTTAAAGAAAGGTTGAATATGTATACTAATGGGTCAACAATGTATTCTATAACATTTTTTAATAAAATATTGTCAATACCATCGTGACCACAGCTTTTTTGTTTTTTAAGTTGTTCACTATATCTATTATTTCATTTCTATGTACAGGTACTGAAAATAAAGAATTTGGATTTGGTTGGTGAATGAAATCCGTATATTTCTTTTGTGTTAAAGGTATATTATCTGCAAGACTTTTTCCAATTTGTGTGAAGTATTGATTGAATATATCAGCTATACGAAAAGAATCGTGTATTTCAATATTATTGTGCTTTATTGTTTTTATGCGTTCTTTTGTGCTTTGTTTATTTATGGCAGTGTTTATTGTTTTCCATGTTTTATTAATGTCGTGTTTCAAACGAATTAATTGATTTGTGAAATATTTTCGTTTTTCACTCCGCAATAGTTTAGTGAGGGTATTTTTATATGTAGTGTATTTACGATGTGACTTTTCTGAGCATTTGATTTTCTGAGCATAGTACAATTTATTTTTGCGATTTATTAATCGTAGTATTGATTTCGATATCCAAGGAAGTCTTGGGCTCTTTTTATGATTATTACATTTACTGACCAATGGTACATGTCTATCTAAGTGTGAAGTAAAAGTTTTCATAAATATATTATATGCTGCATTTGTATCTTGAGAACTGAACACCTCAGACCAATCCGCGTCTTCAAGACCATCTTTCAAGCTCTGTAAATTATTTTTTTTTTAGTCGTCGGAATTTAGGTTGCTGGGTATCTTTTTTTGCTAACCTAAAGGGAGTTCTTGAAAATATCGGGAAATGGTCAGAGATATCAGATAAAATTATTTCAGACTCGGGTAAAGGAGAGACATTACTAAAAATATTATCAATTAGGGTTGCAGATTGGTTAGTAACCCGAGTGGGTTAAAGGATGATGTAAGCATGATATCCAAAAATTCATGTGATCTATTGTGATTAGATTTAGATATGTCCATATTAAAGTCACCTACTACATAACAATCTTTATTATAAAAAACGTATTTTGTAGAAAATCTTGCAAGTATTCAAAAACTAATTTGTGTTGGAGTTAGGAGGTCTATAAAATACTGCGATCAGTATGTTTTTAGAGTTTGGTACCCGAATTTCAATGATTAGAGACTATACAATTTTATTCATACAATTAAGATCATTGTAAATAAAATATTCTAGCTGTTCATTGATATATATGCCTACCCCTACCTACATCTAAAACCTTCCGTCATCAGTTTAGGGGATAAAAAGGTCATGACTTTATTTACTTGAATTAAAAAAAGTTCATGGAATAATCGCTTTAGCAATGCTTATGTTTGATATCATGATTCACATGTAAACTCATCACTTCTTCGAAAAGGGCAATTTAAAGGCAATTAAGATTTATTGATGGTAATCAAATGAGTCAACACAAATCTGTCAGAAGGATCAAATGACGTTCTATCGTATTAAGAAGCATCCTTGTAAGGTAATGAGAAGATGTGCCTAAATTTCCAACAATTACAAGGACATTCCAAAACTCGATTTATGTTCTTTTTAGTATAACCTAGAAAACTTGTTAAACAACACAACAAGAGGGTCGACATGTTTGTCATTAAGTTAAAGCTTACATGCATTTGGGATGTCTGTCTTTTTTGTATTCCTATTCCACACATACCCCCCCACTCTCTCCTTTATTATCTCTACACTGTAAAAAAAATTAAAAGTGCTAATTTAGCACTTAAAGTGCTTGTATAGTGATTGCACTACGAGTGCTGATTTTCGAGTTTAAATTTGAGCTTGAAAATCAGCACTCGTAGTGCAGTCACTATACAAGCACTTTAAGTGCTAAATTAGCACTTCATTTTCTTACAGTGTACAGTGTATATTTCATATATGTATATATATTTTAAATATATATACATATATGAAATATACACTGTACCGTAATATATATGTATATTTATATATATATATATATATATATATATATATATATATATATATATATATATGATTTTCCGTCCTTTATTTGTTGCTCTTCCATCTCCTCTATTTTCGAGCATTTTTTTGTCCTTGCTAAGTTCACCAGCCCCTCTCTTCATGAGATATATCTGTAATTGGCTTTCATTTTCCATAAAGTTGTCTGATTTTTAAACATTTTTTATTACTTTTTTCTCACGAACAAACATGATCAATAAAGAAAGATATGAGTAAGTGTTTGGTAGCGCAAAATCGTAAAATGGCCTGAAGTTAAAAACGGACAAGCTTTTCGACATGCACTTATCGGAGACCGAATAGACCGAAACTAGACAATGGACGTGTGAAATCGTGTGAAATAAAGATATAGTGAAAAACACAAAATAATGAAAAAAAATATTCTCATTAAAAATCCGTACGTCCAAGATAATAAGCACGATCTTTCCATTTTATAGCTGTTATTTATTTTTTTTTTTTGGGGGGGAGGGGTCAAACATCTCCTCTTCCCATCCTAACAAAAGCAATGCAAGTTTTATACCTGTAGCATTTAATCCGAGGACAGTGTCGTGGGTACTTTATCAAGTCGATATTGCCGTATTATAGGGCAGAATTTCAGGTGGTGTTTTAAAATGCGATTTTCTTAAGAATATTAAATGCTTTCTGTGACAGGATTTTCAATTCTGGGTCTGCCTGTAGTGCCTGTACACCGGAGGATTGACTAAACAAACGATCATTGTTAGCAAAAGACCATTCAATACTATCCAAATTCAAATCCTTGAAAAAAGGGTTCAGCCAACCAGACATCAGTACTCTCCTCTACATCAGCAGAATCCGCATCATCCTTTTCAGCTCTACGAGTCTGAGACCTTGTAACAACACAATCCGGGAAAATCCATGGAAAATCTTCTTGCAACAATTCAGTTTCAGCTACCTCAACCGGCTTCTCCAAAAACACCGGAGATGCAACAACTCTATCTCCAGCCAAGTCGTAACCTAACGAGAAGGGACAAACTCCATCGAGGGAACACTTGTTTGCTTGACAAAATCCATGTCTTTCTTAAATTTGGTTGGCATTCCAAATAGTTTCCAACATGATTTTTTTCAAATGTCCCGATTTACGACAATGAGTACAAATTTTGGAACTACGACTCTCAGACCTTTTGGTTGATTTTGTGCCCCTACTTGTCTAATTCTTGTTAGTGTCTTTGTCCCTGCTAGCATATTTTCTCTAACCAGGTTAATTGTGGAATTCAAATGACCATTAACCTTTCTTTTTCCAATAATTCTTGAAAGGAGGCCTATCTTCACTACCTATATGTGTGACCTCAAATTTATCAGCTACCATGGCTGCTTTACTGACTTTAGTAACTCTATGGTCATCTCAGTGAGATTTAATGCAAAAAGGAAGACTCTTTTTGAATTCTTCTGGGAGGACAACTTCCGTATAAGGTGAACAAAATCTTTGTCAGCTTTCAGTGATATGTACTACTTATCGAACATCATTTCTTGTTCCCTAGCAAATTCAACATAAGTCTGGCCTGATTTTTTGCATGTTCCTAAATTTAGTTCTGTACGCTTATGGTATATACAACTCACATGCATTATTGTTTCTTTCACTGTAACATGGTCACATGATTGCATTTCAGAGAGTGAAGAATAGACTTTTGCAGCCTTTCTAACAAAAACATTTTGGAGGAAGAGTCCAGCATTCCTCAGGCCAATTAAATCTCTTGGCATTTTTTTCACATGACATAAAATATGTATCAACATCAAATTTTGGCACAAGGCGAATGTTTTTCGCCACATCAAAGACTTGGGGAGATTTAACTTTAAAGAAGTTATTATTTGCATGAGCTAATTCCATCTCTCCTTTTCAATGTTTATTTTCTCCATTTCAATGTTTTCTCTGATTCTTTCCTTTTGAACATTCCCTCTAATTTTCATTTCCATTTCAAACTTTGCCAGTTAAATCTGAGCATCGTCTGAAACAATGACAGAAGTTTCAGACTCCTCTGTAAGCTTCATGTGACTAGCTTACAAGTCAATTATCTCTGCCTTTTCTAAACCTGGGGCTAGAGATGCACCCAAATGATCACAAACTGTTATCAAATGATCTTTCTTCAGTGGTTTCAAATGATCATATGACATTTCTGTCATTGCAAGAAATTCTTCAACATGGAATGAAGCCATGTAATATACAGAAATACAAGCAAGTAATAACATAGTACAGTATATTCTAGAACTTTCCAAACATTTCCAAAATGTTTTCAATTCAAATTGGCTTTTGTTTCCAATTTTAGAAACAAATTGGCTTGTTGTGTAAATTGACTTTCGATTCCCGGGCAAGCCCCAAAAAATATTTGATACGATACTGCAACAAATAACAATGAAAATTTAGTTTTAAATTTGATTTCGTTTTTATTATTACAGGATATATAACAATCATAAACTAACAAAACATTAATAAATATTGATCTTATATCTCTTGAAGTGTCATATGTGCAATCTAAAGTTGTGATAGTATATCCAAATAACAACCAGGTTGGTTGGCGAAGATTCATTAAATTAAAGTTCACTATGATGGCGATGATGAAATTGATGTTGAAGCATGATGAATAACAAGAGTCACTGAAATGAGTTGAAATGTCGGTGAAGACGATGTTGATGATGATGAACAGTCAATTTCAGCAATTCATGGGTTGGAAAGCGTTCATTAAAACAGGTTGATGATCTCGATGAGAACTGATAATTCCTCTCTCAAAGTAACTGCAAACAGTTCATTGATGGCGTGCAAATTGAAACTAGAAAAGTAACACTCATAGTGCAGTCAATATACAAGCACTTTAAGTGCTAAATTAGCACTTCATTTTTTATAGTGTATGAACATAAACTACACCCTAAAGTGCAGTCACGAGAGTCACATTAAGGTTTTTTAGGGTATGTCGCGCGAGTCACATATTACAAGATGCGCAATATTTTTTTGGGAAAAAAGCTACCTGGGACTCTGCCCAAGACCCCGTGCAGTATATCTGTAACGTTCAAAGAGCTATATATATAACGAGCCCCTACATGTATATGGACCCTTTCTGCAATAGGATTTACGTCGAATCACTGGCATATATAGGGGGGGGGGGTGATTCCACAGCCAAGGGGAAATAAAAAAATAAAGGAGGCAACAAATTGAAACAATTAGAAAAAAAAATTTTATTTTCAGAATATAATGTAAAATCTCTACAATTAGAAATCATTTTCAAAGGGCCATTTTTTTTCTTGCTCGTTCGCTCGCTGGCGACTTTTTTAGAAAATTTCGCACGTTTGCTTTGCTGTGCCCCCTAAAATATTTGGTTTATTACACAGCAGCGTTGAATTATGAATGTGTTGTGTAAAAGATACATTACCCACGATTTGATAAAAAAAGTAGTGGCCATCTTTAAGGTAAGAATGACTTAATATAGAAGAGTCCAGGGTCTTCGCCCCCCGAACCACACCCGCAAAGCACTTGCTTGCAGATGGAAGGGTTTAGACTATGGTCCCAAAAGTTCTGCAACCTAAAAAGGAGGAAAGAAAAAAAAACAAAAGACAAGTGTAAGATATGATGTTAACTTCTAAATACCATGTCAAAATCTATATCTAAAAAAAAATCTTGATCGTTTCGCTCGCTTGGGACTTATGTTGAACAACTTTTTGCCACAAGCACTGTGCTGTGCCCACTCTTTTGACTCATTACGATACTGACATGGCTAACGCATAGGGATTCGTTCTAATGCTCGCGAACAATACAAAAATCTGTTCACAGTGGCGTACAGATCAAGGAAACAAGAATAACAAATAAAAGAAAAGGAAAAAGAGAAGGTTGAAATACTTGATATCGTTTTCTGAATATTATGTCAAGATCCATCTCAAAATTTGATTTTTGTAATATAAATGTCGAATTTTGCTAGCTTGCTCGAAAATTGCCTAATACGCCATGTTTGGCCCCTCAGAAATATTGCCTCATTACGCCACTGTCTGATCACTACGATAAGAACAGAAAATAATTTTTGGCTCTGATCTCCCCCACCCGGCCACCGACCTTTGTTACAACCCTGAGCACCAGGTGCTGGTTGTACATATGATATTATAAACTATATTTTAGCTTTCCGTTTAATATTGATTATTGTCAGTCCACAGCAACTACTTTACCAACTAATTATTCTATTATGAACAGATGAAACCAGTTTACGCGATGTTTCAACAACATTTGATTCAGAGATTTCAGAAGGTTTACTTGAATGGATTCAATTATCTAAAAATGAGGACAGGTGTAATACATCGACAGCTAAAGAAAAAAAAGACACGATATTATTACTACTCAATGCCAATATGCTTACTTTTGGATTTTTTTTCATCTAAATATTCCGCAGGAAATTTCCAAGAGAGATGCAATGTTTATAAAATGACAACCGTCTATCTCATTGATTATTTCGAATTTTACTCAGGGGCTATGAGTAACTGCTTTTCAATTTGTCTGCTCCCGAGTTTATCCAGCGATATTGAATTTCAGCTTGAAGACTTCTTCCAAATTTCCTTAGGGTGCAAAATGATTTTGTTTTCGTAAGTCCGTACCTTATCTATTAAAGCAAGCTCAGGAATCCATCGACATGATCGAAGTGAAAAAAGTTAAGTCTAACTAGTGCGTGAAATAGTAGGTTTATTGTCGCATCGTTATATATTGTAAATAAAACAGTGTGAAGTGCGGACTTGACATAATAATATATTGATAGTAATAAAATTATTCCTTGTTTCTTTTCCTTTCCTAATTTTTTTGTTCACGTACTCCCATTTTCAATAATTTCATCATTGGTTTTATATTGGAAGTATATTTTTTTCTCAGTATCATATATAATTCGACATTATGTTTGATAATATAGATTAGACAATTTACCATTAATGTCTCATTATCGCAATAATTATCAGTAACATCTATGTAGTCTTCTTCATAGTAGTTTAATTATTAACATTAAAAACATCACAATAGTCACTAGATATTTTCTTTTTCTTTGTTGCACGCAGCTGTGTTGCGGAAAGTTCGTGTACATGCATGTATGATTTATCTATTTAATTGAGCAGGCGTATGTAAGACTTTATTCCATAATAATTAATGACCGTGTGAAATAAGAATCATTTTCAAATAACGCAATTGGTTAATATTACAACAAAAGAGATTAAACAGAGTTATGAAGTGAAAGCTGCCAAATCATTTATCGTTTCGTGTTCTTCAATATTCCGATATGGAAGGATCCGAATGTTTGCGTTGCTACTAAATTATTGAAAATGTTTAAATACGAAATCAAAACTAATAGGACGTCATTGTTAATTTTCATGTTTAATAAGATATAAAATGGCGAAGATGTAACTTCGTCAGATGCAATCTCTCCATGAAGAATTTGACAATCGTATTAGGTCTGAACTGTGAATAATACCTAGTATGCCAAATCTGGCTTTGCTTTGTGATTTAGTTTTTCTCTATACATTAAGACACTCGAAGCAAGAATTAAGAGAGGAGAAATGAAAAAAATACAATCCCCTGCGATCGCAATCTACTCTCTCCTGTCACGTTTCTTCATTATCCTTCTTTGGCTTAAATTCACCCCTCAAGAATGTTTCTGTTCATTTTCCAAATAAAACCAAGTTGATACATAATATGACCTTACCAAAATGTATATTTGAACATGTCTCAACTGCTACCTCCCTAAAATTTAATCTAATCTCTCGAGAGCAATACTTAAGGGCGTTTTTTTCTATTTCTTTTCCTCTTCCTAACTGATGTGTTTCGTACTTCTCATTTTAATAAAGATAACGGTGGCTTCGGGGAATAAGAGTTGGCAGCGCTAGTATTCCGTGACAGAGAATAAAAGATTGAATCTCAGATAGACTGATGAACAAGTTGCGAGATTTACCGCTTATAAGACATGTTGGATTGGTTCACATTCTTCATTCAATGGCTTTGATGTGATTAGATTAAAATAGGGATTTTCTTAATGATGATAATAATGATAATGATAGTAATGATAAGCAATGTTTAGGACGGAACCTATTTGACGGATCGGTTATCACGTCTGCAGAGTGTCCTATTCGGGATTTGTTACAGCAGAATAGGTGTGAGATCTACACCTCTGTCATGGTTCGAGTCGTACCTCACAGGATGGTCTTCCAGAGTTAACATTACTGGTGAACTATCTAAACCCACTAACCTTGATTTTGGTCTTCCTCAAGGTTCGGTAGTAGGCCCCATTGGGTATTCTATATACACCCTACCAGTTGGTAACATTATTACACATCATTGTATCAGCTACCATCTTCATGCCGATGACACCCAATTGTACATTTCATTCAATCCGAAAATCCCAGGAGATTTAGTTGTTGCTATGTTTCGACTTCAGAACTGTCTTTCAGATATTAGAAACTGGATGACAGTTAACAAATTAAATGACTAAAAAACAGAATTCTTCATAGCAGCATCTCCTCACAGCCTACGCAATCTGCCAGATCTAAAGTTAATAGTTGGCGATATGTCCATAAGCCCTTCAGTTACTGTTAAAAATCTTGGTGTAATTTTTGATAGAGATCATGTCAATGGTGGACGGTGTTTCTGAAATATGCACTACTGTAACTTTTCATTTAAGAATATTTCTCGAATTAGAAGATATATTACTCAATCGGCCTGTAACAATGCAATTTGTTCTCTAGTTCTGTCCCGTTTAGATTACTGCAATGGTCTTTTCTCTAACATCCCCATTACTCAAGTAGATCGCATTCAAAGGCTTCAAAATTGGGCAGCTCGAATAATATATCAAGTAACATGATTTCACTTCTCTAAACCACTCTTTGAATCGTTACACAGGCTTCCCATGCGACATCGTATAGTTTTTTAAGTTACTTTTGTTAGTTTTTAAGTCTCTTAATCAGCAGGCACCTTTATATCTGCGTGATTGTTTAACCCTATACACCCCTCGCAGGAATGTACGAGCCTCCAGTGACCCATTCCGTCTCACATATATAAAATCACTAAGAAATTGGCTTTTACCGTAACCGCTTCTAAATATTGGAATCGCTTACCTTTTACTCTTAGACAACCACCGGGGGGGGGGGGGGGCACTTACATTGACGAGTGGATACCATGCGCGACCAAAAAACACGTAAAAAGGATGTCCTTTTCATTGGGCACGTTTTGTATGTAACGTGATAAGGGTGTCAAAAATACAAAAATAATGAAAAAAGGGTATCTACTTCGCTAGGAAAATTACGTGTTTAGGGTCAAATTTGTGGGGATGATAAAACAAAATTAAAATGTTTTATAAAGGATGTCCTTTTTGCCCCAACACTTCGTATTTAGAGTCCGGTTTGCGCGAGGTGTTGAAGATGAAGTCGTACTAAACCAAATAGGGTAAAGCCGACGACCGAAGGATCCGTAAAAATAAAACATTCCTGTACTTGTTTAGGGGTTCATTTCAGGGAATATTTGCCAAGAATATCGTTTTGTTTCCAATACTTGTTTAAGGGGAGGGTTTCACACGCCAATACTTGTTAAGGGGTGCATTTTTAGAATACGGAAATTACGTCTTTAGGGTGTTTTTCGAGACCCATGATCGCGCATGGTATCCATCATCACTAATTCAGGGTGGAGGTAAGGGAAATATCTTTTCAGCTCTCATGGTAATCTACTCATCTGACATTTCTCGTAGCCTCAAGCTCTTTACCTTTTCTCTTTCAGGAAAATCAGTTCTCATGGGCAATGATTTAAACTACGATCAGGAAAGCAATGTTTATCAACAAGAGTACACAGCATTCGTTCGTTTTCACCAAAATGATGCTGAAGAAAAAAGGAAACATTATTATCACCCTGGCATGTCCACTTTCGCCCATTTAACACACGAGTGGAGAGTGGCAAGTTGTGGGTTGAAGCCTTGATAGAGGACGCCATGCCGCATTTGGATTCGAATGCACAACTCTTCGAGTGCAAATCGAAAATCAGAAACACTTCACCACGACGCTTCCTTAAAACTCGTCACATCCCACGTGGTCACACATAATCTGCAATATATTGTTTTCATCGGGTTTCCAAATACGGCTATGGACGAGTTAATCATGCAAAATCCATTCCCTATCATAATAGTGGAAACGTTACCCAAAACAGAAGCAGTTATGTGGGAAAACAACCATGAGGGTGTTAATGGTCCGCGTCTTTCATCGGAAGACAAGTAATTGGTTTTGAAAAGTACATTGATTGGTCTTCCACATTGGCAAGACATCGGCTTAATAACGTTTCCCTTCCTATCATCGTTTTGTCAAACTTTTCAGTAGAAACCGCAAGGAACATTTGAAATGATCATTTAATAATGGCAGCTCATTATTATATTTCATATTGTAATGTAGTCTGGCTTATCTATGAGATATTCTTTATATTCTGGATAGGTGGAGCTGATGTAAATCTAAGGAAATCGCCATACGGTAACTTTTTTATACCGACCTGGGGTGTATTGATTGGAAATTAATTATCCTTAATGAGCTTAACATATGGTGTCCAACTAATGGTGTCAGATAGTTCACTTATCCTCATCGCTTCTCATAGGCTCTCTCTCTCTCTCTGTTTTGCCCTTTCTTTATTTAAAAATATATTTGATCGGGCAGCCGATCAAAATAGGCTTTCATATACACAGAAAAACAATTGATGTTAACCGGTGTACATGGAGAACTGCACCAATTGTTTTACTTCAGTGTTAAATTGACCACCTATAGGTGTTTCTACAACACCTTTGGTCGTTAAATTTTCACTTTTTGGTGTTATGTTTAATCTCTAGGGTGTAATTTTAACACCACAGTTTTTGATAGTGTATAACTTCGGCCCCGTCCTGCAGAACACAATTTCATTTCATATCTTGCTGTGTGCGCTATAAACGCCTAGCTTAGCCGGGTAATATAGGAGCGCCTTGAGCACCTAATAAGGTGGATATGTGCGCAATATAAATACTCCATATTACATCATAACTGCTTTGGAGCTGATGAATTTGTATTAACTACAAAAAAGTGAAATAGTTACATACGCATTTGTGGGATTCACCAGAGTTAATGACGGGCTCCATGAATCAGAATGTTCCACGTCTAATAAAGCATAGGTGTGGAATAAACTTTGACAGAATGTATCAGTAGGCAAGGCGGGAGACCGCAGACAAAATCAGCACGAACATGCAAGTCGCATGCACTTTAAACAAAACGAAAGGCATTTGAAGTAAAATCATTAGATTTAGACGAATTTTTACGACAGTATTCTATTTTGAATAATGCAATCCACTTTCCCTGTATTTTTTAGTAATATATTAGTTACTGAAATCAATTGTAACAGACAACCACTAATTCGGAATTCAGATTTTAATCCGAAGATTGTCAGGAAATTGAATGTCGTTTACTAAAAAGAAATAACTAGAAACAGAAATAGAAACGCTCGTAAATAGAAACAGGTTTGATCTATGCGGCATGGGATTCTTCGATGATTTATAGTTATACATAACAATCAGTATTATTGTCATTATTATCATCATTACTATTGTATTGTAATATTTCTCTTATTTTAGTTTTTGTCTCACCTGCATAGCAGAGTGAGACTATAGGCGCCGCTTTTCCGGTGGCGGCGACGGCGGCGGCGTCAACATGAAATCTTAACCTGAGGTTAAGTTTTTGAAATGACATCATAACTTAGAAAGTATATGGACCTAGTTCATAAACTTAGACATAAGGTTAATCAAGTTTCAATAAACATCCTGCATGTGTTTCATGTCACATGACCAAGGTCAAAGGTCATTTAGGGTCAATGAACTTAGACCATGTTGTAGGAATCAACATCAAAATCTTAACCTGAGGTTAAATTTTTAAACTGTCATCATAACTTAGAAAATAAATGGACCTAGTTCATAAACTTAGACATAAGGTTAATCAAGTTTCAATAAACATCCTGCATGAGTTTCACGTCACATGACCAAGGTCAAAGGTCATTTAGGGTCAATGAACTTTGGCTGAATTGGGGGTATCTGTTGAATTCCCATCATTACATTGAAAGTTTATGGATCTGATTCATGAAAGTTAGACATAATAGTAATCAAGCATCACTGAACATTTTGTGCAAGTTTCAGGTCTCATGAGTAAGGTCAAAGGTCATTTATGGTCAATGAACTTTGGCCGAATCGGGGGTATCTGTTGAATTACCATCATAACTTTGAAAGTTTATTGGTCTAGTTCGTTAAACTTGGACATTAGAGTAATCAAATATCACTGAACATCCTGTGCACATTTCAGGTCACATGACCAAGGTCAAAGGTCAGTGAACTTTGGCCGAACTAGGTGTATATGTTGAATTACCATCATAACTTTGAAAGTTTATGGATCTGATTCATGAAACTTGTACATAAGAGTATTCAAGTACCATTGAACATCCTGTGCGAGTTTCAGGTCACATGATCAAGGTCAAAGGTCATGTGAGGTCAATGAACTTTGGCCATGTTGGGGTTTTTTGTTGAATAACCATCATATCTCTGTAAGTTTATTGGTCTAGTTCATAAAAAGTGGACATAAGAGTAACCATGTATCACTGAACATCTTGTGCGAGTTAGAGTAGTTTTTAAAGTCAGCACTGCTGCTATATTAAACTGCGTGATGCAGGTGAGACGGCCAGAGGCATTCTACTTGTTTATTTATTTATCTGTATTCATTTATATATTTATTCATTTATTAATTGCAATATTTATTTTTAGTCATTATTATCATTTTTTAGGGGCGTGGCTGTACTGATTTTGTGTTGTACATGTATAGTGTATTTTTATTATTCCTTTTATTTTTTTCTATACTTGGTAATTCTATATTTTTATCAATAAAGTTATCTAAAGATATAAAATTATGAGACATGAAAACATAATAATGTGAACTGGACAGTGATTGATTTTATCTACAACAAATTAATGCTATGCCTTTCCGCTCAACACTCCTTTACATACTATTTTTGTAATCGAATCGACAGAGAACATTAAATAGGTCTCTCTTAGTCTCATGCTATAGTAAACGGTGCATCAGAATTGTTTTGAATGTACGTTATTGTTATTATTAACATTGGTGTTCTGTTACCATATTTATTGTTACCGTTATCATTATCATTATTATGGTCATGGTCTCTCTTTCCGTAGTGAGAATGAATATATTTCTGATGTACTTTGATCTGTTTCAACTCCCTCATAGAAACAGAGGACGGTAACCATTGAAATTTGTTAAAATTGCATATATAAGGATACACATATTTTGATAGATTTACTATGCCAGATTGCAAAGCCTGGCAGGCTTAACATTGTTCATTCATTCGTGGATGCGTTTAAGTAGCACAGTATCGTCACAATCAAAACTATTGCTAATTTAATTATTGATATCGTTATCAATATTATTTCATAATGATAATTACAATCGTTATTAATATCATTGATATTGGTCTGTACAGAATAATTACCTAACCAAATATCAATAAATTATATGATTAACATTTAACTTTTACAATGCACGCTCCTTATGATGTGCATTAGTATTTGTCTTTCTTGCGTGGTCTACCAGAGATTCCACATATTGACATAATGCTTCACGCATTGACGTGCTTATTATTCTTCGAAATTGTTTCACATTGAATTTTTTTTAACTATGTGCGATTTAGTTTTTTTCGTCGCCGTAATGCTACATGTTAAGCCTACATTAATGTTATCACTACCATAATTATATACAGGTTGATGATGTTGCTGGGTAGTTCCAGTGCATGGCGCAGTAAAGGTCAAATATCTCTTTATAGGAAAGGCAAAAATCCCGAAATAGCGCCCATAACCCCCCCCCCCTTCCCGGATAGCTGGTCGACAAGAAAGTTGACATCATACTTTCAGTGAGTATTTTGTCCACTCGCCCCCCCCCCCATCTCCGGGACTAGTGATTAGCCAGTATCATCATCAAAATAGCAGATAAAAGGGAAAGGAGCGCCGGATACGCTGCACACGAATCTTACCGGAAATCATATGAGCAGAGTTTGTACATATTTCGCCCACTCAAATTTTGTTGGCTCATTACGCCACTGCTTGTATCAAATGGAACTGACAACGTTTAAACTCTTTGGCCCTGGGGAGTTGGGGGTATTAGGGGTGGCTAAGCCCCTCCTAGAAATAACACATGGTTCAACAGTGTGTCCACAGTGTGCAACACAGTGGGCCAAAGTGTTTCAGTGTGCTCACAGTCTGGTAAACAGTTTGTTCACAGTTTTTAAGAACTATGTCTCACAGTGTGTTGGAAGTGTGTCTCACAGTGTGTCTGTCAGTCTATGTACGGTGTGCTCACAATGTGTCTATCTGTCTGTTCACATTGTGGTCATATTGTGCACACAGTGTGAAATCATTATCAGACACTGCAAAATTGAAGAAATAGAACAGTGTGAATCACAGTTCACACTATGTGCTACCGTGTGACAAGTTTCTTTCCAGGTTAGTTAGACCACGAACTTAGGTCCATGGTTAGACAAAGAAAAATACACGGCTACTTAACTATTAAAGGTCAAGTCCACCTTAGAAAAATGTTGATTTGAATCAATAGAGAAAAATAAGACAAGCACAATGCTGAAGATTTCATCAAAATCGGATGTAAAATAAGAAAGTTATAACATTTCAAAGTTTCGCTTATTTTTAACAAAATAGTTATATGAACAAGTCAGTTACATCCAAATGAGAGAGTCGATGATGTCACTCACTCACTATTTCTTTTGTCTTTTATTGTTTGAATTATACAATATTTCAATTTTTACGAATTTGATGATTAGGACTTACTTGCCTGACGCACAAAATGTTAAAATAATGGAATTCCATGTGTGCAGGGAGGAATGAAACTTCATTTCACATGACAATGACGAGAAAATAAAAAAATCATCGAAATCGGACGTAAAATAAGAAAATTATGACATTTTAAAGTTTTTCTTCATTTCACAAAAAAGTTAAAACAATAAAAAAAACAAAAGAAATAGTGAGTGAGTGACATCATCAACTCTCTCATTTGGATGCAACTGGCTCGTTCATATCACTGTTTTGTTAAAAATAAGCGAAACTTTAAAATGTCATAACTTATCTTATTTTCCATCCGATTTTGATGAAATTTTGAGTGCTATGCTTGTTGAATTTTTCTCTTTTTATTCAAATCAAGTTTTAGTTGGGGTGGACTTGTCCTTTAACCAATTACATGTACATTTGCAAATCGTTAAAGTAGACCTACTGAATAAAAATGTTCAACAATAATTCAAAAGAAATTATAAAAGTAGAGGTGCTTCTTTACTTTCCCTCCTGACAAAGCTAAACCCAGAACTCTGCCAAAAATTGGTAAATCAAAACATTGGTTTAGTCCTTGACTATGGACAAAAGGAGATATTTGATTTTTTTTCGTCAGGTCCGAAACATTGGACGTAACTGCCGTGTTCCGGTTCACCAATTTTCGACAAAGACATTGTTACACCAACAAATGTAATAATCGCCCACACATGTAATAACGCCCACAAATGTGATAACACTTTACCCACACATGTAATAACGCCCACAAATGTAATAACACTTTGCCCACAAATGTAATAATTTCACCCATAAATGTAATAATGCACTTTACCCACAAATGTAATAATTTTTTATCGCCCACAAATGTAATAATGACCTTACCCACAAATATAATAAATTTGAAGGGATTTTTGGCGATTCCGTTCTAAACTAAAATCCTATAGTAATGCGTTCATATAGCACAAAAGTGCAGTCTTTTTTCAGACCCGGTTAATAAAACAATTTTAATGCAAGTCAAAAGTCTTTTTTTCAGACTCGGTTGTTTCAAAAATTTTAATATAAGTCTAAAGTCTTTTTACCAGATCCGGTTGTTTAAAAAACTTATAATATACGTCCAAAGTCTTTTTTCCAGACCCGGTTAATTAAATAATCAAAATGCAAGTCCAAATTCTTTTTTCAGACCTGGTTGTTTCAAAAATTACGATATAAGTCCAAAGTCTTTTTTCCAAACCTGGTTAATTCAAAAATTATAATATACGTCCAAAGTCTTTTTTCCAGACCCGGTTAATTAAAAAAATCATAATGCAAGTCCAAAAAGTCCAAAGTCTTTTTTCAGACCCAGTCGTTAAAAAAATTATAATATAAGTTCAAAGTCTTTTTTCCAGACCCGTATGTTCCAAAAATTATAATATACGTCCAAAGTCTTTTTTCCAGACCCGGTTGAATAAAAAATTATTATATAAGTCCAAACTAAGATACGATAATGATATTCTAGTGGATTAAAAATGATAATTGAGTATTGCCTTTTCTTCAGACCCGGTTAATTAAAACTTGTAGAAAAGTAACAAAGACCCCAATTCTCTTATTAAAGTTAAATAACATGAAAATAAAGCGTAGTCTTTCATCCAGACCAAGATCTTTCAAATACCAAATGATAATAATAAATTAGTAATAATAATATAAAAAAGCAAACAAAGACCCACAATCCTATTTATGTTGAAAAACCTGGAAATATAGCGTAGTCTTTCTTCCAGACCCAGTAATAAAAGTCACTTAAAACACACAACAACAACAACAACAAAACAAAGACCCTGCAATCTAATCAACATTGAATAACAAGGAAATATGGTGTAGTCTTCCTCCAGACCCAATTATTTCAAAATAACCAAAATCATTAAAAAAGAATAACAGAATCTAAGGCCCAACTATCCTTCAAACTAAGAACCTTCAATAAATAAAAGTTTAGAGAGTCTTTATTCCAAACCTTGTCATTTTCAAAGATAAAATGAAATCCTCATAACTAAGACTCAATCATATTCTTGTGCCTGTTCAACATGAATAAGATGATGGGGGAGTATTTCATTAACATTCATGGCCGACAATTTGTCAGATCTGGCAACTGTCATTGATGTTGATTGGCTAAGAAGCAGTGCTACCATCATGACCATGGTAAGTGTCGGATAAAACGTCAGACAACTCCTTTCATGAAATGCTGCCCGGGCTCTAAGTTTTGATGTTTTTCTATTATAAATTTCTTTGCTTGGAAGAAAAAGTGAATGTTTAATTACACCATTTATTACAGGATCTTAGGCTAGAAGAGGGTTAAATGTTTTTTCTGTTTTTTTTTTAAATAAATTGGTCTGGTCTGGTCAATCGAATCCCCTAGAAAAATCAAAATCAAGAATAAAAAAATCCAGGAGGAAAAGGAGAATATGGAAAAAAAGAATAAAAGAGAAAAGAAGAAAAGAGAGGAGAGCGAAACGTTTAGATCTAGACCTATATTGAAAATTCACCATCATGGTTTCGTTTAAGATGATGCATACCGGGATGCATTTGTGTTCAACTAAGCCCATTATTGTAATATGAAATGTGTCAAGTGTCTGTAATATATAATTTTTACACTGTTAGGACTTGAGATATCATAATCTCACATGAATTGGTAAACTTATTGTTTGGAAATCCCTTTTCAAATCATATTGTGATTAAGTAAAAAGGTGTTTAGAAATGCGTTTCAATGCAACCCTTGGATCACACCTCGATTCATTCATTGCCTTACTTTGGTGCAAATCAAAATGTACATCATTGCAAAGAATACCGACTGATCATCATCATCAAGCTATAAATATAGTATCAAATTCTCTTGGAGAACACACTCTTTAAGGCCATATATAATAATTATGTATATTGATATATTTTCCTTAAATATGGGACTTGTGGTGGTGTCGCCTCATGTTTTTGCTCACGCGGTATTCTATTTTCTACGACCATTGAATTCCATGAATGCTTCAAGTCCTTTATCTCTTAACGTTATCATTATTAATATTAATTTAATCATTGTTTTTAATTTTTGTTTAAATGAAAGATAAAATTAAATGGTAGGATCTTAGGTAAAATGATGCACCTTTTAAAAGAATAACCCGGTCCGAAGAAAAGGCTACACTTGATTCTCAAATTACTCTTAGCGCATAGATTCACAATACGCACCGTATAAGTTAAAACAACAACAAATATATTTATTGCACCAGTTTTAATCTACTGAGTCTGGAGAAAAGACTTAGCTTGTTTTTCATTTTTATTCCAATGGAATATCATTATCGTATCTTAGTTTGGACTTACATTATAACTTTTGAAATAACGTGGTCAAAAAAAGACTTTGGACATATATAATTGTTGAAACAACCGGGTCTGGAAAAAAGACTTTGGACTTATATTATAATTTTTTAAACAATTGGGTCTGGTAAAAAGACTTTTGATTATATTATAATTTTTTTAACAACCGGGTCTTGACGAAAGACTTTGGACTTATATTATAATTTTTGAAACAACTGGGTCTGAAAAAACGCTTTGGACGTATATTATAATTTTTGAAACAACCGGGTCTGAAAAAAGACTTTGGACGTTAATTATAATTTTTTGAACAACCGGGTCTGGAAAAAAGACTTTGATCTTATATTATAGTTTTTGAAACAATTGGGTCTGGTAAAAAGACTTTGGATTATATTATAATTTTTTAAACAACCGGGTATTGAAGAAAGACTTAGGACGTATACAACCGGGTCTGAAAAAAAAGACTTTGGACTTATATTATAACTTTTGAAACAACTGGGTCTGAAAAAAAACGCTTTGGACGTATATTATAATTTTTGAAACAACCGGGTCTGAAAAAAAGACTTTGGACGTTAATTATAATTTTTTGAACAACCGGGTCTGGAAAAAAGACTTTGGACTTATATTATAGTTTTTGAAACAATTGGGTCTGGTAAAAAGACTTTGGATTATATTATAATTTTTTAAACAACCGGGTATTGAAGAAAGACTTTGGACGTATATTATAATTTTGGATACAACCGGGTCTGAAAAAAAAGACTTTGGACTTATATTATAATTTTTGAAACAACTGGGTCTGAAAAAACGTTTTGGACGTATATTATAATTTTTTAAACAACCGGGTCTGAAAAAAAGACTTTGGACGTTAATTATAATTTTTTGAATAACCGGGTCTGGAAAAAAGACTTTGGACATATATTATAATTATTGAAACAACCGGGTCTGGAAAAAGACTTTGGATTTATATCATAATTCTTTAAACAACCGGGTCTGGAAAAAAGACTTTGATTATACGTCTAATGCACGAAATGTTTTCCTTTGACCAATACTAATATATGCATTACAAAAAATGTGTGATTTCTCTGTTAAAAATTCAATGAGAGCTTAGCCCCCTTTAACTGCAGTGCTAAAACACTACAAAATAAAAGATTTAGATTTAGATTTTATTCATTTTCCGTTCACAAAGCACAACAAAATCAAACAATACATAGTCAAATTTAAAGTACAACATCAATCGAAATAAGGTATAAACAATGAGAATTAATGCAAACTAAAATAACTTTGACTACAATAACTATATAAAACGCGTCCGTTGGCCCATATATAGCTTAAACAAGTTAAAGTATCAGTTGTGGAACCCCTATTACAAAATGAGTTCGTACATAATCCAATAAAATAACCACCCAATTTTCTGTTTGCGTGAATACAAAAATATGTGCCAAATGATTCTGAAAGAAAAATTACCAATAAAATATCAAAATGGCTATTAGGCAGCATAATGTCATGATTTACCAGCTACTTCGACACATTGGCTAAGTCTGATTTTTCACTTTAATGTGATCGGTGACATCACAAGAAACATCTTTTAACTTGGTGACAAATTTCTGATGGTCATCTTGACTATGTGAAGGGTCCATATGTGGTCAATAGGGGTCAATTTTAAGAATTGCCCCGATTGTGTCAAGTCATTCTTCGAATTGTTTGTCTGGTTATACTGAACAGAAAAAAGTGTACACAATTATAAACTTTTGACCTCCCGTTAAAAAATTATGACCGTAAATGTCAACAAGTGGAATGCCTCTGGCCGTCTCACCTGCATCACGCGATTCAACGTAGCAGCAGTGCTGACTTTGAAAACTACTATAACTCGCACAAGATGTTCAGTGATACTTGGTTACTCTTATTTCCACATTTTATGAACTAGACCAATACACTTTACAGAGATAGGATGGTAATTCAACAAATACCCCCAATGTGGCCAAAGTTCATTGACCTCACATGACCTTTGACCTTGATCATGTGACCTGAAACTTGCACAAGATATTCAGTGATACTTGATTACTCTTACGTCCAAGTTTCAAAAGTCAGATCAATAAACTTGCGAAGTTATGATGGTAATTCAACAGATACCCCCATTGTGGCCAAAGTTCATTGACCTTTGACCTTGGTCATGTGACCTAAAATGCGCACAGGATGTTCAGTGATACTTGATTACTCTTATGTCCAAGTTTTATGAACTAGACCAACATATTTTCAAAGTTTTGATTGTAATTCAACAGATACCCCCAATTCGGCCAAAGTTCATTGACCCTAAATGACATTTGACCTTAGTCATGTGACGTAAAATTCATGCAGGATGTTTGGTGATACTTGATTTACCTTATGTCGAAGTTTAATGAACTAGGTCCATACATTTTCTAAATTACGATGACATTTCAAAAACTTAGCCTCAGGTTAAGATTTTCATGTCGATTCCCCCAACATCGTCTAAGTTCATTGACCCTAAATGACCTTTGGCCTTGGTCATGTGACATGAAACTCTAATAGGATGTTTAGTAATACTTGATTAACCTTATGGCCAAGTTTCATGAACTAGGTCCATATACTTTCTAAGTTATTATGTCATTTCAAAAACTTAACCTCAGGTTAAGATTTGATGTTGACGCTGCCGCCGTCGCCGTCGAAAAAGCGGCGCCTATAGTCTCACTCTGCTATGCAGGTGAGACAAAAACTCAACGAACTTTCGGTAATAGCAAATTACAATGTAGGTGTGAAGAAAGCTATTTCTCGTTATTTATTTATTTTTTTGCATGTGTGTACTTTTTTATTTTCGATTTCGATAAGTTCATCGTTGGAAGTCCTTATCCAGAAGATATAAAGGGTCAAGACAAGGTCGGGGAAAGGTCAACAAACTTTCATCGGTAGCCAAAATACATTAAAAGCAGCTAGAATCTTGGTCGTATTTCGTTTTTCTTGGTTCTTTATTTTGAAAATGCTGTATCCTAAAGGAGTCAAACGTGCTTGTTTTTTTTAGGTACAAAAAAAGATAAACTGAGATAGACGTCAAATATATTCAGTGAGGTATTATGGTATTGCAGGAATACCTTGAAACAACTTGACAATCCTTCTGCCCTTAAAATCTTATCATCTTCATGATGTGATAAGTGCAGCCAGCTCTTTCCGAGTTTCAATTTTAAGGAATCCAATTTAAGTTTAATTTATTTTCAATTTCAAGTCTTTGGTATGTAAAGAAACATTTTCTTCATTTGCTTTATACAGAATATTTAATCAACAGAAATTATTGTAATGTAGTAGGGTATAAGTGTAATACTAGGTTAACAGAATAAACACATCGATTGACCAGTGCTTTCAGCTCCTAAAAAGATGCCTAACATTTCATTTCGATTAACTTTCAAATAAGATTATGAGGTTTGGATTGATGATGATATGATAAGTTGGGCCCCAAATGCTCCTTATTTTTTGTGTGTGACGGTTATATTATTTCTGACAAAGAGCCCGGGGGGGGGGGGCACTTACATTGACGAGTGGATACCATGCGCCACCAAAAAAACACGTAAAAAGGATATCTTTTTTACGATAGGGCACGTTACGTACGTAACGTGATAAGGGTGTCGAAAACACTGAAATAATGAAAAAAGGGTATCTATTTCACTAGGAAAATAACGTGTTTAGGGTCGAATTTGCGGGGATGATAAAACAAAATGAAAATGTTTAATAAAGGATGTCCGTTTTGCCCCAACACTTCGTGTTTAGAGTCCGATTTGCGCGAGGTGTAGAAGTTGGGGTCGTACTAAACCAAATAAGGTAAAGCCGACGACTGAAGGACCCGTAACAATAACATTCCTGTACTTGTTTAGGGGTTCATTTCAGGGAATATTTGCCAACAGTATCGTTTTGTTTCCAATACTTGTTAAGGGTGGGGTTCACACGCCTATACTTGTTAAGGGGTGCATTTTCAGAATATGGAAATTACGTGTTTAGGGTGCTTTTCGAGACCCCATGGTCGCGCATGGTATCCACTCGTGAATGGAAGTGGCCCCCCAGGACAAAGAGGCAACATCGTGCAGGCATGCTCATTGTAGTGGTGCATGTCCATTATGCCGATGTGATATATTCTGACCATTACTCGATCCCTAGAGCCAAGAAGGACTATACATTTCTGGTGCTGTGCTAGTATTGAGCTAATCATCGGGGACCTTTTTGCATATTGTAAAGTGAAATTATGAATTTCGTGCATACTTTTTGTCAATTATATGTATCTTTCAGTAAAAAACAAAGTGTTCACAATTTCTGGGGGCAGCTCCCCCCCCCTTCGGGTATGGCCGTGGTTTACGTTGTGATTATCCCTTCTGGCAATATTCAGGCAGTTTAGCAAGTAGGAAAAAACCAGCAAAAGCACAATCAGCATCTATGCACATCACTATCGTGAGAACAGGTATTAGTTTCACGTTGTATGCTCTGGAAAAACACAATTTGAGGAGGCGCGATAGCTCAGTCGGCAGAGCGGGGATTCATATTCCGGTGACCCAGGTTCGATTCCCACTTGGTGCGCTAGTGCCCTTTGGTAAGGCATTA
Source organism: Lytechinus variegatus (assembly GCF_018143015.1). Taxonomy (NCBI): domain Eukaryota; kingdom Metazoa; phylum Echinodermata; class Echinoidea; order Temnopleuroida; family Toxopneustidae; genus Lytechinus; species Lytechinus variegatus. Next base: position 32,299,248 of record NC_054744.1, on the reverse strand, counting down.
ATCCTCAGTACAAGGTCCTTCGGGGAGGACCTTAAGCCGTCGGGCCTCTGGTTGCTTGCTTACAAGCATTCATGCTTTCTTAGCAATCAGGTAAAAAAACCACCAAATTGATAAACACTTGATTTGTGTTAATGACAACACATAATCAGAAATGTGTAGTCCTTCTTAGCTCCAGAGATCGAGTAATGGCCAGAATATATCACATCAGCATTATGGACAACCATGCCCGACCACAATGAGAATGCCTGCACGATGTTGTCTCTATGTCACCAATGATATAACCGTCACGCATAGAAATCATTTGAGGAGCAATCTGAGACCAACTTATCATATCATCCTCAATCCTAACCTCATTATCCCATTCGTAGGTCAATCCAACTTAGCTGTTACACTGTTAAAACATTTATCCTTAAAATAAAGGAAGTTCCTGCAGCAGAGTCTCGAGAACACCAGTAATCTCACCAGATTTCGTAATCTTGCATTATATCATGTAGAATTACAGAAAATCGGTATTTTGGTGTATGGAACCTTACAAATTTCCCCCCTTTTAAACAGACCTTTTCTGTTAAATTGCAGAAAAAAATCTTGTTTTATGAATACACAGAATGAGTCTGTTATTGCTTTCTGCAAAATCTTCTCCCCTTTTCCTGTAAAATCAGGGTTTATTTTTTACAGTGTAGGCATGTGGGAGCACTGATCAATCCATTTGTTTACTCTATTAGCATATCATTGCACATATACCCCAATACATGAGATAATTTCTTAGTTTATTAAAATATTCTGTACAAAGCAAATGGATGAAATGTTTCTTTACATATCAAAGACTAGTAGTAAATTGGAAATGAATTGACATTGAATTGAATTCCTAAATCAGAAACTTGGAAAGAGCTGGTTGCACTTACAACATCATGAAGATGATCCGATTTTAAAGGCATTAGGGTTTGTCAAGTCGTTTCAAAGTATTCCTGCGATACCAAGATACCACACTGAATGTATTCGACGTCTATCTCTGTTTATCTATTTTGTTCCTAAATGTGCACCTTTGACCCCCTTTCTATCTAATGGAGAATGTATTCTTAGAAACTTCTCAAAACGAAGAACCTACTTCTAAGATTCTAACCGCTTTTTGTGTATTTTGGCTATCAATGAAAGTTCATTGACGTTTTGACCTTTCCCTAACCTTGTCTTGACCCTTAATATATTATGGATAAGGACATCTGAACTTATTAAAATCGAAAATAACAAAGTACAAACATGCCGAAAAAGAAGAAAAACCCGAAAATGTCAGATTTCTTAACACATTCAGTGTAATTTACTATAGAACGAAAGTTCGTTGACCTTTTGACATTCCCGTTCATAACTTTTTTTAATGGGAGGTCAAGACTATATCATTGTGTACATATTTTTGTTCAGTAAAACCAGACAAATAATTTGATGTATGACTCGACACAATCGGGGCAATTTAAAAAAATGACCCTATTGACCCCATTTTGACCCTCAAATGGTCAAGATGACCATTACAAATTTGTCACCAAGTTGAAAGTTGTTCCTTGTGATGTCACCAATCACAAAAAAAGTGAAAAATCAGAATTAGCCACTTTGTCGAAGTAGATGACATATGCCGCCTGACTATATGGGATTTTAGCCAATTGTCGAGTTTTTTAAAGCAAATGATAATACACTATTTTACATGTGCTTTTCTGTGGTGGTGATTTTCAGTGTGATTTTTTCTTCTTTTTTTTAGCTTAGATTTCATACTTTCACAAATTTCAGTTTATGTTGATACACTAAATATGTAAAAATGTAACTGTGGAGTTGTCTAACTTTCATTGATTTGTTTCTTTGAAAATTGTATTTTCACATTAAATTCAATCGTTCCCAGAGTTTTGTTCTCCTTTAAGGGTTTTCACCTGTTTGTCTGTTCTTTTACACATGTTACGTCATTTCTACGTGCCTCGTTTATCATTTTCAACTCCATAAAACAAACAATTTCTGCTGATGCCAATGGTTGTTGTTTTCATCATCTATTGTCTGCGAAAGAGGTTGAAAGAGCTCTTTGAAGTGGGAAAATAAATATGGTCGTTTAGCAACTACATGCTTCTAAAATTACTACAAGGATAAAATCGAAGTCTTGAACTTATCTTAAAGTGTGTCCTCCGATGTTTCTTATCACCAAGAGTATTTTTATAGAGCACTGTTACATCCATAGCCCGTGGCAATGTACTCTTAACTTCATGAAATCGGTGATTTCATTAAATAATATCTTGAAATTTGCTATGAAATAGAAGTGCGTTCACATCTTAGTGCACATTAAATGAATAAATATGCCAACAAATATCAGCAGTAACTATAGATTTGTATTAAACTTTGGATTTGTTCAAATCATTTGCATCGAGTTCCTTTCGAATAGACAACTAATTGAATGAGCTGCTGAGCTGCAAAATGAAAACTATTGTCATCATATTAGTCATTGTTTTTTCATGTGCGATTCAACCATCAGGTAAATTATTAACGTATTTAAATCTGCTCGTTGATTATGATTATCGCGAAAAAAAAGAAAATGATTACAATACTTCAAAAAGCAAAAATTAGAAAATAAACTTATCTCAAACAGCTAACTCTTCCTATTTATACTGATAAAAAAGAAGATTTAAAGTTGAATAAGAGAAGAAAGATAAAGAGATTGAATACGGCCAAAGTCCTAGACCGCCTTAGGCTAAGCTTAGAGTTAGTCCTAAAAGACAGAAATTATGTCTGGTCCAGTATCGAGCCATGTGTATTCTGACGGGTCTTGGCTTGCAAACTGTCAAGAGGAGGGGGGGGGGGTCTATATTTTATGTCACATTTACTATTTTCATTTTATAATTTCACATGAACTTGTGATAGCATGCATGCAGATAGAACGGCCATGATCTGGCAGAATTACGTATCTCCTTTTATGCGGTTCCAAGATATTCGGGCTTAAAAAAAAAACAATCAAAATTGTTTCTTTTTTTCCTTTGACCTGGGGAACAATCATTGATTTCCCTATTTAATCTTGTAATTTTCTTCAATTTTTTTTTAATTAACGTGTTTTTACCTGATAAAATCAATGACTACATTCCCAACTCTTGGATTAGCTGGATTAGGCAAACTTATATCCTGCGCATCGCAAAGTTTTATCAAGCAAAATCTACGTATGTCTTGCGCCTCGTTAAGATTTTTTCAGGCAAAACTACGTATACAGTGTGCAATATACAGTTTTATCAGGCAAACGTGTGTGTTAATGGATCGTATTACCGAACACTTACTTGAATTACATGAATTCGATCATATCAAACAATCAAAATAGTCTGTTAAAATTCATCAAACCTTCATAAAAAAATACACAAATACTTTCAAAATATGAATATGCAAAAATTTTGCCGAATTCGATAGTCTTTTTTTCCCTTACGATCTCAGGTTTTAATCACACCCCTTTTCGCATGTGAGATAGTTTGGTCATTTGAAAATGGTATTGCTGTTTGTGGGAAATCTTTAGAAAATAGCAAAAATCACTGATTCAGTCTATCAGTAGAGATACCATGTTAGATCTAGATCTAAAATTGTAGCTAAGTTGGATCGCTATCATGTCGTTAATTATAGAAACTTCGTGTAAAGTTAAGTTAACTTGTAATGTTTTAGATCACAAATTTTGCAAATCTAATTCTTACTTTGTCAGGGCAATGTTTCTAGTCAGACATAGTCTTGACGCTAACTAAGTTTTAGCATAATATTTCCCCCGGAGTTTCCTTTTAGATGATTTGGCCCAATGGTGGCTAATTTCAAAGTTAGATCAAAATTCATGCACCAATCTATAAAAATCAAAGTTTATAACTTAACTTAAAATAGAGATGATGGTCGTTGTTAGATCTCTATATCTAAATTAGATGTAGTCTTTGATAAAATCTCAAGTATGTCTGACATGTCGCTAATTCTAAAAGTTAATGTGTGACTGTGTCAAGTGAATTCTTCTATAGTCAGACATAGTCTTGACGCTAACTAATTTCTAGCATAAGTTTCCCTTTCCAAGATATGGCAGAATAGCGGATAATTCTACTTAGATCTACTGAGAATCTTATTGTAACTCAAAATTAGATCAAAATGTATGCATACATGTAGATCTATAAAATCAAATTTTATAAACCCTTACTTGCTTTAGGCTGAAAGTTTAGAGATGATGATTGTTGTTAGACCTCTAGATGTAGATATAACTTAGACCTAGGGCCCGTTTCATAAAACATTTGCCGCAGCGGCAACTCCCATTTTCTGCGGCAAATCTAAAACCAGCGTCAAGATTCCGTTTCATAAAACTTTGCCGCAGATACTCCAGCGGCAAATGACAATTTCTGCGGCTATATTTGACGCAGCTATTTGAGCTGCGTCAAATATTTGCCGCAGATACTTTCAGAGGCAAATGACAATTTCTGCTGCAATATTTGAGCTGCGTCAAATATTGTAGCAGAAACAGCTTTTTCATCAAAATATCAACAATTTGGAGGGCCTACCTGTATTTTCCATTTAGAATGACAAAAAGCAATTTATCAAATCAAAATCATCAAAATATTGAGCAATATAGCCATATTGCTCATTTTTTTGTGGATTTTGATTTGATAAATTGCTTTTTGTCATTCTTAATCAAAATCATCAAAATATTGAGCAATATAGCCATATTGCTCAATTTTTTGTTGATTTTGATTTGATAAATTGCTTTTTGTCATTTTTAATAGAAAATACAGGTATTTTTACCCATTGACAAATAAAAAGTACATATTTATTGAATCATCATTCATTCTTTTTAAAGTCAAATTTATTTCAATAAATAGATACATAGGAACGTCCATTGTGTTCCTGCAAATTTACACAAAGCTTTTCTTTATCCTGTAAAGAAATGAATAAATGATGTCTCATTTTGTAAAAGATGTTGCGTCATTGCATGGCTTTTGAGTTTCAATTGGATTAATTTCATAAGTGCTGTTTTTGCTGCTGTTGGTTTTTGCTTATGTGTTTGTTGAAACTCCAGCTGAAGTTGTGGTTGCTGTTAACGTTCCCAGAGTGGTTGTTGGACATCTTGTTGAGGTTGCCAGTGTGGTTTTTGCATCTCCTGCAGACATTGATGATGCTGCTGTTGTTCAATGTAGTCGTTACATCTCCTGTGTGTTTGGTGCTGTTTTTGCTCCTGCTACTATTCATGTGATTGAAGTACCTGGAATAGTAATTGATTTATAATGCATATAATCAAGATACTAAAATTATTCCTAATTTCACTTTCATTGTTAACCCTAAATAGAGTGGGGGGGGGGTGAGGCACCTTTTCATACTTTGCAAGATTTATCCAAATGGACAAGATCCTCAGGCACCCCCGGGATGACCTACCAGAATAGCCTCACCTAGTAAGGTGTATTAACAGGATTTTGTACTCATTACATTCAGTTGATTTTGCATGAACTCAATTCATCAAATGAATGTAAAAGGTCTACCCGTGATGTGACCTTCTTTGGGTAATCTTTCTGAGTTCTTTTACTCCTTTACTGAAAAATTAATAATTAAAAACATGATGAAGCGAGTTTGACAGTAATTTGACATGTTGCATCTTAGGTGGTAGTGGTGGGGTCAATTTTCATAGAAATGCAGAATATTCATGTACATGTACCCATTTGGCAAGAGAAGGCAAGTCACATTATCTACCAATGATTGATATTGGTTTGTTACTTTTGCAGCTGAAAAAAAAATCCTCAACACCTCAAACTTAGAGTTTAATTCTAAAATTTGGATTCTTGACAAAGAGCAAATCAAGAAGACAAAACTCATTCAAATTGTTATTATGTGACTTACTTCCTATGCCAAAATGAATCAGAATTATAAATAAGTTTAACTCACGGTTAAATCACATTTCTAGGCTCTTTGTCTGGCTCTCCAATTCCTTCAGTCGTTGATTTTGGCATGGCTTTCTGATACTATCTTGTGTCTTTCTGGATCTGCGGACAAAGCCTCACCTGAAGGAATAAATTGAATTGAAATTTTCAAAAAATGTTTGGCACTATATTTGTTTTCTCACATGGATACATTGCATGTACTGTATATCAAAAGAAAATAAAAGGAAACTTCATTCGACTACTAGGTTTTTGTCAGGGGGGGGGGGGTAAAGGGGTCAAGATGGGTTAATATGGTGAACAAAAATGCAAACATGCAACAGTAAATAATATATAAGGAATCTCTGATTGAGAAACGTCACTTCATGCAATTGCACACACATATACACATAGTGAGGATGGGTGTGGGAGAGAGCGAGCATTGTCATCGTACATGCAAAAAGTATTAAATCCATCACTGGCGTATAGATGGGGGCCATGCCCCCCCCCCAAATGTTTCACGACAAAGAAAAGAAAAAGAAAGAAAGAAAGGGAACGGGAAAGGGTGAAATAGAGAAGTATTTAATGAATATTATTACGTCAAAATCTTTCAAAATATTTGATTTCGGTATTAAAAAGTTCAAAAATTTTGCTCACTTCCTTCGCTCTCCGCATCTTTGGAGAACTTTTGTTCCATCCGCCATATTTAGCCCTCTCAAAATATTTGGCTCATTACGCCACTCCATTATAAGAATTGTATGTTTGCTTAATGTAAACTTAATCTAACCCTAATAAGACTACCAGGGTATTTTGGAGGCAGGAAACATGAGCGGAAGGGGGCCCTCAAGATCCACCGTTAATTGCGCAATTGTGAAGAAATGCAAAATGCCTGCCACAGATGAAAAAAAAAAGATTATATTTGATCATTCTAAAATTATTTAAATTTTTTTAATATATTTTACTAAATCATGCATGAAATTAGAATTTGGCTGGAAATCTATAAACAAATCCCTTGAAGTTTTTTTTTGTTCAGACACATAAAAATTAATTGATATCAAATCCCTTTCATCTGTATTTTTTCTTTTCTGAAGTATTTCTTTGTTGTTGTTTTTTACTTTTTTATATTGTTGACGAAATTTTCTGATCATAAGCACCATGAAATTAATTGGTTTTAATCAGTAAAATAAATATTAACCGGTATGATGCAATCATGAATTTTGGCTAGAAACAGATTTTGCATTGGATTTGTTTATGAAATCACATTTTAAAGCAATTCTGACATGTGTACTTACACAATGTTGCGTAATTTCAGAACCGGGTACCCAGGTGTCACAAATTTTGTCTGAAAACTCATGAAACCTTTTTTAAGGCATATAATGACGCGGCACCATCCTCCACGTTGTGAATTTATCGTGAAAATTGTTGGGCCCCCATCGCCTTTTTAGGGTTAAATCAGATTGCACATCATGATGGGTTTTACTGATATTCATTCTGCAACACATATTTCAAAGACTATCCATCATATCTGACATTGATTTTTACCTGTGGCAGTAAGTTAGTCTCTGCATTTCTACAACTGTGGAACAAATATTCTGATACAGGTTCATTAGATGGGCCCTTGGCATTTTTCTTATTGTAGGAGACCGGCAAGCCCTGGCTTTGAAGTTGCTGGTCTATCCTTCTCCAGCTGCAATATCTGGTCAGTTGAGGACTTGGGGGCTTTGTGTCAGGAGTGGTCTTGGTAGTGGCCGTGGCGGCAGTGGCAGAAGTAGACTTTGTGGTGGTGGCATTAGCAGCACTGGTGGTGGTGGCAGCAGTGGTGGTGGTGACTGCAATTGCAGCATTGTTCATGGTGGTATTCATCACGACAAACATTTGCTCCTGCTGCCACGCTGTTGGTCTCCATCTATTGTGTTTTAAGTAGAATAAACATTAAAACATTTGATTATTGACAAATTCAGAACAATAGTATATTGATAATAAACTTGTAGATATAGCAGTCTAAGAATAAAATGAACTTCCACATAAGAGTACATGTACCTTCTTCTAATAGAATTTCAGACCACCTTGAGGATGTTATGCTCAAAGCAAGGTTTTTATTTGACAACATTGGTCAAAGAGGAACATGGATTTAATTGTCAGAATACAACTCGTATCATTGGTTGATCAATCGTACTGTACAATACTCCATTCAGATATACGTTGACCAATTATTTCTTGTTGAAACACATGTCTTCGTTATCAATCTTGTAGGGTATAGAGTGCATGCTGATTCTATAGTTATCAGTGTTGTATGCCGAGGCCGGGACCAGAATTTGAGCCCTCGGCCTCGAAGCCTGATTTCTCGGCCTCGGTCGCTCTGTCTTGATGTCTCGGCTCCGAGGCCTGACAAATGCGGTCATTTCCAGCACGTACATTGTGTCCATCATCAACGCAATGTGCAATTTCTATCACATTATTATATCTAGATTCTACCCCCCCCCCCCCCTTCTCCATAGATTATATGTACCAGCAATATATCTATATATTGCCTGTTTCTTATTCATTCTGTTTATTTATTTTCAATTTTTTAATTCATTTATTCATTAATTTTTTTTTTCTTGGGGGGGGGGGTCAATGGTCAATTGAATTCAACAAAAAACATGCAGATTTTTTTAAGCGGTCTCTGTCTCGGCTGACCCAGCCTCGGATACAACACTAATAGTTATGCATTTAGATATGATTCACACATAGAAGTGTTGTATTGTCTAAATAAAAAAAATGGTCCATTGGGAGTATTGAGAGACACAATCCTAACGTCGATTAAACTGTAAGCTCCAAAAAGCAAAAGTAGCCCCGGTATGGATCTGCCATTTTGTTTTCAATTTTTAAAGTAGGAGAACGAACATGACATAACTTTCGCCTTTTTTGAGCTTGCACTTTATGCATCGACGATAGTATTTGTGTCTCGATAGATCTTCATTCATGTAATCGAGGCAAGTGCATAATTTTTCCCCCTTTAATTGGGGGTGATATGGAGACCACAATTCTACCCCATTTGTCTGCCAACTACTACACAGACGGTTCCTGCCCGTACAGCGGGCCGCAGTTGCCTGGGTTAGTCGAAATCTATTACAAAATCAGATTTTGTATAGAGTCTAGATCAAGAAGGTCATCTAAAAAAGGCCAAATTTTTTGCTAACTCACAGCTTCACCAAAAAAATGATTTTGCCTTTTTTTTATTATGTCTGTCCATCAAACTTGTTATACTCGCAAGCCACCCTTCCCCCCCCCCCCCCCACTGAAAACTATAAGAAAAACATTCCCTCACAGTTACAGAGTACAATATTTGTGTTAGCTAACCCTCCCCCCCCAAAAAAAAAAAAAAAAAAAAAAAAAAAAAACCTGCCCAAGCCGAGGCCAAACATGAGCGTGAACACCAATCCAATCGACACCCATCCATGCTTCTCGAGACTTGACTGTATTTTTATCGCCCACAACAACCCAAGCCACAAAAAATTAAAGGCTCACTCTCACACAGCTGTTCACATATCGCACTGAATTAGGTAATTAAAGACTAAAGTCAGAAAGAAAGACCGATGCAACTCAAGTCGCAACGCCGCGCCGCTCTTTCGAGCTCCACCCCACACACATATCATATCAACACTACTGCCGTGTACTACGCCGAAGCTCCGGGATAGCGACCACTCGGCATCTCAATGATGCCTCCACGATATCCCCGGGTAAAATGCATGTTTACCTCGTAGAAAACGATGGAAAAATGATATGTATTAGCAAAGTCATTCTTTCGGAAGTAATTTATTTATTACTTTATCAAATGATGTAATTATTGAATAAATACGATAATTAGAAAGTACTTACATCTCCGATTCAAATTTTACGTAAATTCAGTCACCATCAAAATTTTATCGCAGACGACGCGTGTGAAGAAAAAATCCGGCTGTTAGCTGCATATCAGGTTCGTTCACGAACTATTTTTCATTTATTTATTTTTATTTACGATAACAATTTGTTATTGCTTTTATGAAACGCATATTTGCAACTATGACAAGTTGCCATTGCAATAACAAGATTTGCCACAGATATGGGAGATGTTACAGTTGCAAGTCAAAAGTTTTATGAAACGGGCCCCTAGTCTTTGATAAAATTTCAAGTATGTCGGTGAGCAATACAATATCTTGAATAGCGGGTATACTTGAGAGTCTGTCTTACCATCTATCTTGTTTCTTACCATAGATTGTCAATGTTCTAAAAAGCGTCTGTGTATTGGTTGCGCAATATCATCGGTTGTAACACACCCACGATACTCTGCTTATTGTAAATAAAAAATGCACTGTCACAAACAATGTTAACACGATTTACGGCCAAAATAAAGGAAATGAATACTTACTGCTGGTACTTGTTTTCACAGTACACTTGGATATTATTTTATGTATTTGAGCAAGCATTACGCAGACGCTTTCTGCAATGGTGTCATTAGAACACACTCAAACAGTCAGACCGCAGGTCCCAATGCTAATGAGCAAAATGGCCAGATTCATCCAAATCATCTCGATCGTGGCTGAATCTTCCTCCTTGCAAAATCTCGTGATTCGTGAGATTTTCTTTCTCTAAGAATTTACCCGTTTTAACCTCAAGTTAAATGAAACATTATCACCATCAGATTGAGTAAAAGGTAATCTTTCATATTGGTCATTTATTTTGTATACAATAGGCCTATTTTTATAAATAAGTAAATTTCTGGCCTGAAAATGTGCCTCAAAACAGAACTTTCTTCCTCTGTTTTTTTTTTTGCAAATTGTGCAAAACTTTTTATTTTGAGCCTCAATGATATCTATATCACCATAAAGCTAAACTTCTTTACTTTCTCCAGGGTTGGCATATTTCCCGCTTCGGAGGCTTATTTCCCGGACGCCGGGAAATAAGCGGTATTTACCGGTATTTACCGGTATTTACCACTTTTCACCGGGAAATACTGGGAAATATAATTTTCCACTCAGTTTTCTATAGGGATTGTCAAATTTTGAATATATATATAAAAAGAAAGGTGGCCAGTATGGTTGCTCTGGTGTGTACCATTTGTGTGAGTGTGTGTGTTTGTTTGTGTGTGTGTTTATGTTTGTGTTTGGGTGTTATCTATGTCTGTTATCATGAAATGCTGGAAAAAATAAAATACTAAAAAGATCCCAAATATACATCTAATTTAGATTCTTTATTTTCTCTGTCATCCTCATTGATGTCACTACATTGTATCTCTGCTATATCTTTCTTCATCATACCATCTCCTTGGTCATACATGTACATCGAGGATATCCTTGTCTCAATGTGCACCAGACGTTCTTTTGAAATTTTGTTGATCTCACTGTGACTGATTAAAAAGAGAAGAAGCTATTGTAAAGGGAAACAATGGAGCATGCTCCAAGATTGATTTGTTTACAATAGCTTTCAATCAATATGAATATGACAAACTGTACAAGTTATTTATTTTACATTTCCCATGAAACATGCAGTAGCTAAAAGTATGCCAGTTATGTTGTTATTGAATTCATTTTATATTTCTTAACCCTAATTCCTTCGGGGGGCATAATGCCCCCCCCCCCTCGACAATTTTCGCTGTATATCTGCTGCGCAAAATTTTTTGACCTCGCTGCTCACTGACTTTTTACTTTCAAGTCTCATGCATATTTTGATACCAAATTTGTGACGCCCGGGTACACGGTGACGACATTACGCAAAATTATGTAAGTGCATGTCAGACCCAAAATTGCTCATAAACGTGATTTCATGTACAAATCCAATGCAAATTGTGTATTTAGCCAAAATTCATAAATGTATCATTATTTCTTTTTTACTGATTAAACTTAATTAACTTTTCTTGTTTATGATCAGAATTAAGTCTGGAACGATTTCCATTGAAAAAACAATAAAAAACAAAGAAATACAAGAGAAATTTAAAAAACAATAAAATACATAAGAAATCTGTCTTGGTACCAGAATTTTCTTCATTCACAATTGTTAGGAATGCTATAAAGAATATTTTCAGCAAAAAATTGCATTCTAGACTAGTTTAGTGAATCAGAGCAAAAAGTATGATTTCATGAATAAATTAAAATAAGAATACATGTATATGAATTCAGTGAAATTTACCAATGCAACTGCCTAGATTACGTCATTCTGTACCATCATGCAAATGAGATCTTATCCCCCCCCCCCCCCCCGGAATGACAAGAATCAAAATACCCTGGGAGATTTAGGGTTAAAGGAAAAAGTTAAACCCCGGGAGAAATATGTTTTAATATGATTATTCAATTTCCAGGAACATAATTTGAGTTTATGTACGTATGTGTGGACTTAGATCCTATGTGTGTTTGGGTACATGTATGTACATGTATGCAGTATGGATTTTATCTGTTTGTGTGTTTCTACTATGAGTTTCGTGATTGTAATTATTTCAGAACACTTATTTTCACTTGTTGAGGTTATAAACAACTAAAATTATTGAAAAAAATTATAAATCATATTTCCCGTTTTTTACATATTTACCGGACGCCCATCTTATTTACCGGACGGTATTTACCGGTATTTACCACCGGTAATTACCGCTACCGGTATTTACCGCCCAACCCTGACTTTCTCACAATGCCACTCTTGATATGCGGCACCTTTTAATCGGGTGAAAATCACACTTTTCCCACCAAGGTACAAGACGAGATTTCTGAAATTTTGTACTTGTATGAAATCCAGAGTTCTGATTGGCTGGATAAGGTTCACAGAACAACATTTGAGGAGATTACCACATGGGAAGTTTGACCTTCCCACGAACCCAGGCACTGGAACCGTTGGAATGACCAATCAGAGTGCAGTATTTTTGTTTTCAAGCTGCTTTATGTACTTGGCAAATAAAAAAGTGTGATCTTGACCCGATTTAATCAGTTCTTATTTTGAAACCTATATCATTTCTAAGCATACATATTCAGCTTTATCGTGATATAAAAATCATTTGGGCTCAAACAAAAATAGCAGCTTTTGTCAGGTGAAAATATTTATTTTGTAGCATATTTTAGATCAAAATTTTAACCTATATTACAACATCTTTGAATAAATTCAAACACATGACCTAATGAATGATTCTTCTTCTTTACAATGATACCAAATTCATGAAATTCGATGCACAATTAGAGCAGCAATGACCGAATGAAAAGAGGTGTTTTAGTCCGCAGCAAGCTCATTAAATATGCAAAACATCTCCAGTCATGAATATCACTTGGATGAAAGAAGCCACTTTCTTGGGACCTGCAGTCTCACTGCAAATGTTTTTATCATTTTATTATTCATTTATTGTTAATTGTTCTTTTTCAAAGTGGCGGTATGCCGCACTGAATGGGAGGGCTTAGGACCCGGATGTTACAAGTTTCCAGCGACCTTAGAAAACGATTTTCACACCGCCGTTTCAACTTGCCAGTCAATGGGAGGCCACGTTTTTGTTCCAGGTACCAACGACGAGTTGGCAATCGCACAAACACCTTTCATGACGCAATATTTGAACTTTGAATTCATCTGGATAGGATGTGAATTCGTAAGGGCGAAATATACATTTGTGTGTGTGGATGGTGATCAGATTGATCTAGACAATGGTAAGTTTATTATTGTGCATATTAATTTTCCTCTGACGAATATCTCTCTTTCCCGGTACAGGGTCCTGGTAAAGATTATCTAATTGGGGTCGCTGATCGTTAAGGGAAAAAAATGCCCCCCCCCCAAAAAAAAAAATAAATAAAACAGAATAAATAAATAAATAAATAAAATAAATAAATTAATAAAATAAATAAATAAATTAAAACAAATATATAAATGAATTAATAATAAATGAATGAAAAATAATAAAAAAAATATAACGATAAAACAAGGAGTGCTGTCTATGGTGAGTAACGCAGCACCCCAGTTTCCCAGGGCCATATCCCCGTCAGAAAAATTACAAAGCAGACATCCTGCATTACCTGGAAAATACATTTCTGAAACGGATACATCATATTTAAATAGATAGAGTAAATCAACGAACGTAGAATACAGCAACTATTTACAGTTTGCAGTATTGCTTTTAGGAATTAGGTCCCGGAAGGTCACTCCATACGCGCATACAATCAAAGTGCACGCAAAATTCGGTAGGCATGCCGACGAAACCATGAACCGACACTATACACTCGAGGATTAATAGAAAAATAAAGGTAAACTAACAGATTATGACAATACTAGATTCAAATAATAGGAAAACAAAAAAATACAAACAATAGAATAATAAAGTAACACATTTTGAAATTAAAAATATTACTAAGCTATTGTCTATTTTTAAATCTTCAGTTAACAGGATTGAATTCTGCTATAAAATAAACCTAATAAATCTGTTAACTTCATTCCGATTTAGCCAAGCTCATTTTGTGACCGTTATTAAGCTCACTCAGAGCACTCTTTAGTAGATTGTAGAGTTTTTTTTCATTTCCTCATTTTCAAAATTTTTACTTGAAAGTTTTCTACATCAAACATCATGCTTAGAAATATGAAATATCTATTCCTGTATTTATCCCAAATACTACGCGGTGCATGGTGATAACGATTTTATGACTTTCAAATATAAGTACGATAACAAACATACGCGAGGTTTATACATTCTTTATCTAATTTTCACTGCACGACATTATTATTTATTTTTACTATTATTTTTACACAAGTTTACACCTTGTTACCAATAATGCATACAGCATTTCCATTTATTTCAAAGCAGGATAACAGATTATGTTAAATGCCTTGCTCCCAGGCATAGCTGCCGTAGCCGGTGATAGAACCCCGGACTTTTTCATGTATAGCCAGGCGCCTTAGACCACTCAGCCAGGGGACCTTAATTATTGTGTAGACGCATTAATGCGCCTATACAATCAAGAGGCAGCGCCACCGCTTAAGTGTAAGCACCATGGCTGACCGCGCCGGCTACCCGACTCGACAAGTACATGGTTTCTATTTCCTCTGTGCGTACTGTTTTTGCTCTCAAAACATTACTTATTATTTTTTCTGGGCCTTCCTTTTGGAACAATTTAGACAGCAATATAATCAAATCGCCCCATTTGCATTTTTTTTAAACGTAGACTGAGAATGTCAATAATATAATTGTATGCCAGTATGGAAATCGCATTACTCGAACCACTATCAATGTAGACCATCAACATGTCTAGCAGAGAACCATCGAGATAACAGGCGCGAAATTTATCATTCATTTTCGGGGGGGGGGGGGGGTAGCCGGGGTTTAGCCCCCGTCGGTGAGCTAAAACAATGTAATCGGTTGGTTCAAGATATACAAGAATGTACACGGTAAGAAACGAAGTGCTAATTTAGCACTTACAGTGCTTGTATAGTGACTGCACTACGAATGCTGATTTTCTAGTTCAAAATTAAACTAGAAAATCAGCACTCGTTGTGCAGTCACTATACAAGCACTGTAAGTGCTAAATTAGAACTTCATTTTTTACAGTGTAAATCACTAATTAGAGGTATTGTTCATATCCAAGTTTGATAGTTATGTGATTGTGACACCAGAATTGGAAAAGCGTTCATCTCTCTCTGTTTAATAAAACCACGACATAATCGCACTTTTTTTGCCATTTTGATCGCCGCGAATAATGAATGTTAAAATTCAGCAACATTGTGAAAAAGGATAAAAATGCACGTCGTCATGAATATTCATGAGGTGTGACATCCCCACTTTCCCTTTTCCATACATGTGTGAATAATGCGTCACACTGAACATGATAGTCCCAACAATGAATTATTATTGTTATTTGTTTGGCGTCACCTGAGCCTGGGAGGCGAAAAGCGAACTGAATCACTGTGACCCGCAGGTCTCTCCTCCCGATATAACTGATTGGGGGAATGCAGGAATATCAAATGTATTAAATCAGATGTCAACCAATTTTTTTTTCTTCAGTTCTTGGCAATATTTTTCTGTACAAACATAATTTAATTCAATAAAATACAAACAGGGGGTAAACTAAAGCAGCCAAAACTTGGTCTATTATCATTATTTCCATTTCATTTCATTTAATTTTAGTTTTGTTTATTTTCAGGGAGAAATTATGAGTTATGACTAATGACCAAAGAATAATTCTGTAATTTATTTGATATTGGCAGAATTGATACCAGATCACCTCCACGGATTGATAATGCACAAACGTGAAAACGGCGCCATTTGCTTAAAGTATTCATTCAGCCTCGGATTAATTGTCGATTTCTGCTCTGACTATTCTCTAATACTTTGCGAAGGTAATCATTAAAATGGATTCTCTACTGATCTGTATACTATACAGATCAGTTGTCTTTTCACATTCCTTTTGAATATTGTAATTCGGGCATTAATGGTAGACTCGCAAGGAAGTTATGTGCATTGTTGTTAAACAAGCAGATGCATTTGAATTACTTGTGGTATCTCTTTCATGGAGATCAAGCATAAATATGTAAACATAACAGCCTACACTGTTAAAAAACCCGCGATTTTACAGAAAAATAAAAGAATATTTTGCAGAAAGCAATAACAGAATCATTCTGTAAATTCATAAAAAAGGATTTTTCTGCAATTTAACAGAGAACAGGTCTGTTTATAAAGGTGAAAAGGATGTTTTATTCAAGGAAATTTGTAAGATTCCATACACCAAATACCAATATCCTGTAAGATTATGAAATCTGCTAAGATTACATGTGTTCTCGAGACTCTGCTGCAGGAACTTCTTTTATTTTAAGGACAAATTTTCTAAAAGTGTAACACTAACCAAACAATCAACAATATGAAAACGGACATACTGAAACTTTCCGACTTACACTGATCAGAGTAGAATCGAATAAATGAACAGAACGGTCGAATTGAATCTGATTTTTTTTTAATATAGAGTGAGAGAGAAGTTTATTTTGTGCTGTACAGGGAAAATGTCAACAGTTACGTAGAGTGATCATGGTATTATAAATTTTCACATCTGTGTCAATTTATTTTTAGGCGATTTACTAATATATGTTTTGCATCATTCAATAATAGGGGAAGCAGCCGGGCAAGGGAGCTTAAATTATTATTTTGTTATAACTGACGGATATATTGAAGGGGATTGGATTCCAAAACTTTTCACGACTAAGAACAAAAAGGAGAAAAGGGAGAGAAAAGAAAAAGAAAAGGTCAAATATAATATTTCTTTTCTGAATAATGTTTAGAAATCTTTAACAAAATTATTTTTTTCATTCAAAATGGCATTATTTTGCTCGTTTTTTTAATTTTTTTTTTAGGTAGATTGCCCCTTTTACCATATCTATCCTCCGTGGGTCTCATTGCGCCATTGGCATAACCGCGAAAGAAGTGTCTCGTATTTCGACTGCCAAATTGGTCACCATGAATCACACGTCAATAATTTTTTTACGTACATGTATGATTTTTTTTTGCATTATCTTTTAGCTCACATTCAAATCGCCATTAAAAAAATAAATAATAAACATATCCGTTCAGCTTCAACAACCGTCTCGTTTTCTGTTCTTGTTTCTGTTTCATTCACTGTCACTTTGGTATAAAGTGTTTTATTCTTTTACCTATTCTTGCATTATTTTACTTTTAGGTGAAATTAATTATATCGTGATGAGATTGCAGCCTTTATTGAGTAACCGTTTTTACAACTTTTTGGTCGCCGTATAAATAAAAGTTATTTCAAATGTTTCTTTTTTATGCAGAAAATCCTCTCCAGGATTCCATGCAACCGACAGTTGGACTCACACCTAATACTTTCCCTCCAAGTTTACTGGCTGCAACTCAAGTCACTGAACGAGGTTCTCTCATTGCTTATTGTCGCAATGACCACGTGTTTCAGCTCGGGCTTTTGGGAGACAAGAAAAGATACGCCGCGGTTTGCCAAGAAAGTGTTAGTTGCTAGAATCAAGAATGAAAGTTTGTTTTCAGAGTTGAATTCTAACCAAACTATCACTATTCATGTCAAAATTGATTAAATCCCCCTTAATAACATTGGTTAGAATTGCTAAGGTACTGTTAATAAACACCTGGAAGTTGATGAGTGTTGTATTTAGAAGTTTTGGAATAAAAAAAAAATCAAATTCGTAAGACACCTTCAAGGTAGATATACAGTGTATGAATAACTGGAAAATCATAACTCACTTCATTTGCTAATTGTGAATGTACATGTCTGCGGATGCAGTTCTTGCATTGCATAAATGACAAATTGCAAACGGACTAAATGCATGCATTGTAGATAAATACTATCACACATATCGGAGGTTTCGCGGCAATATTCAAAGACCTGTCATCAATTTCACTAAGATTATTAGACAACAGTATGAATTGATGAATTCATAATTGCGTATCTGATCTGAGTAATTTATAGTGTTTATGGATCACATTGCATTAATCAAAATTTACTATACTTATCTCAAACATACGGCATACATGGCATAGGTGATTTGAAGCAATATGTTTTATCATATTGATATTAAACTATTTGTATTAATATATATATATATATATATATATATATATATATATATATATATATATATATATATTAGATGCCCATTAGTTTGTATAGAATTATGTTGTTCCATTGGGATACCTTTCTGAAAGCGAAGTTATTTAACGAATTTGACTTTTTAGCATTCGATTAACCCTCGAAGAAATACTGAGAAACTGATAGATAATGCAATCTATTTTTAATCATAGCAACAATAATGATGATCATGGAGAAATTGCAGTCATAGCTGCGCAAATTCTGATACATACATGACTCCACACATGCGCAGACGAAGATATGTAAATTCATGAGAAAGGGCTAGTATAGCGCTTTGGTTATTTAACTTCTTTCTCAATTGCCATGGAGTTAAGTTAATTATTCCATCTGTGATTATCAAATTACATTAGCATTCATTCACACCTTACGTGGGCAAGTCTTATCCAGAACTGGCTGAAATATACAGTGCGTATCAAAAAAAGTTTACACTTAGAAAAAACCCTGTAAAATTATACATTTGTGATATCCTCAATTTTTCCACATTTCAACATTGGTACAGATCCACTTAATCAAATGACGATACAACTGTCGAAAAATATTTCCGCTCGAGTGAGCACCACATACTTTTGAAAAGTTAGTAAATAATGATTTGCGCAGAACATTGAAATAGTTATGCGAATAAAAGTAGACCTCTATCATGAATAACACGTTGAATCTAGCTAGTAAAATAATTGATTTGAAGATATGTTTTACCTTTTTTAACCTGTTTCCATGCCCAAACCACTTCGAGGAGTGCATTGCGCCCCATCCCACTCCCCGATACACCGAGGCCATTGTGACGATATTTGCTTTACACTGAGCTGGGATTTACATAATATGGCTTAGGCTTGATTTTCATTTTGTTAATCATTGTCAAGCTTGGGAAAAGTGTGGAGAAACAAGTATTAAATGAAAAATGTGAACCTACTTTAAATGATAAAAACTCAGTAAAAATCTGCTCGACATGTCTGGTATAAACTGTTGATCAGATACAGTTATGTCCTCAGATCCAGCTGGAACAAAAAGGGGGAAAGGTTGTGTTTATTAAGTGTTGAAATTTCAATTTGGGTGGCAAAATCGTTAGAAAATGCTTGAATGTATCCGTTTCACTTCAATTGACTAAAAGTGCAAGGGAAATGTATGAGAAATGTTTCGCAGGGTAAGTTTGATTTCGCGCTTTCCCCTGGGCCCAGCGTGAAAACAAGCATTTCTGCGCAAACAGATTTCTGCGAGCTTTACAAAAATGGACAGTGCTCACTCAAGTGTAACATTCTGTCAAAACTTTTACTTTCATTGGATAGATGAGACCCAAACCAAAGAACATATGTGACAAAATTACCCACATGTTGTATATTTTTTAATTCCCAGGGCTTTTTCAAAGTGTAAACTTTTTTTTGATACGCACTGTATATTAAAGAAATTATATTGGCTCTATTGATAATGAATGCGATCATTTGAGTTCACATACAAGCAATGCTTTGAAAGGCATGCAACTCCTTTCGGTCAAAAAGTTGTTTTGAACCGGATGGTTTATATAAAAAAAAGAGTTACGAAAGCTCGCTTTATCAAAAGAAGTTATATGCATATCCTGGTCGAAAGGCAAATGAGTTGAAACTCAAGATTTCTTTAATTTTTTTATATAAGAAACAAAAACTATATTAGTTTCCTCATTAGACTTTGAACCGCATTTTGATTCCTCCTTGAGGGGAGTGATTCCCTACCGGCCTACTTACATGATGCAACTATAAGCAACTGTCTTCCCCTGGATATTTGGGGGTTCTACTAAATAGCAGAAATTCAAGGAAAATAACCTTATTTTGGAGCAACCTCCCCCTTTTCTTCTTTTGCACGTCGAATTTATCGAGTTAAAATTGAGCTTCGTTTTTAAGTGATTTTCTTTTTGTTTTTTAGGGTGTCGTTTGTTTGTTTGGTTGGTTATTTTTTGTCAAATTTTCCTCGACCAAAATCATTTTCATTTTGTAGCTAATTTTTTTTTGCTGGGGGGGGCTTGTAAATTTATTTATAAATCGTTCCTATGGCCCGAAAAGTGCGTCGGGCAGGGCCCTGGGAACGACTCTTCAGTGCGGGTGCTGAAATCTCTCAAAGGTGGGGGGGGGGGGGGAGGGTTGGGGAGGACACAATTTAGTTTTCCATTGTTCTTTTATCCCCAATCCACACACACACACACACACACACATGCTCTTTTATAAGAATAAAGCTAAGAAGTTGCTGTCATATACAGTGCGTATCAAAAAAAGTTTATACCTAGAAAAAAAAAATCCTGTAAAATTATACATTTGTAATAACCTGAAGATAATTCTACATTTTTACATTGTTACAGGTCCATTTAAGCAAATATAAATATAAATTTCGAAAAATATTTCTGCTTGAGTGAGCACCACTTACTTTTGAAAAGTTAGTGAAAAATCATTTGCGCAGAACCTTCAAATAGTTATGCGAATAAAAATAGACCCTAATCACGAAGAACACGTGGATTTTAGATAGTAAAATTGATTTAAAAGATATATTTTACTTCTTTAAATTTGTTTCCTTGCCTAAAACTCTTCGAAGAGTGCATTACGCCCCATTCATTCCCTCACACAACGAAGCCATCGTGACGATATTTGCCTTACGCTGAGCTGTGATTTACAAGAAATGGCTAGGCTTGATTTTTATTTTGTTAATTATTGTTAAGCTTGGGAAAAGTGTAGAGGAGCGAGTATTAAATGAAAAATTAATGTAAACCCACTTTAAATGATAAAAACCTAGTAAAAAAAAATGCTGGAGATGTCTGATGTAAACTTTTCCTCATATTCAGTTATGTCCTTAGATCCAGCTGGCGCAAAAAAGGTAAAGGTTGTGCTTACGAAGTGTTGAAATTCCAATTTGTGTGACAAAATCGTTGTAAAATGCTCGAATGTGTTCGTTTTACAATGTATTGCAATTGACTAAAAGGGAAATGTTTGAGAAATGTTTTGCAGGGTAAGTTTGATTTTGCCCTTTTATCTTGAATCAGCGTGGAAACGAACATTTCTGCTAGTTTTACAAAAATTGACAGTGCCCACTCAAGTGTAACATTCTGTCAAAACTTTTACTTCCATTGGATAGATAAAACCCAAACCCAAGAATATATGCGAAAAAATTACCCACATGTTTTACATTTTTCATTTCCCAGGTCTTTTTCAAAGTGTAAACTTTTTTTTTGATACGCACTGTATATACAGACAGAATAACTGCCAGTAATAGACAAAAACAGATGACGGAAACCTTTCAAATTTGTTGATTGCATATATTATGTATATAGGATATAAATACATGTAATTTGTTACAGGATTTACCATGTCAGATTGCAAAAGCCTAGCGTAACATTGTTGATGCATTCTTGGATGCGTCCAATTATTATAATTATTATCATCATTATTAGCATCATCACTATTATTATTAATAGTAATAGTAGTAGAAGTATCGTCATAATATGTATATATATATATATATATATATATATACATATTCCATTGTTAATTTCATTATTGATATCGTATCCTTTGTCAATATCAGTAATTTTCACAATAGCTATTGCCATCGTTATCATGAATATTATTGATATGGGTTGTTACAAACTAATGACCCAATTAAATAGTATGATATTATGATTAACAGTTAACGTTCACCATGCATGCTTTTTATGATGTGATTTAGTATATTTTTTCCTTTGTGGTATATTATAGATTCTAGTGTCATTCTACATTTACGTTCTTAATAGTAGTCTGCAAAATTGTTTCACATTGAATATCTTTTTTAAATTATTTGCGGTTTAGTTTTTTAAAGGGTTTAGCCTGCAATCATTGTATAACTCCCGTGTATATGTTGATTACAGGGGTGTAAGCGCAAATATCGTTTATCTCTTTATCAGTGATGTGTACGATTCCAGTCAGTCCGAGTCCGAGACGGAGTCCGAGTTATGCCGTTCGAGTCCGAGTCCAAGTCCGACACCGAGTCCGGCATGTCCGAGTGTGAGTCACACATGCCTGAGTCTGAGTCCGACACATGTGCAAAATTAATGTATCACAATCATAATCGATCAGAAAAAAAGTTTCGCATTCAAAATATAAGTACTTTTAAAATATATGTTTATATACAAACTACAAAACAATTATGAAACAAAAGTGTTTTTATGATTTTGTAGATTATTAAGGAAGTCCTTCATTCTAAAAAATCGAATTAGTCCAGGATAGGCCCCATAGAAAATTGACCAAACCTTGTTTTTTTATACATACAATATTTTTTGATGGTTTCTTGTCAATTCGAGGGTGCTGATTACGAATCTGAATGATGCCACTCGTGTAACCTTGAGCATTTTCCGCAAATTGGCAAAATACAATATGGCCGCCAAAATATGCAAATTACCCATGAAACTCATAAAACTGTCCGCACATTGGCTGTGAAATGCATGAAATTGTGTGGCAGGAGTGAAATACAATCTTAAAAAATAATTTTGACAAAGTATTTATCTTCCTGATATTCAAAATGGCCGCCATAGGCCATTGTATACACTATCATGTACAATATGAATAGGGGAAACTAATTTTCACAAAAATGAACACTAAACTGCAAAAATCGCGATGTATGAACGAAGTAATATATGCAAATCAACATTACTAACGAGATATATCATTTGTAATGTCATATATGGGAACATTGCTGTATTTTGATATCTAAAATAGCCGCCACTGTCCCAAACAGTATTGCGTACAATGGCAATGGCCGGGGCCAAATCAATGAGAAGATTGAGCATTAAAATGCATATTATTAAGATAAACGAGTGGAATACTGACTAAAAACATAATTGTAAATATGCCATTTATGTGGTAAATGCTGTATTTTGAAATTCAAAATGGCCGCCATAGCCCCTATATTCATCATGTACAATGCGAATAGAGAAATTAATTTTCACACGAGTAAGAAACATAAAGTGCATGTAATTATGATCTGAGTACAATATTGCCTGACAACATATTTTATAGCAAGACATATCATTTCTTTTGTCATGCATGAGATAAATACTGTATTATGAAATTCAAAATGGCCCCTATAGGCCCTAACAGTATTATCTACAATGTGAATGGGGACATATAACTTGTAAGAATTTGGATTTGAATTTGCTTGACTATGACATCCATATAATTCTGTTGTATGAGTAAAACGTTGTTTGAAAACATTCTTTTTTAATCATCGCATTTCTTCTTTCATATAGCTGATAAATACTGTATTTTGACATTCAAAATAACCTCTACAAGCCCTAAATAAATTATGTAACATGCGAACAGGGAAACTAATTTTCACAAGAGTGAGAATCATAAAATGCATATAACTGTGATGTACGGGTAAAGATATTGTCTTAAACATTATTTCTAAAAAATACATCACATATGGGTGGCGGACATGGTGGAGGTAATAAATGCCGTACTTTGAAATAAAAAATGGCTGCCATAGGTCCTAAAAGTATTGTGTACATTGTAACATGAAACATATAATTTTGACAGAATTTGGCTTTGCTTGACTCTAAATATTGCATATAATCGTGAATTGAGATGTAAAAGTGAATTATTGTCTAAAACCATGGTTTCTAACTAGATATATCATAATGTTGTGTAATTAAGGTGATAAATGCTGCATTTTTAAATTCAAAATGGCAACCATATGTGCTTATCGTATAATATACAATTTGGGTGGAGACAAATGATGTTCACACAAAGAGCATCTGACAGCCATTTTGAATGTTGAAATACAGTATTTATCACCTAAATTGCATAAGATATGATATATTTTGTTAAAAATCATGTTTTCAGACAACATTCCACTCATACATCACCATTTGACCTAGCAAAGCCAAATTCTGTTCAAATGATTTGTTCCCATTCATATTGTGTATAATACCGTAAGGGACTGTACCAGCCATTTTGACTTAAAATAGCCGTATTTATCACCTAACTGGCAGATTAAATGATATATCTTAATAGAAATGATGCTTTTATATAATAATTTAATCATATATCACTATTACGTGCATTTTTGGTTCTCACTCCTGTGAATATTGATTTCCACTTTGCATTGTACATACACTCTAAAAAATGGAATGTTGAATCAACATTTGAAAGGTTGGAGGAGTGACAACCTTTTCCAAATGTTACATCCAACTTTGTATAAAGCTAAATCCAACATTTTAAATGTTGGGTAGAACCATTTAAAGTGGTAAATGCAACATTTAGAAAATGTTGTCACTCCTCCAACCTTTCAAAATGTTGATTTAACATTCCATTGTTTAGAGTGTAATACGGTTAATGTCGATGGCGGCCATTTTGAAAGTCGAAATACAGTATTTAACACAAACTTGAAACCTGAATGATATATTTCGTTAGAAAATACGTTTTTAGAGACAGTATCCAATTAATTTATCACATATATATGCATTTTAGCGCTCACTCTTGATTTCTTTTCTCCCATTTCTCATTGTGTATAATACTTTCAGGGCCTTTGGCAGCCATTTTGAATATCAGAATACAGCATTCACCACATACATGGCATATTAATAATATATTTCGTTAATAATTATGTGTATAGTCAGTATTCCAACTGTTTCATCTTCATAATAAGCATTTTAGTGATAACTCTTGAGAATCTTTTGGCCCCCATTGCCATTGTACGCAATACTGTTTGGGCCAGTGGCGGCTATTTTAGATATCAAAATACTGCAATTTTCCCATATATGACATTACAAATGATATATCTCGTTAGTAATGTTGATTTGCATATATTAGTTCGTTCATACATCGCGATTTTTTGCAGTTTAGTGCTCATTTTTGTGAAAATCTGTTTTCCCTATTTACATTGTACATGATAGTGTGTACAATGGCCTATGGCGGCCATTTAGAATATCAGGAAAATATTTTTTTTTTTCAAAAATTATTTTTTAAGATTGTATTTCACTCCTGCCACACAATTTCATGCATTTCACAGCCAATGTGCGGACAATTTAATGATTTTCATGGGTAATTTGCATATTTTGGCGGCCATATTGGATTTTGCCAATTTGCGGAAAATGCTCAAGTTTACACGAGTGGCATCATTCAGATTCGTAATCAGCACCCTCGAATTGACAAGAAACCATAAAAAACATTGTATATATAATAAAACAAGGTCGTGCCTCTTCTGTCCTGGACTAGATACCCTGTGCGGGAATCTTGCCGAAAATTATATGAGGAGAGCTCGTACATGTACACAATTTATAGGATTAGTTATGATTATTGGTATTCAGTCATGGCTTGGGGCTGGGAAGGGGCTCTTGCTCCCCCCTCCGCCACCCCAAAAAAATGAATAAAAAATAAAAAATAAAAATCACGACATAAGAAAAGGGAGATAAAATTAAAAAGGGAGAAATATGATATTATTTTCTGAATATTTTGTCAACATCTATCACAGTTGAAGTTGAACTTCGATTTTTGTAATAAAATTGTCGAAATCATGGGTCAGAGACGACATATTATCTTGCCCACTTACTTTCTTTTGGCTCATTGCCTGTATTAAATAGAACAGAAAACGTTTAAACTATGTGGCCCTTGGAAGCTTGGGGTATTGGGGCGGCAAAGCCCCTCCTAGAAAGAACATATGGTTCAACAGTGTGTACACGTTGTGTATCACAGTGGGTCAGTACACATTGTGTATCACAGTGGGTCACAGACACTGCTTCAGTATTCTCACAGTGCGGATGACAGTTTGTCCATAGTTTGTCCTTGGAACATTGTCTCACAGTATGTTGGAAGTGTGTCCCACCATGTGTCTGTCAGTCTGTTCACAGTGTGCTCATAGTGTGCAACACAGTGTGAAATCATCATAAGACACGGAAAATTGTAAGTTTATTCGTTCCGAGGGTTTTATTTTTCTTTTACGTGTCTTGAAGTTTTCGCCTCTTTGCTGTCATTTTCCATTTTAATGCATGTCATACGTGCCTTGTTAATAATATTCAAGTCAATAAAACTAAAAATTTCTGCCGATATGTCAATGGTTGTCGTATTCATCATCTGTTGTCCGCGAAAGAGGTTGAAAGAGCTCTTTGAAATGGGAAAATAAATATGGTCGTTTAGCAACTACATGCTTCTAATATTACTACGAGGACAAAATCGAAGTCTTAAACTTATTTTAAAGTGTGTTTCCAGAGCTAATTTTGAAGTGTGTCACCAGGGTATTTTATAGAGCACCATAATATCCATAGCCCATGGCACTGTACTCTTAACTTTATGAGATTGGTGATTTCATTAAATAATATCCTGAATTTAATATCAAATAGAAGTGCGTTGACATCTTAGTATACATTGAATAGATAAATAAGCCCAACAACTATATAGTATCAGTAGTAACTATAAATTTGTATTAATTTTGGATTTGGTCAAATCAATTGTATCGAGTTCCCTTCGAATAGACGACTACTTGAATGACCTGCTGAGCTGCAAAATGAAAACTATTATTGGCATATTAGTCATTGTTTATTCCTGTGCGATTCAACCATCAGGTAAATTATTAACGCAGTTTATTCTGATTCCTGTTATGATTATCGCGAGAGAATAAACTGTCATAATTATGGGATTTTAAAAAGTTAAAAACAAATTTATCTTGAGTCATACTACAAAGATTTTTTTGAAAATTAAGAAGGACTTTCATCTTATATTACACGCTTTGAAATAGGTGCTTACGTTATCATTTCGAACGTTAAAGGGTCTCCATAGGAGAAGAAAGTTGTTGTAAATAAACATAAGGCTTTTTGGTCTTGACAAGAAACCATTTCATGTTCTTTATGCATGTTATACAACCTATGGAAATCTTGATGGTGTGATTAAACCTGGAAATTTTGTATAAGGGCGATTCAACGGTTAGTCTAATTACACTTTTACATGTCTTTTCTGATACTTGGTCCTGTCAGTTTTGCTAGGGTGAGTGTTTTGTTAAGTTTATACTGTCAATTTATCTTAACAACCGAGGCTTTAAAACAATGCAGACAGGTTGTGCATTGTGGACGCCAACGTCGCCACGACGCGTCGTTATAATCTGTCAGTCGTATTACAAAAAAAAGGACTTGGAAAAAAGGTGACTGATTACTTTTTATATAGTTGTTTCAAATCAAAGCACCTCTACAGTTTCAATACCTGCAAAACACTACTTAAATGATGCAGTCTCAAATAAGACATATGACTTTGGGAAGCAACTGCGACTTTCCTTTGTGGATACAAACAACTTCGACAAGTCGCTTTTCACCTTGTCTGGCAACACAAATTTTACATTTTTGTTTACCCCTCCCGCAACTTGAAAATTTTACAACACTGGGTTGTATGAAGGGCTCTTTCTGGAATCAAAGCGGTTCTATATAACGAATTGTAGAACCCTTTTCTGCTTCATCGATTCTTATATGGTCCAAGTACGCAAAAAAAAATTCTTAAATTTTCTAGATATATCTAGACGGATTGAATAAGAAAAACATGGTTATAACAATCAAAGTCATCATGCGAGTTTATTACCGAATGCACAGACCTAAACAAGTTATTACATAATTGAATTATTCTTGACTAAGACTTAAAGGGATGGTCCCGGCTGAAAATATTGATATCGAAATAAAAGAAATACACTGAGCAAAATGCCGAAAAATTCATTGAAATTGGATAACAAATGATAAAGTTATTGAAGTTTAAGTTTTAGCAATATTTTGTGAAAACAGTCGTCATGAATATTCATTAGGTGGGCTAATGATGTCATATCTCCACTTTCTGTTTTCTCATGTTATTACATAAAATCATACTTTTTCATTATTTCATACTTGTGTGAATAAAATGTCTTCCTTATAATGAAATAAGTTGCAGCAATAAATAACTATTGCACTGAATTTTGTCAATCTAATTTTTCTACTTCTTGGAGGAAAAAATGAATAAACCTAATTTCATATAATAAAAAAAAGAACAAGTGGGGATGTGACATCATCAGTCCACCTAATGAATACTCTGACGACTGTTTTCACAAAATATCTATCAGCTATAAAGATGTGATTGCAAATAAAAGCCTACTCCTTTCAGGGGACTGTCGAAATTACCCCCCCCCCCCTCTTGAAATTCACCATTTTTGTGCCCCCATTGTGGCAAAAAGGCGGTTCTGATATATAGTTCTGCCACTATTACCGCCTTGAAACTACTTGGAGAGGAATAAGTAGCCTTTCTTCTTTCAGCCATATGATAATAAATAATAATGCATAAGATTTACATAGCGCACTTTCCATCTTTATTAGATGCTCAAGGCGCTTCAGAACAGAACAACAAAAACTTCACTAAGCAAAATGCCGAAAAATTAATCGAAATTGGATAACAAATGATAAAGTTATTGAAGTTTAAAGTTTAGCAATATTTTGTGAAAACAGTCGTCATGAATATTCATTAGGTGGGCTGATGATGTCATATCTGCACTTTCTGTTTTCTCATGTTATTACATAAAATCATTTATTATATATAAAGAAGTAGCTCTACTTTATACCTGAAACACCTTTTTTGCCTCAATGTGGGCTAAAAATCGCGAGCCTTCCAATGAATTGGCAAAAATCGTAAAAAAAGGTGGGGTAACATCTGTAGTCTCCTGAAGTGGGTCAGGCTTCGATATGGCAGCAATTCGACATATGAAGATTTAAGTTGCAAAAGGGGTTAGGTCCACTTCGGACCATTCGGTAAGACCATGTTTTTTGTCACTTATTGCAATATTTAGTTGGTAGAGCAAAGCCTACTCTTTCTTCTCCAAGTCATTGCAATAAAATAAAAGTGGCTGTATTATATAGTAGAAACGCGCTTTTGCCTCAGTGCATGATCCAAATGGTGAAATATCCAATAAAATAGGCGATATACATGATATAGGGGGGGGGGGTGAATTAGACAGCTCCTGAGAGGGCTAGGGCTCGAGGTGCCAGTGATTAGCTGCTAAACTCTTCCTCTCTAAGTGGTTTCAAATCAATAAAATGGGATGTACAACAAAGCACAAACGCTTTTTGGGCTTCAATGTTGGGTCCAAAATTGTGGATTTTCAAATAAATTGGCAATATTAAACAAAAGCTCCCCCTCCCCCAAGACGGGTAGGCTTAGATGTGCCACTTCTTTAGATGTAGCTGGTAAAACAAAGCCTACTCTTCTCTCCAACTGGTTTCAAAGCAATCAAAGTGGCTGTACTGTATAGCAGAAATGCCTGTTTTTACCTCCATGGGTGCTCCAAAAACAGTTATTTTTCTGACAAATAGGCAATATACAACATGATATAGCAAAGGGCAGGGAGGGGGGGGGGTGACTTCAACACCCCCCCCCCCCTGAGAGGGTCAGGCCTTGAAAAATGTGCTTACATAGTTTTATGTAGCTGATAAAGAAAAGCATACTACTAACTCTCCAAGTGGTTAAAAAGCGGACATAATTGCATTTAATTTTTAACTACCGGTAAACATACATACTGTACATGTATTATACATGTCATACGTATCAGTCTATGGAAATGCACTAAAAGCAACATTTCTGATTTTGAAGAATTCAAGTTTGAAACCTTATACATTTGCTAAACTAAATGATATAGAGTTGGAATTTCATCCACGTGATAATAGTATAGCAATGCAATTTTCTGGAGCATTTCATGGTAATTGATTCATTTTTCTAAGAATTACGTAAAATCATGTATTTGAAAAATTTTAAATTTTGGGGGAAAAATACAAAAAAATGCAGTTTTCTACTTACAATCTCAGCCAAATGACCTACTTATCCCCTCAAATAGCATCAAATTAAAGAAAATTTATAAAGCTTTCATATGACACTAATTTCACGGCAATTGAATGCTTAAGTTGAAATCTATGTACGAATATTCAAAGTTTATTAAAATTCGGCGGCCATTTTGAAAAAAGCGCCTCACAGATTAGTTTTCAGGATACAGCCTGTTTACCTAATGTATTCATATTCAGCTTAAAAAATTGATCTAGAAGCACTATATGAAAATTTCTTCTCCGAGTGGCACCTTGCTCATTATAATCCGGACTACATAGAAATAGTTAGTTTTATATAGCACCTAGATAGATCCGTGTGATTTGATTGGTTGTTTGATATCGTTCATTCAGCCCATTTTGCAATGACGTCATCAACAGTGCAATTTTTGATACATACGATTTTGTCCATTGCACGCACGCACCGAGACTGTAGATGCAGGCACCGGCAGTTCGCATGATGTAATGACGTAACAATCAACAGATCGAACTTGTACTGCATATGCAAAACATGAATGCATTCATAAATTTGAAATGAAAAAAAAATCATTTTTTAGGTGTCATATATAAACAAAATAATGATTTTTTTTCCATTCGTGCATGGACAGAATACTTCGTTCGATGAAAGATGAAATAATGATCCATTCATTTCATCATTATTTAATTAAAAAAATAATTGATTAATATACAGCTCAGTCGGTAACGCGTCTGCCCGTCGAACCAAAGATCGTGGGTTCGAGCCAACCCGGACGGATGACTGAAGCCAATGCGTTGTGTGTAAACGTCTCTCCCATGTTTAATAGATGTAGGCTATGTTACAATGGAAAACACTCCGTCCCTCTGATAGGACATTAAATGGAGGCCCCGTGTAGAGGAGAGTCACCACCTTTGCACGTTAAGAACCCAGTGCACTATTCGTATAAGAGAAGGGGGAAACCCCGGTGTAGTGGTCCACCTGCATCCCCCCCCCCCATCAGTTATATCGGGAGGAGAGACCTGCAGGTCATAGTGATTCCGTTCGTTTTTTGACTCTCAGGCACAGATGACGCCAAATAAATAAATAAAAAAAAATATTTCATCTCTCACCGAATGAAGTATTCTGCCCATTGCACGAATGAAAAAAAAAAATCACTATTTGGTTTATATGACACCAAAAAAATGATGTTTTTTCATATGAAATTCATGAATTTCGATGCAAAACATGCTCATGCAGTGCGAGTTCGGTCTGTTGATTACGTCATTACAACATGTGCACTGCTGGTGCATGAGATGCAGTCTCGGTGAGCGCGTGCAATGGACAAAATCGAATGGATCCAAAATTGCACGATGAATAGATCCAAGATTTCACGGTTGATGACGTCATTGCAAAATGGGCTGAATGAACGATATCAAACAACCAATCAAATCACAAGGATATATCTAGGCGTCATATAAATTCAATTAATTCACTTCATAAAGTATTCTGTTAAGGCTAGTTATGTTTGTGCGCATCATGATTACACAAATAATGAATGTGTATGCGTGCAATGGGAAGAATATTTTTATTAGATGAAAGATGTAAAGTTGCATTCAACGATGCGTTAGCCGAGTTGAATGGAACTTTTAATCTTTCAGTGAATGTAAATATTCTTTCCATTGCACAAATATTTACATTCATTAATAGTTTTATATAACTCATATAAGTTTTTTAAAATGTATAAAAGGAATAAAAAAGATAACGATTAGGTTGGCCTATTTCCATCACCTCCTTTTCTCTGATAATTGCTAGTCGGTGGATTACACCAACGAACGTAGAGGGCAGCAACACACAAACGTGTTGCTATTAGGAAGGTCCACTCGATACGCGCATACAAATGAAGTGCACAAACAATTTGGTAGTCATGCCAACGAAACCATGATCCGATACAATACACTCACGGAGTGACAGCAAAATAGAGGTAAACTAATAAAGTATGACAAAAGTAGATTGAAACAATAAAAACTAAAAATTTATAAGATATTGAAAAATAATTTACCACATTTTGAAAATAATATATCACTAAATAATTGTCCCAATTTTTCGTACATCTTCAGTAAAACAGGATTAAATTCTGTCATGAATAAATCAGTCTGCTAATTTTACCCGGATTTAGTCAAGCTCATTTTGTGACCACCGAAATCCTCTCAGAGCACTTTTTTAGTAGATTGTAGAGTTGATTTATTTTCATTTCCTCTTTAACATTATTTTTGCTTGAAAAGTTTTTACATCAAATATGATGCGTAAAAATATGAAATATATTTTCCTGTATTTTTCATAATATTTTACGTGGTGGTGAAAACGGCTTTGCATATCAATGTGATATCAAGTATACGTGAGGTTGATACGTCTTCGTCGAAATTTCGCTGCACCATAATGCGCTTAAACAACTAGCACACCGCCTCTTGAGTATACAGGCACCATGGCTGACATTGACCGCGCCGGTGCCCCGGGCCGGTCGATGCTGAGGTAGGGTACGGTTGCCTGTATGCATATGCTAACACAAATTTTTTAAAATCATGGTATGAAAATGGTAGATGTGAAATAGACCTTTGCGTCTTAATCGTTCTCAAGTCAAGACCCTTCGGAATATACATAGCTTGATACTCGAACCAGATAATTTCTACCTAATATTAGGTCTAACGTTAGACTAGGTCTAGGACTTGGCTTTGCTAGTAAGTTTAGTGGCCGTATTCGATCCTGCCTGATGGATTGCAAAATGTGGGTTGGATTTGTGGATATAGCAGGATTGTTCTAGATTTTCAGACCACAATTTACATAGTAAGTGAAAAGTAAAATTTTAACCTTGAATATTTATCGTACCTCATCTGCCGTAGTGCCACATTAATGACAGCCCAAGCCTATATCCTTCAAGTCCATATCTAGCTAAGTCGAGTCGCGTGGAGATTATCCTGCCAGTGCAGTGCGGCCCGCATATCATTCGCAGCGCAGTACGCGCACCGAGGTACAGGTGACCGGGGAAGTTTCGGCGCGGCCAGACCAGAACATCACGGGCCTGGCTTCGCGTTAGCTTGTGTAGATTGGTAGGGGCAGCGAAATTAAGCAGAAGAGCGGTAACACAAATGTCATCAGTCTATGTATTTTATTGCTACGTAAACTACAATAATCATGATTACCTTTTGTCTTGCAATTATTTTAGAATACAAATAAACAAAAATAATATTATTCAACAAAATTCTTGGAGGTTTCATTATCAATAAAAAATAGTAAAATTGAACAAACGAAAAAAAAATTAACTCTACAATCTTCCAAAAAAGTGCTCTGGGAGAAAATGGTCACAAAATCTGAGCGAAGTGGACCTTTCTAAAAGCAACACGCTTGTGTGCGCTGCCCTCTACGTTCGTTGGATTACACCATGTATCGACAGCTCATCAGCCCTTTGCTTTCATTTTTTCTGACGCGCATTGCTTCATGGGTATGAGTCGAGTGCGCACAGTCAATTTAATCTGCGCCAACGAACGTAGAGGGCAGCAACAGAGTTGATTTTTTTTCGTTTGTTTGATTTCATTATTTTTTAATGATACTGAAAACTCCACGAAATAGTGCTTAATATTATTTTATATATAATCATTTATTTTTTGAAAAACGTAAGACAAAACGTAATCAAAGTTCTTTTAGTTTGCACGTCAATAGAAATACATAGTACGATGAACTTGTATAACCCCTTTTCTGCTTAATTTCGCTGCCCCTACCAAGCTACGCCAGAGCCAATGCCTTGATCTTCTGTCATGGCCGCGCCGAAACTTCCCGGACACATCGGTGCACGTACTGCGCGAAAGCAGTGCTGGCCGCACTAGCAGGATTGGCAGGATATCTCGACGCTACTCGACTTAGCCAGACATGGACCTGAACGATATGGACTTGATCTGTCATTGATGTGGCATTAACTGCCAATTGCAACGATAGATGTTCAAGGTTAGAATCCTAATTTCCCCTTACAGTGTGGATCGGAGCATGAAAATATAAAATAATTATGTGATATCCACAAATCCGACCAAACTTTTTTGCAACTCATCAGGCAGAGATCGCATACGGACACCAGCCAAGCTCAAGCCCAGGTAAGTCCTAGTCTAAAGTTAGACCAAATTAACAGACCAAAATAACATGGCCCAGTTGCGAGCCGTATATGTTTTGACGCGCCTTGACTTGTGAATTATCAAGAGGCGTAGGTTTATGTCACAGCTGCTTTTTTCATTCTATAATTTCATCAAAATTTATAGCATGCACAAAATTTACCAGCCAATCGTATCGTACCTCCGCACCGACCGGCAGGCCGGGGCGCGTTGGCGTGTTCAGCCATGGCGCTTACACTCAAGCTATGGCACTGCCGCTGGATTGTGTAGGCGCATTAATGTGGTGCAGCGAAATTGAAATGAAGAATGTTCAACCTCACGTATATTTGTTTTCATATTGATATGCAAAAGTCATAAATTTGTTTTCACCACCACGTAATAATATAGAAAAAATATAGGAATAAATTTTGAATATTTTGAAGCGTGATACTTGCTGTAAAATTCTTTCAAGTAAAAATGTTGAAAATGAGGAAATGAACAAAAATCAACTCTACAATGTACTAAAAAAGTGCGCTGAGTGAGGGGCGGAGCTTAATAGCGGCCACAAAATGAGCTTGAATAAATCGGGGTGAAATTAGCAGAGTGGTTTATATGATGGCCGTTTTACTGAAGAATTAAAGCAACACAAGAAAGAGATGTGGTAATATTTTTTTAATTTAAAATGTAGTAAATTTTTTATCAATCATTTTCATATTTTTGTATTTCTATTACTGGAATTTAGCCTTGTCACAATATGTTAGTTTACCTCTATTTTGCTATTAATCTTTGAATGTATTGCGTCGTTTCATGGTTTCGTTGGCATGCCTACCAAATTGTGCGCGGACTTCAATCGCATGCGCGTATTGAGTGGACCTTCCTAAAAGCAACACGTTTGTGTGTTGCTGCCCTCTACGTTCATTGATCTGCGCTAACTTAATGCGCGCAAACACATCCTCACACACACACACACACACACCGGTAAGTAGACATATACATGTTTATACTGAGGGAGCGCTAGCGTACCTTCTTCTTCTGTATATCCTTCCTCCGCTGTATCGGAGATCCGCAGTTTGATACTGCATTAATATTAGCGTTACATATTTTGACGTGAGAGTAAGGTAGACCGAGAGAGGTGAATCTCATGCAAGAAATTTAAGACAAGTAGGTTGAGGTCGTTTCTGGAGGAATCTGCTAATTCGACGTCAGGTAGAAACAGGACGGAAGCGGTAAATTGTTGAGGTTCTTGATCATTGCAATGCACAGAAAAATACTGCAGTTCCTCGTCTTATTTTATTAAGTTTAGAAGTGTTTTCCTGTGTGTGCTAAACGCTGGGCATTCTCCAACAAAATGTACAACACTTTCCAGTTCGGAGTGGCAGAACTTGCAGGACTTTGTGGTACTTTGATTCAGAGAGAATAACCTTCTATTCGTTGGGTATGTACTGCAGGATAATTGAGCTCTGATGGATATAGCTTCCCTCAGGAGAGGGCTGGAAGCTTGCTTTGGGTAATAATTCTTTTTTATTACGTTGGGTCATGCCCGACCATAGACTTAGAGAAGATTTTTTAGCAATTGCAATTTCAAGGGCAGCATAGTGTTGTTTATAAATTTGTCCCAGTGCTAGCTTCTTCCATACTTTATATGGAATGCGCTCTCTAAGGATGTTAGTGAGACTTAGAAGCTCATAACTATTGAGAATTTTTATCCAGCGTCTTACCAATGGTGTATTGTTTGCTATACCATTCAACAGGATTCTTCTTTCAGTGCGCTCGTCTAAAAGGCTTGCATATTGCCCAAGTAAGAGAAGAATTTCATAGTCGATTCGCTTATCCATTGTGAAGATATCTAGCAATAAATAAACAATTTCGTCAGCCGCACTCCTTGGCAAACCGAGCACTATTTTAAAAAGAAATGATTGAGCCTTGTTCAGACGGGACAGCATGTAGTTGGTGAGTTGGATAATCTGAATCCCATATAGAATTCTTGGTATGCAGAACATTTTCCAAAGATGAGTACATATTGGTGGCAGCGCTGCAGGCGTAGAGTTCCTTGCTTGGTTCCGGTGAGAGAGAAGAAGGTGTTATATCCCTTTGATATGATGTCATTGGTGTGATCAATATTACAATTGCTTTTTATTATGCCAAGGTGTGGGTGCTCTCTTCTTTCCTTGATCGTCATTCCTCTCATTTTCCACTCGACTGAACTTACACTGGTTGACGTTTTCTTGTTTATTACTACGGCACTTTTTTGTGGATTAATTTTATATCTCCAAGCACAGGAATGAGAGAAGGTGAGGAGTTCTCGAGGGCATGTACTGATTAGAGCAACGTCATCTGCTAGTACTATCACTCACATGTAGCAACCATTAATAGAGCATCCAAGACAAGCATTCCTTAGTGATTTGATCAGGCCAT
This sequence comes from Lytechinus variegatus, assembly GCF_018143015.1. NCBI lineage: Eukaryota > Metazoa > Echinodermata > Echinoidea > Temnopleuroida > Toxopneustidae > Lytechinus > Lytechinus variegatus. The sequence continues at coordinate 32,262,487 of NC_054744.1, read as the reverse complement.
CGATGAAGACTGTATATAAGGTGGGAGAGAGCACACTTCCCTGTTTTACACCTTGAAGGATTTGAAAAGGAGAGCTGACTTTTCCTTCCCACATGACTCTACTGGTACTACTGTTGTATAACTCTTCCAGTGTAGATAACAGAGATTCATGGAGGCCTAGGTTTTGAAGCTTAGAAAATAGGCCAAACGATGTCAAATGCTTTCTGTGTATCAAGAAGAGCAAGATATGTTGTGCATTTCTTTGCAGAGTTCAGTTGGATTATTAATTCCAGTGAAGATGCAGTAAGGAGGCAAGATTTGCCTTTCTGGAATCCAAATTGAAACTGGTCTGGGACATCATTTATTGCAAGTGGAATTTCTAGTTGAGATTTGATGAGCATTTCCAAAACTTTACCAATTGTTGAAGAAACTGTTATGCTTCGGTAGTTAGAAGGATCTTTTACATTTTTTCCTTTGTGAATTGGGACTATAAGGCCGGACTTCAAATGCTCAGGAATATACTTTAGGGATATACATCGATTGAAGAGGGCGAGATTTAATTTCCGAGCTATTGGGCCAAGATATATAGAATACTCATGAGATATATTATCAGGTCCTGCAGCTTTTTTGTTTCTTGAGAGAGTTAATAGCTTCATCTAGATCTTTTGAAGTAGAGGGTTGAAGTGGTTGATTCAAATTGTCCTCGAACGGGCGAGTGGGGATGGCTTCATCTATTTCAGGCGGAGAAGTGGCACTCATATATTCCGGTTTAGCAAGATCTGAGAAATATGAGTTGAAGCCATCTAAAACTGCCTCTGTTTCATATGTTGTACCCCTATAAGACAGTGTATCGGTGGACCAAGATACTTTGGTGCGTTTGACAAGCCTATAGAAGAGTTTGTCATTGCTACCTTTAGCATCTTCAATTTCTGAAAGGAGATTATTGTGACACATCTTCCGCGCTTGCCCGATGCTACTTCTAAATAGACGTTTTGTATATATATTCTTGATCCAGAGAGGGTCCTTGGCTTTCGGTTTCCCGCTGGCCCTCCAGAGATGCCAATAATGTTGAGATTGTTTATAACATGCCTATACTTTTTTGTCCACTCTCTTTTCCCTTTCCTTTTTCTTTTCTGACAGCCCTTCGAGTGTGGTAGAGTTAGTGATACCTTCAACATTTCTTCGCTAATTTGATCAAGCAACAAGTCGATTTGAGTCGGATCCAAACACATTGCAGGAAGATTATAGAAAAGTTTCTTTGATATTTGTCCCATAGGAAGAGTATAGAGACGGTGCAGCTGGTCAGCACTGCACTGATGCCAAGATATCTTAGGACGAAGTATAGACTTTCCAGATCCTCCAGCAATGCGATCAGGTATATCATGATCTACTTGATAATTGGCTAAAAGTGGTAGTGAAAATGTCACTTTAACCGGTGTGTGGTCAGAGGTGTTTAGAGGATCATCATGCTCAATAAGAAGGTCAGAGAAGCAGTTTTCTAGTTTTGCCGGAATTATGAAGTCATCAATGTATGAATGTCGTAAACCATCATCTGATTGGAAGGTGTACAGCTCCTTTTTATTTTGGAGAGATGATAAGTTAATCATGTTCTCACTAATCAGAAATTCCTTTAGAATACGTTTTTTTTAGGTTTCTTGCACGATGCATTTGTCAGATCAGCATTCAGATCTCCACCAAGTATAATCAAGGCCTCTTTATGAGTTGTTTCGATGTTGGATATGGTAGAGAGCATATGATGATACTCAAAAATACTATTGGCATCAACATCACACGGAAAGTATCCATTGCAGATAATTAAATGCGAGTTTGATGGCTCATGGAGTAGATCTGTAATGACTAATCTTTGTGATTGAGATTCTATCTTTGTTGCTTTCCAAGAGCTTGATGTTCTGATGAATGTAGCTATTCCACCCTTTGCTGTCCTTCTTGGTAGTGGTAATGATGAGTTATTTTGCTGTGATATACTATAGACTTGGAAGTTATCATTGATATTAGCAAGCTCATTAAGGTCCCAATGGTAAAGCCAGTGTTCTTGAATTAATAGGATATCCAATAATTCTTCTAAAAGACGTGATATGAAAGCATTGTTAGATTGTGCCCCCAGGCCTGCAGTTGAAGGTTCCCATTCTTAGTTGTTTTCCTTGTTGTTTTCTAGTAAGTGGAGGCTTGCGAAGGTTAAGTGCAGTATATGTTGGTGTTGGGCTCTCAGTGCTTGGCGAATGACAGGGTCTGTAGTGGATAGGGGTAGTGCCAGAAGATTTATTGTATACATCACTGCCTGGTAAGTGTCCTCCATTAGAGTTTTGTGGTCGGTGGTTGAGGCTCGGCCCTGCCGAAAATCCTGTTGCTTTGGTGAAGGTGTTAGCTTGGAGGCCTCCTGATTCAGTTCTTGGGTGACGGATGATCTATCTTTCGTGGTGCTGTTATCCTGTTGTTTCCTGGGCTGTTGTAATTCAAGGCATTCTTGATGAGATATTGGGGAGAGGCCTAGAGGTGTGGTATTGGCTGTTGCTATTTCTTCTTCTCTGAGGTAGATCTGAATCATAGGTATCATGACGAGAGTAACTCTGCTCTTGACCATCTTTAACCTTGTCTGCATAAGATACAAACTGTGCCTGCATGTCGTTTATCTCTCTTGTTGTATCCCGTTCAGTTTTTGATGTTACATAACTTGTTTGGGCTGGCCATTGATCATTATAGTCGACAGCACTTTGCCTTCTTTCATTTGAGTGAAACTTTGAGTTTTGACTCTTCCTGTTATTATTATTATTCATTCCTTTGCTGACATATGGATGGTTTGGTTTCCTTCTGATGAATTCTGGGTGTTTCTTTTTCACACTGAAGGGAGGTTGAGCCTGAATACTAGTATCATACTATGGTCTGAGCTGGTATCGTCAGATAAGAAGCATTCATCAATCAAAGGAGGAAATGAATTCCTGGTGGGTATTCTATCTCTTGTATTAGTGTTCCTTTTCATCTGACCTTTAGGCTCATTTATGACTCTAGAAGTTGACTTTGAAGTATGTTGCAGGGGAGGATTCTCATTCATCATAAGATCAACTCCTTGTTGAAGGCACTGTGCATATATGAAGTCGAATTGACGTTGTAAGTCATACACTGTATCATCCCGATCCTTTACAGCCTTCTCTAATTTATGAATGTAGTGATCTTTCTGTTTAAGTAGATTCTGATCATTAAACCGCAGATCTTGTAACTGCTTGATTTCTCTGGTAGACTCCCCCATCTGCCTGTGAAGACTCTCATTTTCGCTAATGGTAAGGCTAGTAAGTGATCTCTGAACTTTGAGGTCTTCTCTCAATCGATCCTTTTCTTTCTTCATTTTGAAACAATGAGTGCAGGGACCTGTAGAATCCAAAGAGTCTTGACTTTGATTGACATTATTACTCTTCTTGAGTAATTTTCCCCTTCTGGCTCTAACTGCTCTACTGGAGAAATGATGGAGGGGGACTGGTTAGCAGTAGGAACTGGGTCAGGAGTACCAGATTCTTCTTACAAAACCTCTGGAGTCTCCATGCTCAAGGTGGGAGGATTCACAATACTACAGGAGGAGCAGATAATCAAGTCTTCATTAACTGCTCTGGTAGAGAGGCAATGAAGGTGAAACCACTTGCAGCAATCTTGACATTCAACAGAGTTTTCAGAATTTGGTGTATTGCAAATAGCACAGTTTTCTTCTTAAGAAACCTGAATTTCATGAGATGATGTAGGTGGTGTAGACAGCTTCATAGGTATATCTTCCTGGAATCTGCAATCTGCACAGATGAAATCAATATCATCCATACCTAGAAGGTGGGTCAATTCTTGTCGAGACAAGATTGTGCATTCAAACTGTAGCCATCTGTTGCAGGAGGCACAAATAATAGTCTCTGTACAGGCATGAGTATCGCAAACTGGACATGTACATGTAGCCTTTCTTTTTCTTTTGCAGTCGCACCCACTGCGCTTCATGGGAGTCATTTTGGAGAGCAGGTCGAGTCTCCTTTTAATCTCTTCTAGAGTAGATTTCACATCAGTCATGTCTACTTGCAGATCAGAAGCATCCATGTTAATGATTTTCGATAACAGCTCTGGAATCAGCTGTGTCTGCTTTCCTCTTACTAGTAACTTGCTAGTTGCTCCAAAGAAAGTGATGGTTAATTTCCTTTGTTTGCCTCGCTTCCCATTAACGAGTTTATTGTAAGTTTCGATGGTATTCTTTGCAATCATTTTGCTATTAACCCTTGTGTTAGAACATACACATGTTGTGGGTTGATGCCCCCTTTCTGGGTTGAAGCAAGGATGGCTAGATTCTGAAGATTCTCAAATAGTGAGCTGATTTTTCTCTTTATCTGCACTAACTGCAGATCCGATGTGTTATTTAATGAATCTAATAAACTGGAATTATTCCATGGACTTTTTTTTATTCCTCTTCAATTTCAAAATACTTTACTCTGTAGTGCTGCACAATTTGACGACCCGAGTTTGAATAAATTGTAGAGTGGTTTGAAACTTTCCTTACCTAGATCCAGAGCTTTTGGCGCGCTTTGAGGTGTTTTAAAATGCACATTTGCTCTAATAAAGTGTTGATAGTTTAAAAACAAGCACGTGAACCCATATTTTGTAATGTTTGCACCTCTTACTTACACCTCAACTTTGCAAGGTTTGGTGAAAATGACATTGGTTTTGAATAAAGTGCAGCCCTTTGTACTTCTTAAATTTGTTACTAAAATTTCACATTTTTGAGATTGAGTTTGTATCATCTTTCGAGCAAATGGTAAGAACTGAGAGTGCTGTTTGACTTACAAGAGGGACGATTAATAGCAATATAAATAAATTATCCATCCTAAGGATAAAATCATTAATTATACTGCGAAATTTGATAAAAATTTTCATGGGTTTTGACTGAGTAATAGAGCTTTAAACTCATTGTAAACTCGTGAGGTCTAAAAATTACACATTCTTTTGAATGCGCAACTCTAACATCCATTTTGGTGAACTTTGTAGCAAAATGTGCAAAGTATGATGAACATGACATTGATTTTCAATGTTTGGGAGCAAGACTACGGCACCATTCGCATTTTAGACGGTATTATCAGACTTTTGCACGTTTACGGTGGATTTTGTGGCTGTTTCAAGCCAACTCGCAACAATTTAGACACTGATAATTTAAAAACAAGAAAATTGACCTCACATTTGTAATGTTTTAACGTCTTTGGAATAAAGTCCCCTACAAATTCAGAGAGTAGGATGAAAATGACATGGAATTTGAGTGTTTGGGAGCTGAACTACGGAACCATTCGCATTAGACAGTGTTATTACATTTTCGAATGTTTTCGGCGCATTTTAGGCGAATTTCAAGCCAATTCGCAACAATTTGGACACTGACGGTTTAAGAACGAGCACATCGATCCCAAATGTTTAACTTCCATACACCTATACTATGTATTCCACTATAATTTTGCCGAATTCGATGAAAATGACATGGATTTTAAATAAAGTGCAGCTTAAACTATACTTTATTTCGAATAGATTCCCGTCTTTTGAAGATTTGTTTCTGGTTGTTTTTTTTTATAGTTTATACACCATTCTTGTCAAATGAGGGCGCTTCTGACTCCAAATAGATATAGTTTTGCCAATTAAAAAATATTCTCCTACTTTGGTATACACATAGTTACTGAAAGTTTGATAAAGTTTCATATCGACAGAGTATAGATGATTTAAACTCATTAATTCATGGGGTCTAAGAGAGGCATGATTCTCTTAATTGCGCAACATTTCATAGCATTCAAATACGGCGATTATGAAGTCCCGTAGAAAAAAAAATACCACATGAACCTATATAATTTTTGCATTTCATAATAAATAGATACCAAAGTAACTCTCTGCAAAATTTAGTGAAAATGACATGGACCTCATTTCGACTGTGGAACGCTGTTAAGTTTAAGTTTTAGGTGCGCAGACATGGGGCTTCACTTCATACACAAAGAATGGTATGAGCCATTTTGTAAAATCAAACGAGAGGGTTAAGTCTGTTCGTAAGGAATTTAAATACGCTCTTATTCTTTAAACAATACGTATTTTTATCTGAAATTTTGCAAAGGAGTGAATCACAATATTCCAATAAACAAAGTAATTGACGCTGTGACTGATGAAAGTTTCGTATTTCGGAAATTGCGTTATTAAAATGGGTGTATAGGGTAGTTTCCAACTTATTGCTTTTGTATTCCGTGCATATAATCAGATATGCACGGAATATTCAGTTACAATTGCATGGGATGGGTGATGTTATTAAATAATTTTGTTCGGTTACATGGTTACATTCACCAATACTACGACCGTCTTTGTGCAGAGGTCGAGAGCGCCTTTGTGTACTGTAAAAGCAACAGCCAATTTAATTTCCAGCGATCCATCAACAGTATCCACGATTGTTACATAAAGCCTATTCATTAAATTAAATTGAATTGAATTTATTCGATGGAATTTAATGCTAGAGATCCAAACCATAAGGATTTGCGATATCGTGATTACACAAGTTCAATCGACCGGACCTTGAGTGTCGTCTAATGACACCGTTGCAGAAAGCATCTGCCCGTAAATCGTGTTGAAATAGTTTGTGATGATGTACATGTATTTTTGTTAACAATACGCAGAGTATCCTGGGTAACCGAAGGTATTGTGCAACCAATACGCAGATGCTTTAACGTTGATAGTCTATAATTTCAACAAAAGGCCTTCATGGGAAAGCAGCCTTTGCCGAAAATTAGTGAATCAGAACAGCAGTTTCATCCTGTACACTGGAAAAACATAAATTATTTGCAATTTTTCGTCAGCTCTAAATCTTACGACAATCGACAGTCCATGTCCACCAGTTTTGGGCATTGACTTTAGAGCTGTTTATTGTGATTTGACCGGCATTTTTCAGAAGATTCTCAACGTTCCAGACAACTCTCCCTAGTGGTCGCGAAAATTTGCTAATATCGGTACGAGACAAAGCAGCAAATATTCTCAATCAGTATGAAAAGACAAACAACAATAAAAATAAAAACAAACAGTCCTAGATCTGTCACTGTCTAAAATCCAAACACATGCCCCCCCCCCCAAAAAAAAAAGTGCCCTCTCAGAAGAAAACGATGATTGGTGATTGCAACACATTTTATAAACTTATCTCAACTTCAGACTCTTTAAAAATATACCATTGCAGCATTTTGCGCTAGGGACCTGTGACGCGATGCGTTAAAAATTTGCTTTTGGCCTATTTGTCAGGACACGTGACGTTATGCGTTAGAAAAGTTGGGTCTGCGTTCGACCGTCAACGAATAATGTCACACTCTGGGATGTTGTACGTTTACTGTGACATCAGGTAAAACAAGGTGTACTCGTAGCTCGTTGGTATGATTTCCAAATAAATGCATAATTTATGAATTAGACCCTATTTCACGAGAACTACATGTATCGATGTCAAACCTTGCTACGTAAGGTATTCTTGCTATCCCTACTTAGCCTTATTTAATTTTAAACATTTTCCGTTTCATTATTTATTCATTAATCTATGAACCTTATTATTCATTTACTTATTTGTTTATTTATTTCCTATAAACATTGATTTTTTTTTACTTATTTACTTATGCGTTTATTTACTTAGATATTCATTTACTTATTTATCTGTTTATTTATGTACTTATTTATTCATCTATTGTTATATATTCTTTTACAAAGTGGCGGTATGCCGCACTGAATGGGAGAGCATAGGAACCGGATGTTACAAGTTTACAGCGACCTTAGAAAACGATTTTAACACCGCCACTTCAGCTTGCCAGTCAATGGGAGGCCACGTTTTTGTTCCCAGTAGCAACGACGAATTGGCAATCACAAAATCACCTTTCATGACGCGACATTTCACCGTTTTTATCATCTGGATAGGATGTGAATTCGTAAGGGCGAAAAGTACATTTGTGTGTGTGGACGGTAGTCAGATTGATCTAGACAGCGGTAAGTTTATTATTGTGCATATTAATTTTCCTCTGCAGAATGTACAAAAACGACGATTATCTCTCTTTCCCGGTACAGGGTCCTGGTAAAGATTCTCTAATTAGGGTGGCTGATCTTTAAGAAAAAATGGCTCCTCAATTTAAAAAAAAAATAGAAAAATAAAAAAGAAATAATAATAATAAATATAATAATAAAAAAAGAGTGCTGTCTATGGTAAGTAATGCAGCAGCCTAGATTCTTAGGGCCATATCCCCGTCAGAAAATTACAAAGCAGACATCCTAAATTAGCTGGAAAATACATTCGTGAAACGAATACATTATATTTAAATAGTTAGAGTAAATCAACGAACGTAGAAGACAGCAACACTTTGGAGTTTGCAGGAAAAGAGGAGGGAGACGAGTGTATAAGATAAGTTTAGAAGAAGTCTTAATTGGGAAATAATATTTAAAAAGTATTTCATATCACTATATTGAATTTTCACTCGCGTTCGATGAGATACAGGTTTTGCTCAATGGGCCGATATCTAAACATATTTCAACTCAGACATCTAGCTTTCAGTATTTTAGTTCATTTACAAATTGATATGTTTAAGTGCTCTGTAAAATGTCCGTTTTATGATGTGAATATCAAAATATTTCCATGCTTGCGTTGTGCGCTCGCATTATTCGATTTGCTAAGAACATGAAGTAGGCCTACCTATTGTCTTTGTGTATTCCATAAGATACTCAAAATGTCCTTTTCAGATGTGATTGTCAAAAACAAAGGCTTATCAGCTTGCCCTGCGTGCTCGCATTTTGATTGGTGAGTTATGCATACCTCTATATTAATTCTGTAACAGACTACTTAAAATCACCCTTTTATAACATTGCACATTTTATAAAAAAATTCGGCTTGCGATTTGCGCTCTCATTAATTGTTAAAAATATATATCAACCCAGAATCTCATTCATGAATACAAAGTAGATTCAGTTTCCATCCCTCAACTTTATCAAATTTCATGCACTCATTATGCTTTATAGATTAATACACATATGAAATTTTCATGACGTCCTAATGTGAGCGTGCGAGCGTGGATGTCGGACGTACATGTATCTCATAGAATCTCTTCCGAAATCGTTTTAAATTACCTCAATCGGATAATTATATGGATTTATATGCTGCGGATTACATGAATCAAGTTTTCTTTTTTGACAACCTTACGCGTTTGTCATTACTTCGAAGCGTATTTTTTATGTTTTGAACAATTTTTTTTCTCGCGATCTTTTTGGAATGGGATTATACGCTACTGACGCGAGGACACATCGATTTCACTGGGGTAGTGGCCCACCGTATCTCGCCGGTGTGGTTACGCGACGACCCGCTAGCCACCTGAGATCTCCGCTACTTCGTGATATTTCGCTGATCCCATTTCTGAATCTTTCGCAATCACCATCTTGACCTCGCTTCAACACAAATATGGATGACAATATCGAGTAAAATCAAGATGCCTCGACTATGGGAAAGCTACAGAAAACTTTAACAAAATTATCTGCATTTGGAAAAATGTTGTTAAAGGAAATATGCCCTCGTTAGATCAATCGTTTGCTGCCACGGTTACTCGTAGCCGTTCATCTTCTTTGACAAACGCATCGAAGGCTAAACGGGAGCTTGAGAGAACTCTGGATGAGCCTCAGCGAAAGAGTAGCAGGAAGCCTTCGAGTTCGAAGACCAAGAAGGATCAGGACAGCAGGTCTCAAAGTGATTGTCCTGAATTGTGCACCAACAAATCTACATGTGAGTACTGTAAAAAAGAAGCAGTGGATTTTATGATTGAATGTTAACATGGTGAAGCGTGCATGAAATGGTCATGCTTACATTGTCAAGATGTTACTGTCGATGTGTATAACGTTCTGTCCAACACACCAACCCTACACTGGTTTGGTAAGAAATGTGAACACAGTGCCATTGAGGCAGCTAACGAAGCAGTTTGCAATAGTGGTGACGTTGAGCCTAAACCTTAACTGTCTGGATTGGTTGAGAAATTGATCATTGATGTAAGGAAGAAAATTGGTAAAGTGAAGAATGAAGTTCATGAACTGAAAAGTATGCAAAAGACAGCCTTTTTCAAGACATATGCTCATGTGGCAGGTGTTTCCAGCCCTGCCATGTCCGCACCTTCAGGCAGTGGTGTCACTGACCCTACCCCGGATGCAACTGGTAGTGTCAAACTTCCTACTAGAGCAGCTCTTCTCCAATGCCCCAGAATCTGCAGGAGAGTGTTAATGTCATGGAGGAAATTATAGACAGAGATAGGAGAAAGAACAATATTGTCATATATAACCTCCAAGAATCTTCAGCCGCTTCTACTGCTGATCGTGAAAGGGAAGATTTCAATAGTGTTAAAAGTCTAGTTACAAGTGGTGTCCAAATTACCGGCATCAAGATACAAAAAGTGACCAGGCTTGGTGGCCGACGCCACCACGAAGATGGCTCTCAACCTAGGCCTAGAGTACTGCTCGTCCAATTAGAGGATAGCTCGCAAAGTGACGAGAGTTTTGTCTTCGGCTCGTCACCTTCAGAAAGCGGATAGATGGAAGAAAACCTATCTTCATCCAGACCTAACTCCTTTCCAACGAAGAGAAAGACGTGCTACGTATGAGGAATTGAAACTGAGAAGAAGTAATGGTGAATCAGGCTACGTATGAGGAATTGAAACTGAGAAGAAGTAATGGTGAATCAGATCTAATGATAAAGAATGGGAAGATTGTATCCCGTACACACCGTAACAGGGATTTGAAGCTTGGAAGTTTCATACCGGTATCCACTCCTGGTTCTCCTGATGAACATGTGTCAGTTGCTGGTAGTCCATCAGCATCCCAGTCTCACATGGACGAGTCATCTTTGTCTTCAACCAATTGACAAGCTGATTCTACATGTACGAATGTCATGGATAAGAAGACGGCGTTCAATATATTGTATACAAATGCTGACTCCTTAATGAACAAAATGTCTGAACTTAATTTACTTGTCTGTGACCTTGATTCTGACTGCATCATATTAACTGAAGCTTGCTCAAAAAAATCTTCTTTTTCATTGTCACCTGTATCTGTATATGTTCAAGGATATGATACTTTTTGTAACTTTGACAAATCAGGAATACGTGGTGTTATTATCTATGTAAAAACGACGCTATCAGCTACTGATGTTAACTTGAATTCAGATTTTTGTGAGTCTGTCTGGTGCTCAGTGATTTTACCTGATGGTACGTCTCTTTAACTCGGAGGTATATACCGTAGTCCATCGTCCAGCAAGTCAAACAATGACAAACTTTGTGAATTGTTTAGTGTGATATCTTCGAGAAATGAACAGCATATATTCTTCAGTGGAGATTTCAATTACCCAGAAATTGACTGGTCTAACTGGTATGCTGACTGTCCTGACGACCACCCAGCTCAGCACTTCCTGACAACAGTCCAATATGTTTTCTTAGTTCAACATGTCTTGTATCCGACTCGACATAGGGAAGGACAGAAACAGAAAGTCTTGGACTTGATGTTTACAAATGAAGTGAATATAGTAAATAATGTTGATTTTTTACAGCCTCTTGGTAAAAGTGACCATTTATGTTTGTCAGCTGAAATGATGTTTGATAGTACTGTCACGGATGTCGAATCAAGTGTATATAGTTTTGACAAAGGACATTATAACTCTATGAAAGAAGATTTTGCTTTTCAAAACTGCGATGATCTTTTTACTGACATGTCATGTATTGAGTCTTGGAAGCTATTTTCAGATATGCTGCATGCATCTGTTAAGAGACATATTCCTAAAAGATCAGGTAAAAGGCATAGGAAAAGACACTTGTATATTACTCATAAGGCGGTTTCTATGTCAAAATAGAAATACAGACTATGGAAGAAATACAAGACTACTAATAGTGTTTGGGACTACATTCCTTATATGCGTGTACGAGAAAATTTAAGGTCCATGACCAGGCAACTCTGTAGTAAATTTTAACAACATGTTGCATCTCAATCAAAGGTGAATCCGAAAGTATTTTGGGAATATGTTAACAGTAAAACCAAAACGAGATCCAAGGTGTCTAACCTCACTCGGACTGACGGATCAACTGCTTGTACTGCTCAAGAGAAAGCCGATATCCTTAACGAACAATTCAGTTTTCATCGAAGAGGATTTCTCTGAATTACCATGTATTCTAAATCGCCTGAACGATGATATTGTTTTGAATCATGTACTGATTACACCAGATATCGTTCGCAAGGAGCTTATTGCTTTGAATGTTACCAAATCCGCTGGTCCCGACAATATTCACCCTCGTAATTTGAAGGAGCTAGCAAGTGAACTGTGCACACCTCTGTCATTGATATTTAATCTGTACTTTGATGAATCTGTGCTTACTTCTGACTGGAAATCAGATAATGTTACAGCAATACACAAAATGGGCAGCAGAAAGGACCCTGAAAATTACCGCCCTATTAGTTTGACATCAGTAGTGGTTAAAGTTTTCGAGTCTATTGCACATGATGCCATTGTTAATCATATGAGCGATCATTATCTGTTCACTGACGCCCAACATGGATTTGTTCCAGGGAGGTCATGTTTAACTCAACTGTTAACACAGCTCGAGGATTGGACTCAGTATTTGGACAATGGAGATCCAGTTGATGTAGTGTATTTAGACTTCAAAAAAGCTTTCGACTCTGTGCCACATGTTAGACCGTTGAATAAGATTGCTTCATATGGTATCGATGGCCCTCTTTCTTGGATTCAAGTTTTTTTAACGCGTAGAGTTCAGAGGGTTTCAATCGATGGATGTTATTCAGACTGGTCTACTGTCATCAGCGGAATTCCGCAGGGCAGCGTACTCGGTCCGACCCTTTTTGATTTGTTTGTGAATGACTGGCCTGACATTACGTCTTGTCGAACTCAGATGTATGCAGATGATGCTAAAGTTTATACATCCATCAACTGCCAAAATGCTTGCCATGAATTACGAGAGGATTTAGATAACATTTCTACCTGGTCTTCACTTTGGCAACTTCCTTTAAACTCTCAAAAATGCAAGACCCTACATCTTGGCTACAATAATCCTAAACACACCTATGTGATGGAAAACAGACATCTTGAGAATGTGGACTCTGAAAAAGACCTCGGTGTCATTGTTGATAATAATCTGACTTTCCATAAGCACATACATGTAGCAGCAATGGTACAGCAGGCTAACCAGATGCTAGGGATCATGGTAAATACAACTCCGGATATCTTCATACATGTCATACCTTTGTAAAAAACTCTTTTCCGTCGGCATCTCGAATATTGTACTGTGTCTTGGAATCCACGCTTTGTAACTTATGACCGTAAAATTGAGGCAGTGCAGAGGAGAGCTACAAAAATGGTTCCTGGTATGTCTTCTCTAACCTACACTGAAAGATTGAAAAAGCTTCAACTCTTCTCTCTTCACTACCGACGTGAAAGGGCCGATATGATTCAAGTTTACAAGATACTTAATGGCTTAGACAGACTTGCTCCAGATTACTTTTTCGAAAGGTCTCATTATGGTACAACTCGTGGTCACTCTTTGAAGCTTTTTAGCACACATCGGAGACTTAGTGTTAGAAGTAGTTACTTCAGCATACGTATTATTACTTCATGGGATGCCTTGCCAGAATCACTTATATCTGCACGTAATATGGTCGCTTTCAAAAATGGCTTGGATAAACTTTGGCAAAGCAAACAGTTCTTTGTACCATGACGACATCCACGCATCATGTATCATTTTTGCAATTTGTTATCCGTTATGACTTCGTTGACGACTAGGAGATCTACAGGTTTACCTCACTCCCGTATACCAGATGATGATGATGATGATAACTAAATACCCTTTTTCAGAAAAGAATAGGGTTAAGGTTTCACATTGCGCCTATGAAGAGGAATAAGAAGACAGTCATCATTTTTATATGATGACAAAATGCTATTAGGCCTAGAATATTTCGGTCCTATGTCAAAATTATAATAAAAATATCAGCTCGAATTTCGCGATAGCATTATACATGTAAAGTGCTAACCACATATCCACTTCCCCCTTTCCCTACACAGTGCTATAAATAGTGCTTAAATTGGCTCTTTTCATACCGGAATATCAAATATTTTCAGCTCGCGCTTGGCGCTCGCATTATTTATTTTCATGATAAAAAATGTAATGTATTCAGGATGCCAGATTCTGTCTAACTGTAAAACACGCGCACGCATGTTTATAGAAATATGCAGCTTGATCTTTATTCAAAACGTGCTAAAATTATCCAGTCTCGAATCAGAATATCACAATTTTCTGCTCGCGGTCGCATTGTTATTGTAATTATATATACCAAATTAGCGATCTTTTTTCATGATTTACAAAACATGAGTAAAATGTCCCGTTTTTAAGTCAGAAATCTCTCGCATCAATTGTTTGGTTATAATACACTTAATAATTAAAAAAATGCTTAGAATGTCATTTTTTTAGGTCAGAATGTCAAAAACTGTCAGCTCGCATTTCGCCCTCGCATAATTTAATCGTTGAAGTATGTATCGTCTTAATGACTAACGGCAAAACGTCCTTAACAGTTCCCTTTTCGATCAGCCCAAAACGCATATTAGAAATGTCTGCTTGCGCTTTGCGCTCGCAGTAATTATCTATTCACATACGTATCTAGTTCAGTTTCACAAACATAAGAATAAAGCTAAGAAATGACTGTTAGGGCGTTTTGCTCCCCCCCCCCCCAATTTTTCACGACCATAAAAAAGAGAAAGGGAAAGAGATAAGGGTGAAATATGATACTATTTTCCAAATGGTATGTCAAAATCCATCACAAACATGGAATTTTTTGATAAAATATCAACAATTTTGCTCGCTCGCAACTCTTTAACAATTATACGCAATATGTACGTCATATCGAACCCCTTCAAAACTTTTGGCTCATTACGCAACTGGGACAACCCCTTCAAAGACAGAAACAAAATCAAGTTTGAGCAGCCGTTCGGGGAAAATATGGGTAAAACAAATTTCGCCCCCCCCCCTTGGCGGAAGCTGGATCCGCCCCTAGTTCTACCCCCCCCCCTTCGGGGACCTCAAACAAGGTTATCGGTTGGTTCAAGACATACACCAATCGGACGTATTGTTAATATCCAAGTTTTATAGTTATGTGGTTTTACACCAGAATTGGAAAAGCGTTTATCTCTCTCTACAAAGCCACGACATAATCGCACATTAGTTTCTTTTTGTCATTTTGCTCGCCGAGAATATTGAATATTAATATTCAGCAACATTTTGTGAAAAAGGATAAATGCACGTCGTCACGAACATTCATGATGTGTCACATCCCCACTTTCCCTTTTCCATACATGTGTGAATAAAGTGTCTCCCTTGCAACATACTGCGTTCAAACAATGAGTATCTAATGTATTAAATCAGTTGTCAATCATTTTTTTCAGTTCTTGGATTTTTTTTCTGTACAAACATGATTTCATATAAAAAAATACAAACAGGGAAAATTAGAGTAGCCTAACTTTGGTTTAATATCATTATAATTATTTCTTATTTTCATTTTATTTCACCTTATTAATTTTTTTATTTAGTTTTAGGGGGAAATAAGTTTGTGTTATGAGTTATGACTACTGACCAAAAATAATTCTGTCATTGCTTCGATCTTGACAGATTTCATGCCAGGAGATCTATTCAACGAATTGATACGGAACATACTAAGTGATAACTCCAGCATTTGCTTACAGTACACCTTCGGCATCGGAGTAGGTGTCGATTTGTGTTCTAGCTATTTTGCAACACTTTGCGAAGGTAATCATTGAAATTGATTCCCTACTGATCCGTATACTATATATAGATCAGTGGTCTTTTCATATTTCTTTCGGATATTGCAATTCGGTGCATTAATGTTAGACTCTCAAAAGTAAATCATATATGTTTCATGTGCATTTGAATTACTTGTAGTATCTCTTTCATGGAAATCAAACATAATTATGTAAACATAACGGCCTGACACTAACCAAAAAAAAAAAAACAATATGAAAACGGACATGATGAAACTTTCGGACTTACACTAATCAGAGTAGAATTGAAAAAAAAAACAGAACGGTCGAATTTAATCCGATTTTTTATGAAAAACTAAATCTTAATTGTATGAGACGTTTATTTTGCGCTGTACAGAGAAAATGTCAATAATGACGTAAAGTGGTCATGGTATCATAAATTTTCACATCTGAGTAAACTTATTTTAAATCGATTTTATTCTGTATTTTGCATCATTCTATATAATAGGGGAAGCAGCATTTTGTTATAACCAACTGATATATTAAAGGGACTTGGATTTCATAACTTTTCACGACTAAGAACAAAAACGAGAAAAGGGAGAGAAAAGAAAAAGAAAATGTCAAAAATAATATA
Organism: Lytechinus variegatus; assembly: GCF_018143015.1. Taxonomy (NCBI): domain Eukaryota; kingdom Metazoa; phylum Echinodermata; class Echinoidea; order Temnopleuroida; family Toxopneustidae; genus Lytechinus; species Lytechinus variegatus. The sequence goes on along the minus strand of NC_054744.1, from coordinate 32,246,060 downwards.
TTTCTTTTCTGAATGTGTGAAAATCTATCACAAAATTATTTTTTATTCAAAATGACATTGTTTTGCTCGTTTTCACTCGCTCGCAGCTTTTTTTTTTTGGTTAGACCGATTGCCCCTTATACCATATCTATCCTCCGTAATTACATAGGGCTCATTGCGCCATTGGCAAAACCCCGAAGGAAGTGTTCCGTATTTAAACTGCCAAATCTGGTCACCATGAATCACGCGTCAATAATCTTTCAGCCCACATTCAAATTGCTCTTTAAAAAAGTAAATAATAAGCATATCCATTCAGCCTTAATTGACTGTCTCGTTTTCTGTTCTTGTTTCTGTTCCATTCACCATGTTCATTGTCACGTTGGGATAATTATAGTGTTTTATTCTTTTAAAGGACAAGTCCACCCCCAAAAAAACTTGATTTGATAAAAAGAGAAAAATTCAACAAGCATAACGCTGAAAATTTTATCAAAATCGGATGTAAAATAAGAAAGCTGTGGCATTCTAAGGTTTCGCATCATTTCACAAGACAGTAATATGCACATCTCGGTCGGTATGCAAATGCAACTGATGACATCACTCACTCAATATTTCTTTTGCATTTTATTATATGAAATATGAAATATTTTTATTTTCTCGTCATTGTCATGTGAAATGAAGTTTCATTCCTCCCTGAACACGTGGATTTCCATTATTTTAACATTTTTTTATTCAGGCAAGGAGTTCCTAATCGTCAAATTCGTAAAAATTTGAATATTGTATAATTCAAACAATAAAAAACAAAAGAAATAGTGAGTGAGTGACATCATCAACTCTCTCATTTGTATGTAACTGGCTCGTTCATATAACTATTTTGTTAAAAATAAGCGAAACTTTTGAATGTCATAATTTTTTTCATTTTACATCCGACTTTGATGAAATTTTCAGCATTGTGCTTGTCTGATTTTTGTCTATTGATTCAAATCAACACTTCTCTGAGGTGAACTTGACCTTTAACTATTCTTGCATTTTTACTTTTTGGTCGCTGTATAGATAAAAGTTATTTCAAATGTTTATTTTTTTATTCAGATAATCCTCTCCAGGATTCCATACAACCGACAGTTGGACTCACACTTAATACTTTCCCTCCAAGTTTACTGGCTGCAACTCAAGTCAAAGAACGAGGTTCTCCGATTGCTTATTGTCGCAATGACCACGTGTTTCAGCTCACGCTTTTGGGAGACAAGAAAAGATACGCCGTGGTTTGCGAAGATAGTGTTAGTTGTTAGAATCAAGAATGAAAGCTTGTTTTCAGAGATGAATGCTCACCAAAATATCGTTATTCATGTCAAAATTCATTAAATGCTACTTAATAAAATTGGTTAGAATTGCTAAGGTATTGTTAATAAACACCTGGAAGTTGATAAGTGTTGTATTTAGAATTTTTAGAATGAAAAACAAAAGCAAATTCGTAAGACCCTTTCAAGTAACATATACGAGTAACTGGAAAACATAACACAATTCACTGGCTGTTGACTCTAATTGTGAATGTACATGTCTGCGGATGCAGTTCTTGCATTGCATAAATGACAAAGTGCGAAACGGACCAAATGCATGCCTTGTAGATGAATACTATCACACAACAGAAATATCTACCCAGCCATTGTAATATCGGAGGTTTCACGGCAATATTCAAAGACCTATCATCAATTTCACTAAGATTATTAGACAACAGAATAAATTGATGAATTCATAATTGTGTATCTGAGATGAGTAATATTATTTATAGTGTTTATGGATTACCAGTATCGTTTTTCATAAGTAAGTACACTTATCTAAAAAAAAACGAGTTAGGTAATCTAAAGCTTTGTGTTTTATCATATTGATTTTAATTATTTTGTATAGATACACCCAGTTTTGTACATTAATTATTACAAAATATGATTCTAATGTGAATTATGTATATATATATACATTAGATGCCCATTAGTTTGTAAAGAATTATATTGTTCCATGTTCCATTTACCATGTAAAAATAAATACCTTTCTGAAAACGAAGTTGTTATTTTTTAGCATTGGATAAGAAACTGACAGATAATTAAATCTATTTTTAATCACAACAACAACAGTGATGATAATGGAGCAATGGCAATTGTAGCTGCTCACATTCTGATGCACGCATGACATCACACATGCGCAGACAAAGATGTGTAAATTGATGAGAAATGTCTAGTTTTGCGCTTTGGTTATTTAATCACTTTGGCCACTGCCATAGTAATACCATCTTTGATAATCAAATTAGAATACATTCAAACCTTATTTGGGCACATTTGATCCAGAAATGGCTAAAATATATTAAAACATTTTATTGGCCCTCTTGATGATGGACGCGATCGTTTCATTTCACGTACAGGCAATGCTTTGAAATGCAACTCTTTTCCGGTCAAAAAGTTGTTTTGAACCGGATGTTATATAAAAAAAAATGTTACGAAAGCTTGCTTTATTACAAGAACATAGTCATATGCACATCCTAATCGATATGCAAATGATGAAAGAGGTGAAATGCAAAATCTATTTGTATCTCTTATATGACATAAATTTCCTTGTTAAAATATGAGACGCATTTTGATTCCTCCTTGAGGGGAGTGATTCCATACCGGCCTAGTTACATGATGTTATGCAACTACATGTATACGCAACATTCCCTGGAAATATGGAAGTTCTTCTAGAAAATTTTTGAAAATCACCTTCATTTTGGAGCAACCTCCACCCCCCCCCCCCTTTTTTTGCTTGACAGATTTCCCGTGAGAGAATTGAGCTTCGTTAAATTGCAGTGATTTGTTTTGTTCTGTTTGTTTTGTTTGTTTTTATTTTCAAATTTTCCTGGACCAAAATCTCCTTCATTTTATAGCTTACCATTTTTTTGCTCGTCATTTTTTTTTGGCCCCAAAGTCACCTTCATATTATGTAACAATTCCGTTTGTTTTGATGGGGGCGGTCAACATGGTCAAACTTAAACCAGCACCCAATGTTAAAAAATACGCTCCCATGGCCCTGGAATGTGCCTGGCTGGGCGCTGTGTGTGCTTTTCACACGCCTGGAGCCAGACAGTAAAAAAAGATTCTCCCCATTTGGTGTGGTTGTTCCTCGCATATGTTTTACCTATTTAAAAAAAACTAGTTTAAAGAGGGCAACATTTTCTCATGCTCGCAATATTTAGTTTTATTTTTTTACATGTATATTTTGTCATTCTCAGAAAGTACATCATATCTAAACCTCTAACTTTTCTCCCTTTCCCCCACCCCCCTTGGTAGTGAAGCTTTCGGGGGGGGGGCGCAATTTCCCACAAGCACCCCTATCTTTGTGCCAATAATGTGTGAGGGTGTGTGTGAATTTGTTCATATGTGTGTGCACACACCCTCTCACTTATTGCTTGTCGAAACCCACCAAACCTCGGTCTATGGCCCTGAATCTTGAAAAAAAAAAAATTGTGCGTACGTTCTGGGGGCAAGTATCCTTAAACGATCTCTCATCGAAATTTTGATTTCAGAATCATTTATTAACTGTAAAATTGCTTGAAAGAAAATCGCAATAAAATAAGAGACAACTAGTCGTAGTCCTGTCAAAATGTGAAATAATCCAAAACGGGATCAAGACAAATACACAAAGAAAAATTAACCCCCGGACAACTACTCCCGGACAATTACCCCCTGAGGACAATTACCCCCCGAGGACAATTAACCTCCGGATAATTAACCCCGTACACTTCCCCTCCCCTGACAATTACCCCCCCGACAACTACCGTTTGGACAAATACCCCCGAGGACAGTTACCCCTGGACAATTACCCCCGAGGACAATTGTTAACCGGACAATTACCCCCGAGGACAATTACCCCCTCCCCCGAGGACAGTAACCCCCTAGACAAAGGGAGTGCACAGAGTCATACGTCGGCCGTGCGTTTGACGAAAGTACACAAGTCATTCTCGAGTATACAATCAACCAAACGTACGCCGTAAGAAAGCTGTAAAATTGAGCTCCTTCCATAGACGGTTCTAGGGGGGCCGCCCCCCCCCCCTCCCTCCTTATTGGCTGGGGAAAAAAATGAAGAAAACAAGGGGGGAAAAGAAAGAAAAATAAAGAAAAAAAGGAGAAATAAAAAAAGGAAAAAGAAGAGGTAAAATAAGAGGAGGGAGACGAGTGAAAAAAAGATCAGGAGAAGACTTGGAAAATGATTGAAAATATATTAGAGTGTCCCATTTAAGGTCCGAAATCTCAATTTTTCCGCTCACGCTTTGTGCTCGCATCAATTGTTTGGTTTTATACCTAAACCCTTAATCATTACAAAAAGTGCTAACAATATCTTCTTTTTTTAGGTCTAAATGTCAAAGAAATTCAGCTCGCGCTTCGCCCTCGCAATACTGAATACTTGAAATGTATCGTTTGAATGGCTAACTGCAAAACCTCCTTTACAGGTCCCTTTTCGATCAAGCCAGAAACCACATTAAAAATTTGTGCTCGCGCTCGCAGAAATTATCTAGTTACATACGCATCTTTTTCAAGTTCACAAATATTGCCCAGAATAATCAATTTTGAGGTTAAAATATATTCATGCAATTACAAATATTTTCAGCTCGCGCTTCGCGGTCGCACTATTTAAATAGGGCTTGTAAGATAATTACACTTTTTTGTTGTTTTATACAGCGTAGAAATGAGTGTTAAGACATCAGCGCTTTGCTCCCCCCCCCCCTTATTTTTCACGACTAAGAAAAAAAGGGAAAGGGAAATATAGGCCTACTATTTTTGAAAAATATTATGTCACAATTTATCAAAAACTTTGGTTTTTGCAATAAAAAAGTTGAAATTTGTGCTCGCTTGCTTCGCTCGCTCGCAACTTATCATTTTTTACGTCATACGATGTATTGAGCCCGTTAATTTTTTTTGGCTAATTACTCCACTGGGACAACCCCTTCAAAGAAACAAATTAAAATCAAATTTGAGCGGCCGACCTGGGTAAATATGGGTGAAAAAAAATCGGCCTCTCCCCCCCCCTCCCCTATTGGCAAGAGCTGAATCCGCCCCTGCAACCTGCAAATCTTTACGAATTCGATCATCATTTGTATGTCACCGTAGCATAAGATAATACAGATAACTGATGCATTAAACATCGGGATTTTCAAAAAAAATCAAATCAAATGAACTATGCAAACAGGTTTGTGACAGACATTCATTTACATATTGCATTTTTTCCAATAACGTAAAAAAGAGCTAATCACATTACACATGCTCATTCAAGCGTGAATGTTTAATTAAACGCCTTTGAATCATTGAAGTATGTTAATTGGTTATTAACATAACGAAAAGGTTGAGAAAAGATTATTTTCAGTTACCAAAATGAAACAATACATGATTATGATAATTGAAAAATAGTATTTTTTGTTTTCAATAAATGTTCATTGAACCGTGAAACGATGAATATTGTTGAAGACACTCTTCCCGAAAATAACATTACTGTCATCATATTCTATCATTTTTACTGACAGAAATGTTATTTTGGGGAAGAGCATCTTCAACAATATTCATCGTTTCAGGGTTCAATGAACATTTATTGAAAACAAAAAATACGATTTTCAAATGTGACTTTAATTGCTGCTGTTTTTATCATCCATCATTTCTATCACTACACACTTTTCGAACTTTCAACATTTTCATGGTTGAGCGAGCACATTCGAAAACTGAGGAATAAATAGTCTTTATACTGCATAAATGCATTCTTTCCATAACAATGTCTCATAATCAGTTTAATTTATGGGTAAATCTGTGATGGATCTAGAATTTTGAATAATATATTCGGGGGAGACATCAACATTTTCATATTTTAACATGATCTAACAAGTTTTAGAGGATACTACCATAAACCCCTATGATGATACGTCACAATACAGGGCCAGCGGAACGGTTTTCAAAGGGGGGAGCGGCTGGCCATGCAAAAAATCACAATCGTATGATCATTCTTACATTTATGTACATGCTTTTGGAAAAAAGTGAGGGGCTGAAGCCAGCTGCCCCCCCCCCGCAATATACTGTGCTTACTTAACCATGAACATACAATATAAAAAAAAATTGTGTGGAGTGGCTAAACGATGTATAGTAAAACAGCATAACGCCATCAAATTCACCTAAAACAACTCTTGCCCAACTTTGTATTTGCACAATCTGAAAAACGACTCTTGTGACTTTCAAAAAATTGTCATTTTTAATTGAATCTTTAATCACTCATGCATGACACAACCGATCAATCTCATTTTTCACCAAGAGTTGCTTAATGAGTGTAGAAAACCACCTACGAAATATCATATCTCAAAATAATTCCGTTCAAAAGTTACAGCAATTTGATTTAGGGGGGACTTACTTTTTTGCTGTGAGTATATATATATATATAATCCGAGGTAGGATAAACGACGTACTCATAATGGGCATTGAAACAATCCCCAACAAATCCCGCCAGACCATCCTCCACAGAGAATCTTTTTGGATCAGAAAACTACACACCCTTAACCCGGAAGGCATTAAAGTTGACCAATAACCCTTAACCCCTGAATCCCTCCACTCAATCACACACACACGCACCACACACTACCTACACTACAGACGCCCAAGCACGACACTACATCCATGACATCCTTGCCCTCGCTCACAGGTACTATTCCGTATTTACTTTGTTTTCTAATAATATGTTCTATAATTTGTATTTCTTAGATAAGTTACCGACCCTTGCTGCATTATCTTCATGTATTCCTTGTGCAGAAAAAGATTGATATATTGTCTATAACAGGTCGGTGCTCTATATCATGGAGGTAGTAAACATGAATGTTCTATATATACCACGCGTTATAAACGCATTTAGAAACTAACTTTTTAAGACACACCTCGTTACAACCGACTATCACTTGCTCTGTTATAATATGTTCTATTGTTAGATATGTTGACTCCTATACACATACAATCTTTTATTATAAATCTCTATAAATATTTCTCTCTGTATATATACAATTATACAGCAATTGTTAAAATAAGTCTCTTATCATCATGTAACATGTTTTCTGTCTGCATTTCCTTAGATATGTTGGCACCTATACATGTATAAATTTATAACAAATCTATATATAATTACATAAATATCTCTTTCTATAAATATATATCTTTATCTGGCATTTGTCAAAATAAGTCCTTTTATATCATATAATATGTTCTCTTGTGTATAATTCTTCAGATATGTTGACTCCTACACGTGTATACATTTATAATAAATCTCTGTATATATATATATATGACAATTGTAGTAATATAATTACATAAAATTAATATCTCTTTCTATAAATATATATCTTTATCTGGCAATTGTCAAAATAAGTCTTTTTATATCATATTATGTTCTCATGTTTATATAGTGGAAAATAATTAATAATTATAAGTAACCGTGAAGCATGTTTAGATTATTTTAGAGGCCATCATATTGTATTATTATATTATTGTATTGTATTTGTACTTTGTTTATATATCTATAGTCCTGAGGAAGATCATGCATTGATCGAAAGCTTGATTAAATGGAGAAGCAAGGAGCAACGACCACTTCCTAGTAATTTTTTCCTCTATATTGACCCTCACCACTATGAATGACCGCCAGTGTTACGATTCTTTTTGAAAATTTCTTCCGCTATATATATATATATGTGTGTGTGTGTGTGTGTGTGTGAGGGTGTGTGTGTGTGGGTGAGTGTGTGTGTGTGGGTGAGTATGAGTTTTCATTTGAGAGGATTCCAATAAAACAAGAAAGCTTAGCAGACGTAGTCTGACCTGGGTTTCCATCATATTTTATTACAAGTTTTGGCCCCTGTGCGCTCTTTACGTATCTGAATATATGCCTAAGAGAAAAAAAAATGCTCGAACGTACAAACAAATCCATCACGTGATGATAAGATAGGTTGCTATAATTAATGATTCCTGATTAGGACATATTTAAAGTTCTTAAAGTCAACAGATGTCTCATGAAAAATATATTAACATATGATTCTTGTGAAGGATGTATGCCGTTATAGTATTCAACACATAAGAACGCACACTTCTTGTATGCACTTAGCACTTACACGAGCGCACACAATCACACACACATACACGCTCATTTAAGCACACACATATAATGTATCAATATATAGGGTGACATTCCGCGAGACCGACTTTGTTCCCCCCCCTCCCCCCTTCATCGGGTTCCGCGGTCGAGCGGCTTTAGGAGCCTCGTTGCAGCGGCGTAACAGGTGCCTGTTATCAGAGGGGAAAGAGCCAAATATTTCCCAATAATTCCGTCTCGAATTAGTGGCAAAACTAGGTTTCCAGTTTAGGGGGCAGTAGTGAGCACGGGATGCGCGTTCGGGGGGGGGGGGGGGGCAGAGCAAAAAAAATCCGGGGTAACTAAGTTCAGAATCGAACAGTGGCTTTGCTATGCATTTCATTTCAGGGGACGGTAGTGAGGACGCCATGTGTGCGAAACACTTAATGAGCGCGCGAAAGGCGCTCCATATTATAAGCGAAGCACGGAAGCTCTGATGTCTTCTTCGAATTGTGCCTTGCCCACTCCTGCTCTTCTTACGTTCTCTGCTTGTTAACGGAGGGGGGGGGGACTCGAATTGCGGAAGGTCCAACATTTCTTAGCCTTGTCTGCATCCGCCCTTCCTACGCTTCCTGCCTGAAATTTGGAGGGGCAGAGCCAAAAATTTCCCGTTAACTAAGTCTAAAATTAGTGGCGAAGCTAGGATTTAATTCAAGGGGGCGGTAGTCAGCACGCGAAGCGTGTAAAACACGGTACACGGGTGCAGACAAGGAACAATTCGAAGAAACGTCGAAGCTTCCGTGCTTTTGCGCAGGAGAGGGACCCCCCCTACAGGGAGCGCCTTTCGCGCGCTTAGTATTAAGTGTTTCGCCACTTTGCGTGCTCACTACCGCCACCTTCAATGAAATCTTTCTGGACTTAGTTACCGGGAAAATGTTACCCCCCCCCCCCCCCCCGAAAACAGGCAGAAGACGTATTAAAATTAGCAGGAGCAGACAAGGAACGATTCACAAAAACGTCAGAGCTTCCACGCTTCTCCTGGAAGACTCTCCCCTTCCTGCACCCCCAAGAGAGCCCGCTTCCCATGCTCACTACCGCCCCTAAACTGAAATTCTAGACGGAGTTACCGGGAAATATTTGGCTCTGCCCCCTCCCCCTCTGATAACAAGCATATGCCGCTGCAACGAGGCGCCTTAATCCACTCGGCACCCGATGAAGAAAAACAAAAGTCGGTCTCGCGGGCCTTTGGTCAAATGATCGAGCCCCAATTAGGGATATACTTAATTGAGGTTATATACACACACTCTCTCTCTCTTTCTCTCTCTCTCTCTCACCCACCCTCACACACACCCATTTAAAATCATGTATACTTTTATTTGGCAGGGACTCACAGAAGAACGACCAGTAGTAGGCTAAAGTGAATAAATGAATAAATGACTTGAATTCATTGCCAAATATATCACTGTCAGGTACAATTTCATGGAATAGTAGATCACACATAAACCAAATATTTGGAGCTAAGATAATAGCAAGATGTTAATCGAGGCTAGCCCCATATAATGTCATTATAATAGTTTAAACAATAATTTTAACTAAATATCAATATTGTACATTGAATTCAGTACTAATTTTATGTATTACTGCTGCAGAAAATTGCGATAATTTTTAGTGAACATAATAATACTATTTACAAGAAAAAAATATCATCATTATTCACAAAATCATTATATAGATTTATTTATTTTCAGGCAGTATTTCCATACCAAACTAATTATAATCTCCCAGTAGCAATACTTTCAACGATTGGGTAAATATATTGCGACTGCATGGGGTGTTTCTTAATATTATTTGGCTGATGATTCCACAAAGTAGGACCAGAAAATGAAATTGATAGTTTTCCAAATTGTATTATTTCTTTTGTAAAGATTAACATCTCGCTTTTCTCTATTTCTCGTATTGTAAGGATGGTCTATAAAGTAAAATTATAAATAAAATTATGCGGCAACCGATTGTTAATTAAATCGTGCATAAATACTCATCAAATATTGGTATTGTTTGAAAATATCGAGAATATTTAGATCATAAAATAAAGGAGCAGAGTGATATGTATGATGGTTGAACTTCATTATTCTAGATATTCTTTTTTAAAGTAATAATATAGGGTTCAGGCTTGTTTTGCACGTCCCGCCCCAAACTGCGTTATGTGTGGTAAAATAGATGAGATATAACATAACTAAGATTCTCTTTGTTACAAAATTCCTCAATCTATAAAGTATTCCATTTTTTTATTAACACATTGCACACAATGTCAACCTGTTTCTTCCATGTAAGATTTTTGTCGATACAAATACCAAGAAATAATGTTAATTCCACACACTCTAATAAGGTTCCTTTCAGTGACAATTATCCTGATATTTTCGCCTATTTTTAAACAACATATATTTAGTTTTCGTAACATTGATAGTAAATTTGTTGGCATTGCACCATGCTATTACATTGTTTAAATTGAGACTTATTTCTGATAAATGAATATGTTGTTCATCACAATTGAAAGTATGAAATAAATTTGAGTCATCCGAAAAAGACGGAAATTTAAATAGTTTGATGAGTTTGCCAGATTGTTTATATACAAGAACAAAGTTGGACCCAAAACTGATCCTTGTAAAATACCACATGAAATCGACCTGTATTCGGAATTAGCACCATCATAATTAACGAATTGCTTCCTGTTTCGTAATAAATCATTAAACCATGTTACTGCTTTACTGCGAATGCCATAGAGTTCTAGTTTCTTAATGAGAATAGAATGATTAATCGTATCAAAAACATTAGCAAAATCGATGAATATTCATACTGTCAGCTTTCCTTCATCAGTATATCTTGTAATTTGATTAATCAGATTTATCAGAGAAGGTTTCGTACTGTATGCATTTCTAAAACCATATTGATGTTTATACAATATCCCATTCTGTTCTATGAATTTGATCAAGCGTGTATTCACTAGTTTTTCAAATATTTTGCTAATCGCGGGTAAAATCGATATTGGTCTATAATTTCCAGGTAATTCTTTATCTCCCTTTTTGAGAACTGGTATAATCCTTGCGACATTTAATTTATCTGAAAAATGCCTGTGGTAAATACTAGATTGAATATGAGAAAGAGGTTCGCAAATACAGATCATAGCATATATCAACAGTCGAACTGATATATGTCTTCATAACCACTTGCTTTAGATTGATCAAGAATGTATAACGTTTCTTTAAAGGTCAAGTCCACCGCAGAAAAATGTTGATTTAAATCAATTGAGAAAAATCAGACAAGCACAATGTTGAAAATTTCATCAAAATCGGGTGTAAAATAAGAAAGTTATGACATTTCAAAGTTTCGCTTATTTTCAACAAAATAGTTATATGAACGAGCCAGTTACATCCAAATGAGAGAGTCGATGTCGTCACTCACTCACTATTTCTTTTGTTTTTTTTATTTTTTGAATTATACAATATTTCAATTTTTTAGAATTTGATGATTAGGACCTCATTGCCTGAAGCACAAAATGTTAAAATAATGGAATTCCACGTGTTCAGGGAGGAATGAAACTTCATTTCACATGACAATGACGAGAAAATAAAAATATTTCATATAATAAAATACAAAAGAAATAGTGAGTGAGTGATGTCATCAACTCTTTCATTTGGATGTAACTGGCTCGTTCATATAACTATTTTGTTGAAAATAAGCGAAACTTTAAATGCCATAACTTTCTTATTTTACATCCGATTATGATGAAATCTTCAGTGTTATGCTTGTTGATTTTTTCTCTATTTATTCAATTCAAGTTTTTGTTGGGGTGGACTTGTCCTTTAACTTCTGAACTTGTTATTGGCAGGAAGAAAAATGTTTGACTAATGTATGGACCCATGAACTCTCGGTAATTAACATTTGACTCCTCAATTTTCTCAGCTTGATTTTCCAAATAGTATAGAAATAATTGTTGAGTGAATTTGCTAAATCAACATGTGAAGTAATTTCGGAAGATTCATTTCTTTGGTTTACAACTAATTTGTTATTTTTTTAATTCAGATTCAAGCCACTATTTTTATTTTAATAGTTCATATGACTCCAGGTTTTCTTAGAATCTTTTTTTGTCTGCTTCAAATTTATGTTCACAATGTAGTCCGGCAGCCAAACCCCGATTTGGGGGCTAAGGTTGCATTGGAATGTCATAGTTTATTTTTAAGTGATTTTGACTGGTGAGACCTTCTATTTGAAGAATCTATATGCTGGAGCTCTGTCAGCATTGAGCAATTTGAGATATACGCGAAAATCCAAAATGGCCGCCGGCAGCCATCTTGGATTTTCTGTTTACTCACTTTAGCATAGCAAGAAGTTTTAATAGAAACTCGGGATTTAGAGGTTTAAGGGGGCGGAGAATCCAAATCTGAAGTTACTTTGGGGATATAACCATGCATTGATGTGGAAATATACAGATAGCGGCCATTTTCCAAGATGGCCGCCATATATGCATTGATATTGTTTATTTCCTGTATAGGGTACCTATAATTTTCAAAACATGGAATATACTGGTTTTAGGGGATGGAGAGTCCGAATCTGAGGTTTATTTGGGGATATTACCATGCTTCGATGTCGAAATATACAAATAGCGGCCATTTTCCAAGATGGCTGCCATATTACATGCATTATATTGTTTATTTCCTGTATAGGGTACCTAGAATTTTCAGAACATGGAATATACTGGTTTTATGGGATGGGCAGTCCAAATCTGAGATTTTTTGGGGGATATTACCATGCTTTGATGTCGAACAATACAAATAGCGGCCATTTTCTTAGATGACTGCCATAGATTATGTATTAGATTGTTCACTTACTTTAGCATACGTGCAATTTTCAAAATATGGAATATATTTCTTAGGGGGTGTAGAATCAAGATATAAGATTTAATTGGTGATACAATGGTGTTTTGATCTAGAAATTTGCAAATTGCAGCCATTCTAAGATGGCTGCCAAAAGTACATGCACACACGTTGATATCTTTAAATCATTTATTTTTTTATTTGAAAAAAAGTTAGGGAATGGGTATAAAGACAAAAAATCATTGTAACACTGATTGAATATAAAGTATTATTGACAATAAAGATGTTCGCATTTTTAAGCATATTTTCCAATGTATTAACATTTGAGGTGGGCTATTCAGGGGTAAAAAGGGTGATGTTTTAAATTTCAAAGGGAACCGGCTACATGTATTTCATTAAATGTACTTTAATTATCCCACCTGAATTGTCACCAGCTTCAGGCTTGTATCACTCACTCATAGTCCCAACCTACTCGGTTAGACACCCCCAGACCATGTTCGCCTAGGGGTATTCCTGGCCCAAGTATTCCTTATCGCCCCTCTGGACAAGGAAGTTTTTTAAAACTGCTCCCGATGGTTAATTATAATTCAGCCCTAAAATTACGAGCAGGGTTCCGAACTAGTGGAAACGTGGCTCAACATGCTCCTTATCCCACTTTGATATCAAATTTAGCTAAAGAAGTGCTAAGGTTCTGTCAGGAGGTCCCACTTTGAGATCTATTGCACCATGCACTCTTTTCCATGGCATGCCAACCTCATACTGCCTTGTCCTGGATAACACTCTGTAGGTCGCATCCTGATGCAGGTGTCAACTTAAGCTGTCTTGGCTGGCCATTCAGCAGCGGGGTCAATATCCCAGGACTTCAGATTTTCCATCGGCTGAGAGACATTATGTTAGGGGCTATGTGGGGCTTGCTTGCTCTGTCTTTGCTCATTACATAGTTGCTCAATTAACAAATAAGTTCGAGAGGTAAAAAAACTGCCTATGTAAAGGAATTGGTGGAGTGTAACATGTTGTTTTTAGGCTACTGTCCTGAAAAGAGCTACAGGAGAAGGCTTCTTGCTCTTCATAGTGCAATACAGCCTTATGGTACCAATTTATTGACAAGATGATATAGTTTGGGCATTTTTCATTATTGGTGTTGAAAGTCCTAGGAAATAATTCAGGGCTGCAGTCGATAGGAATCATTGTTGCTGACATGATGACGTCATACATGAACTGACTAGAGCTTTCAATCAGTGGCTCATTGCTAGTGGACAAATTAGTGTTACGAGAGATGTTTTCAGTGGTCCCGTAAATGGAGATTCATATTGAAACATGACTTTTCCTTTTATTATAGATTCTCAAATGAAGACAGTCAGTTGTTTCAAGTATTGTCTTTCAGCATATAATTCTCACCCTGTTTCAACAACAGTGTCACTGTATATCTAATATTTAACTGTATAGCTGCAGTGATATACAAAATAATCAAGCATTTGAAACTAAATTTCAATACTAATACCCATTATTATTATTATTGTTAAATTCATTTCACAGCAAATTTGGCAATGTGGTAATCACTTCAGGAGGATTAAGGATTTAGTCAAGGTCAAGCCATTACTTCAGAAGAGGATAATCATCCCACCCCTTCCCATATACTTTAGGTTACTCTAAGATATCTTAAGGAGTAATTATATTATATTGCATCATCACAATGATATGTAAAAACCATACGACCATCAAAATAGTCACTTAAGAGATATCAGTTGGAAATGATTTAGATCATGCCTGATCATACACATGAAGCAACTACTAAGATATCCTACTTTTTACAAATAATCTTGATATTTCAATTACTGCCTCATTCAATTGAAGTCTCAATATTGTTCATTATCACAATCCTTCCATCTTGTCCAAATAGAAAAAGGAAAATAACTGAAAAATAAGGTATCGGCTTGTATACAATTATGGTACTGTAATACTTGTTTTATGGTGGCCACCTTCTTCATCTATTTGTATATTTTGACATCAAAACATGGTCGTATCCTCAAAATAACCACATATTTTTTCTCTCTGTCCCCTCTCTACCCCCTACCATCATTGTAATTTCCCATCATTGTTGTCAATTTGTTTGTATTGTTTTTGTATTTGATGGTTAAACAATAAATTGAATTGAATTGAAAACCATTATATTCCATGTTTTGGAAATTCTAGAAACATAGTAAGCGAAATAGTGCACATTCCAAGGCGGCAATCTTGGAAAATGGCCGCTATTTGTATATTTAGACATCAAAGCATGGTAATATCCCCAAATAAACCTCAAATTTGGACTCTCCATCCCCTAAAACCAGTATATTCCATGGTTTGAAAATTATAGGTACCCTATACACGAAATAAACAATATAATGCATGTTATATTGCGGCCATCTTGGAAAATGACCGATATTCGTATATTTAGACATCAAAGCATGGTAATATCCCCAAATAAAACTCAGATTCGGACTCTCCATCCCCTTAAACGGTATGTTCCATGTTTTGAAAATTCTAGGTACCCTATACAGGAAATAATATAATGCATGTTATATGGCGGCCATCTTGGAAAATGGCCGCTACTGTATATTTCGACATCAGTGCATGGTTATATCCCCCAAAATAACTTCAGATTCGGACTCTCCATCCCCTAAAACAGTATATTCCATGTTTTGAAAATCATAGGTACCCTATACAGGAAATAAACATTATAATGCATGTTTATGGCGACCATCTTGGAAAATGGCCGCTATCTGTATATTTCCACATCAATGCATGGTTATATCCCCAAAATAACTTCAGATTTGGATTCTCCGCCCCCTAAAACCTCTAAATCCCAAGTTTCTAAACTTCTTGCTATGCTAAAGTGAGTAAACAGAAAATCCAAGATGGCTGCCGGCGGCCATTTTGGATTTTCGCGTATATCTCTAATTGCTCAATGCTGACAGAGCTCCAGCATATAGATTCTTCAAATAGAAGGTCTCACCAGTCAAAATCAGTGTTAAAAAAACTATGACATTCCAATGCAACCTTACCCCCCTTGGCTGCCGGACTAATGCATTTGCTGTGCTTTCCTTAAGGTTGTTAACTGATTTCTGTATTTTTTATATTTATTCAAACAATCTTTATTATAATTTGATTTCATAACTTGAGAAAAAAGTTTGTGTTCTGTCGATATTGAACGCTTAATACATCGTGTGATTTAGCTTTTTCTGTTTAACACATTTTGTCTCAATAGGAGCATGTTTATTACAAACAAATAATAACTGTCTTTGGAAAATATTAAAAGCATCATTTGGATCCATACATTCTAAAACGCTTTTCCAAAAATCGGTAGTGATATATGTAATTCATTACAAAGTGAATCTATTGAAAAATTATGAAAGTTTCTCCGTGTTACACTATTTTTTTTGTTAAACACATTTAAAGTTCTTTAAAACGGAGTAAACTGGGAGATGGTCAGAAATATCTACTTCAATACACCCTGCTTGAATAGGATAGGCATATATATAAGAAAAAAAATGGTCAATGAGAGATATGCTAGAACTTGTTATTCTTGTTGGACTTGTTATCAACTGACGTAAGCCATTACATTCTGTCATCTGAATAAAATCACAACTTTCAGTTGGAGAAAAAAGATTTATATTGAAATCTCCTACGATAATGCAATAGTTTCTGTCCAAATTCAGGTTATGCAATTACTCGATGAGATCAAGACTAAATTTTTTTAAGTTACTGTCTGTTTCTTTTAATAAAGTTCCCCAAATATTATACTCACACCCTGAATGACAATTTTCAGCCAAAATGATTCACCATTATGCAAGGACAAATTAGGCATTTGTTGTAATTAAGTCCTGAATGAATATAAGCACCAACTCCTCCTCCTCTTGTTATATTCCTACATTGCAATCCAAGATTATACCCTGGCATTGATTTATGCCTCTAACATTCAAAACTTCTGATAATGCAATTTGAATTCATCTACTTCTTTTAACATTTCAAAATTGCGATTAAAATATCTCACATTCACGCGCGAAATGGAGCATGACTGAGAAAAAGCTTTTGTCGAGGAAACATTTTCAGGAAAAAGTGATGCTGTTGTTGTTTGAAATGGCTTAAGTTCTTCGTTATCATTTAGCGTAATTCTGTTGATAATTGTAGTATCCATTACGTTCATAAGTATCATAAAAATACAATAAAGACAGTAGATATTTACAGTTGTTTTAGCTTCGAAATATCTTATTTCGAGAGTATGATGACAGGAGCTGATTTCTCGTCCTTTCTGACATATATCTTTCCATTGTTAGTTCATAAGAAATTGTACCCAGCATCTTTTCTAGCTCCATTGGCGAGTCCTAGCAGCTCTCTTGTTGCACCTACGAGGTTTTCGTTGACGAAGATCTTTGAAGTGTTGCGAAGGTTGATTCGAAGATCCGCAGAAGTTGTGCCCCGTTGATGCTTCCTACCATCATAGACAGCATTCCTAGCTCTTCGATTGGTAAACCTGACGACTATTGGTCTTGGGTGCTTGGCAGACGGTTCCGGTGCTCCTAGGCGGTGTGCGATATTGATATCGCCAGCGGTGATATCCGGGTCGATCCTATTGGAGATGATCAGTGCTACATCTGCTGGATTCTTCTCCTTCTCTTCTGGAATCCCAGCGATCTCAAGGTTTTTGCCTCCTATGATACAAAGGCATCTACCCTTTTCTTAAGAAAGTGCTAGGTTCTCATTATGTAGTCCCTTATTCTCTCTCTAAAGTCGGTCCGTTGTTACTTTCATCTCTTCGTACTTTTCTTCCAAGAGACCAAGAGAGAAAGAGAGACCTAATAATTTAAATTAAAGAAGAAAAAAAAAACCTACGGAAAATGCAAAATTTCGTAGCTTTAATTGGCCGAACTTGAATGTTCTGAAATATGTTAAATGAACCTTATCGCTTTCTAATTTCTTGCCTTTTGCTTTTCTTTAAAACAAAAACCATTCCCAGGCCCCTGGTAAACTCTATTTGGGCGATTAGGGAACTTAGGTACATTGAATATATAGACGATCCAATTACCATAACAGTTTTCGATAAACACTTATACTGCAATTACAGAAAAATGTACAGTTTGTTTAAAGTAGACAACCGAAGAATCAAAAGTATTTTATGATGACTTTTTTTGGTCATCATTGTAAAGGGGAAGTATTACTTATCAGATATATAACTTCACCTTTTAAAATAGTGATTAGAGTTTGCAGAAATCAGCTCTCAAAAATGACTTATTTTCATGGCATATTTCTGCCTTCGTCCGTCCTCTGGCGAGCTCCAGCTGAGTGACGTCACACCACGAGCAGTGAGCAGCTGAGCTGACAGCAGCCCATTGAAGACGATCTTTCCAATCAGCGTTTTTTGCTCTTAGAATAGTTTATTCCTCTCAAGATTGGTCTTATTACATAGATAAAAGTTTGAATTTTCTGAACAGTAAAATGAAATGCACATTTAACATATTTTGGTAACCGATATTTAGCTTAGAAAAAATTATTTGTTTTCAAGAAATATACGTGAATAAACAAAGCATATTTTCACTTAGAAATCATGCTTGCACCACATTGATATTATTATCAATATAAAGCATAGACATTCGTCTTCACAACTGAATAAAAATTATGAAATTTAATTACGAAGCAAGTTCAGGAACCACAAAAAACACGGCAATATATGATCACGAAATGATTGGAATTGCAGTTGGATTGCCGAAGCATTGCGAGGCAACAGCAGCGAACGCACTTTGTTTATATATTGTTCATGTTGTTATGAACACAAACCATACATGAACACAAACCATACAAGAACACGGTCTGTGGACAAATCTGTACGCACGAAGTTTTTTTACGAGTGCGGGGATCCTGGTTCGAAACTCTTTGATTTTTTTTTGGTTCTGGATTTTTTTTTTTATATTTCTTCCCCATTCCTATCAGTTCTTTTTTCTCTTTTTATTTTCACGTGAGATTCTATTCAGTCCTGTATTTATTAAATCTTACTTCTTAATTGCTGCTTTTGATTTTCAAGTTCTTGATTAGATTCTCTACTTATATTATTTGGGCAGCGACTCACTCACTCACTGACTGGAGTGGAGCAACACAATGACGACTGCAGTGGACAAAATTGGTCTTTACAGTCCACAATTCAATAAAAACGGGCAAGGGAACACAGTTCTGATTCACGTTTGGTCTGAAGTTGTCAAAAACAGAAATTGAATATCACATTACATGAAGAAAACGGTAAATTCAGAAGAGATTAAACAGGTCAGTAAGGTGATTCAGTGCATGATGCACAGAGAGATCATGAGCACGTCGATTGTGTGACGTCATTATTCTCGACCGTTTTCGGCTGCGTGATTGTCGGTCTGGGGGGCTGAGAAGGGTGTCTAATAATTTCATTTCTTGCATTTCCACGACATCTATAAGACTTTTTAGTGACATATTTGTGTATAAAAAGACAATACCTTTCCATCCATATATAATTTGTCTATAATCATCACTTTCGTGAATTTTTCTTCGTGTGTCTACTTTAACAAGTCATTGAGCGTTCATGCACAAATTGAAGAATCGTACAGCTTAATATACAGCAAATGATTATCAAAAGTCCCGAACTGGCGTACATATAGCCCCTTTCCTCTCAAACTCACTCAAATTCCATGACCAAAAGAGCAAAAGAAAAAAGTGAGAAAAAACATAAAGAAGGCAAGATATTTTTTAATAGTAAGTAAAAACCACGAATAAAATTAGACCTTTATTTTAAAAAGGTGAAAGTTTGGCTCTCCTCGTTCATTTTATGTGTGTGTGTGTGTCCATTAGGCTACCGCCATAATTATTCATTTTTGAATCGTTAGAAATACAAAAAGGTTATCATAAAATGCATAAGATTCGGCTTTTATCGTTCAGTCCTCGATCTACGTTAAGTGATTTTTGTTGTTCCAGTAAACCTTGATGTTTATCCGCTATCTCGGACAGATTACTGGCCAAGAGTATCAAGATTTCCATATTCCATTAACTTTTTGACCCTTCTTCATTTCAACCTAAATATCTTTATATGTTGATTCCACATTAAAATAAGTAAGATATATATTGGCAGTAAGAAGACGGGTTTATAGGGTAAATCTTCGTGACGTCAAATTGGACGAAGTGGACAAAATATATGAGAAATAATAACGATAAGTGATATTAATAAAAAAATCACATTAAGAAAATCATATTGCATTTGATTTTGTAGGAGCTGTGTAAAGTCACAACATTCAATCTTCTGCATAGCCTATTTAATAAAAAAAAATATCTATTTTTTTCTTCTGCTTTAGATCCAACAAACAAAATGTAAAGACGGAATATAACACTGAATGGTACGCCGGTTTGGCAAGAACAAGCATTACCACTGGCGTATCCGGGATTTTTCTCTTGTTGTCTTTTGTTGTTTGTTTTAACGGGGTGAAGGCAAGTGAGCGAAGCAAACGATTATTGCAATGGGTGTGGTATAACTAGCCCCTTAGGTTTTACGAAAAGAAAATAAATAAATGAAAACTGAAAGAAAAGGAAAGGAAAAGGGTGAAATATGATTTGGAGAAATTCTGCCTAACAACCCCCGTCTGGACCCCTCAAAATATTAGGCTCATTACCCTGGATACTATAGTGCCCCTTTTAAGCTATTCTATAAACAATATCATGCTCAAACTATTGCTAATTCATGCTTATATGCGAAAAATAGATACTTTCTTACTTGCTCCCCGGAATGTCTTATTTCAAACATATAATTTGTGACGAATGTAGCTTCAAAATGAAAGTATTCACTGGAAAAAAATCGTCCTTTTTCTAGTTCGGTTGCTACGCTACTATGCTCGTATTAGATTTATTGCAATCCCTATAATGTACCCTGCTCCATGTCTAAAATGCTCCCCCCCCCCCCCCCACTAAAGGGGCACATTTCCTGGTTCACACGCATTATTTGCCCCTTGATTATGACTGCAAAGTCTAATTGTGATCAGTGGTCGCATTTTATATGTGCCAACAATTATTCTGCATGAAAATCTATCCAGATTGGACATCACAAGATATCTTGATCAGGGCAACATCCAGGTATTTCTCAGTGTGCTATACTGACCTATGCAAAATAAGGAAAAAATACTGAATTGAAAATACGATTTCCATCACAGTTACCTTTTCCATGCAGTTTAATACCCCTTTCATAAACCCAATTATGCGGCTAATACATGTAGCAGCATAATTTGGTCGTAAAATTGGAGGAGGACCAGAGTTATCCGCATTATTTTGATGCTGCATCGGGACAAGATTTTGAGTTTATGAACGCATTTCCAAATAATGCGGATAATCGCCATGGTGCGGTCACAAGGTCACCCTTTCCAACACAACCGCATCGGAGGGGGCGTGTCCAGTTGTCATGACGATTATCCGCCTCTTTCAGGACGGGCGCTCGTAAAAATAATGCGGCTTATTTTCGGAGTTTATGAACGCAATTTTTATTGAATTATCCGCATTACTCTTAGGCGGCTAATTGGAGGATAGGTTCTGATACTTTGAATAATTTTGTTACAACTGCTGAAATCTTATTTATTTCAGAACTTCCATTGGAATCGTGATTAAAATCGCGAGAGTTTAATCATCATATCAAGTGATGCAAATGAATAAATGAGTGGAAAAAATTCTGAATCGGAATTTTGAAATTGATATCAACATTTTCGGATTAACGAACCTTCAGAACATCGAACCTTATTTTGTTTTTGGATTATCGAACCTCCGGAATAACGAACCTTCGGAATAAAGAACCTTCAAAATTATGACCCTTCGGAATTACGAAGTGTAACCGATTTAACATAGGAGCAGTGCTGACTTCGAAAACGATTACAGAATAATCATTAAAAAAATACACCCTTCATATGATGATAAAATACTGTGTTCATTGATCCTAAATGACGTTTGACCTTGATCGTGTGACCGAAGACTTGTGCGAGACGATCAGTGATGCTTGATTACCCATAATGTGTCCAATTTTCATGAACTAGATCCATAGGCCTACTTTCAGAGTTTTGATATCTTAAAAATAAATGACCTTTGACATTGGTTATGTGACCCTAAACTCACAAAGGATGTTCAATGATACTGTTCAAGTTTCATGAACATGATCCATAAATTTTCAAAGCTATAATGGATATCAACACAATACCCCCAACATGGGCAAAGTTGATCCTTTTGCCTTTTACCTGTTCATGTGACCTAAAACTCATTCAGAATGCTTAGTAAGACTTATCTTCAAGTTATATAAACTAGATCTATATGACATTTAAAAAACCTATAAAATTCAGTTAGTTTTGATGTTGATTCCCCCACGTGGTCTAAGTTTTTTTTTAACCCTTAATGACCTTCGATCTTGGTCATGTGAGCTCAAACTCTGGCAGGATGTTTAGTAATACTTTTTTTAAGTTATGACGACGTTTCAAAAACTTAACCTTTGGCTGAGATTTGATGTTGACGACGTCGCCGCCGCCGTCGGAAAAGCGGCACCTACACTCTGCCATGCAGGCGAGACAAAACATAGTTACAAATGTTTAGGGAGAGAAGGTAAATTGGGGACTTAGTTTTCTATTGCTGGTCACATCAGTGGAAATCGGTATAGGTTACGATATCTGATGATAACATGCATCACAATGCGAAATTATTTGTCAAAATTCAATTGAGATAACAGGAAATCTATCGCAAAAATACATATGAAATCTTTTTCCTATATATATTTTTTTTCTTTAATACTTTTAGTATAAGTCATGTTACAGTCGTGCGTAAAGTCCTATGCTCCTGACAGAACATCATCATTATGATCATGAAACGCTCCAAACACCGACTTGACAATATTCCCATACCTGGATGGTCTGTATGGAATATGAATCGCGAAGAGGACTTCCTGATGTCGATTATGGGTGCTTGATGACTGGTAATCTCACTCTTAAAGTGCTCTTAACCCCTCTGAGACCATACTTTACAGGAGATATTGCCTTGCATCACTTGCCTTCGCTGTAATCGAATCCACAATATTTGATATTTCAGCGACTGACGTATTAGTTCCCAATCGTGTTCTGAAACCTTTTCCCCGGACCGCAATTCCGCCACCACCCACTAAACGCCGTGTATAGATTTCTGTAACGTAAGACATTTCACATTTCTTTTTTGCAAAGTCTTGTTCCTGGTAATGCAGTGTTGCCAAAACGGAAGCCAAGATGAAACGTTGGTAGTGCTGAGATGGAACGTATCCATTTCAAACCGAACTGTAGCATAGAGAACAATCGAAATCATTATCTCCTTGCCTGCAGCATGTTCTCACTTTTCATAGACAATGGGGAGAAGAAAACATGAAGTTTCTGCAAATGATAGAGGGTGGGAGGCATCCTCGAGACTTATTGGGAACATTGTTCTGATAGAAAGGTATGTGCTTACGATATAAATACGTTCATAATCATTGATGATTGCTAGAGACCTTTATCTAAGAGATGCGTTGATTTTAATTAATTCCTACATAAATTAATACGAGGAATCATTTTATACTACTTAGATTAAGAATTTGGTTGATACCGAAGCAAGAAACCACACGTCAATCATGATGCTAATAATTCATCACACTCTACTTTTAATTATGATAACGATAATACTAGTCATACTCATGATCATTATTATGATAAAGGCACTAGTGATAGAAAAATATTCATGATGATAAGAGTATATAATAATTATACTAATGATAATGATAGTATACTACTAATAGCATATTAAGTTGTAAAGCGTATTTCAGGGCACCATAATTTCTTTAGGTATTTTTCTATATGTAGGAATAACTGGACATAAATATAGCATCTAGCCAGTACTATAGAATTTAAACAACATATAATGGGAGGTCAGGAATACCAAGTAATTCACTTTTTTAAACAAATATAAGTTATCACTAAAGCCTCGTGTAGCATCGAAATACAGCTTGAGGTGACTTGATCATCGTTGGTTTGACAGATTGGAAAATATTATCCGTAATGCATTTGATTAAATTTCAAGCAGTCCAGTAGATAGGCTACGAATAAACCCACGCTTGCCTTTAAAATGTTCGATTGGAACACCTCTGGAAGGGCTTCTCGAATAAAAGAGGGAGATAATTGAAATAGGTTGGAAAGGGTGGACTGTAGTGGTTAGGATGAGAGCATTTTATGGTTTGAAGGGGTACTTATCTTCTCAAGGGGGAGGTGGTGCAACGGAGAGTGCTGCTGGAAGTACTATTTATAAAGTTTTTTTTTTAATGTATCCGAAAGAAAAACAGGTTATTGGCATGCATTCATTCTTTGGTCATATTCTATTCCCCTTGTCATGCTTGTGCATTAGTTTTGGTTTATTAATATCTAAACTGCTATAATCATTACTAAAATAGCATCAGTAACATTATTTCTCTCTTTAAATCATGACTGCATCACCCCCCTACCATTTTCTCTATCTATCTCAATCTCTCGCTCAAGCTTCATTATCGAATTCGCCTCCCTGAAATGATGTACACTGGTGTAAAGAATAATAGCACCAGGATATTACAGCTCACAACTGCATCAGAGGTCTTATATCTCTTTTCTCCCAATATTTTCATACGATTTTTGTTTACATTATACATGTAGTACCAAATTAGCGAGAGTTTAAGACTTATGTAGTGCCGTGTACTCTTCATCATTTCTGGAGACCCTTTATCATGATATAGGCAAGTGAATAAGAGCTGTTTCAGCACGATTCTCTTGATGCATCTCAATTTGAAGTCATCAATCATTCGATATACTTGAGACATGGCAGTGATGATGTATACCCATCTTACACTGACCATTAATTGCCCTCGATCTTAGCGTGGAGCGAAGAGACCAATTAGTGTTCATGGAAGTGGCTCTCGCCTTCATTAATTTGTTCACCCATCATGCCCATTGGCATGTAGGATGACAACCTTAAAGGCCAAGCTCGGCTACACTTCAGATTAGTTTGTATGAAACGTTATGGAAGTGTATTGGGTTTTTCACACTCTCTTCAATAATGTAAAACATAATATGACTCATCTTTCTCGAACAAGTGAAATTACCACCACTGGTGTTAAATGTCATCTTCGACAATTATGAAGGACAAGGAAGATAGTGCGTGATGTCATGGACTATATCAATGTCATATCAACGAAGCTGCGCTTATTGCTGTGACATGAAGGAAAATCCTTGATTGTCCTGTGCTTCATGCGAATGTGATGAAATTTTCATCGATGTTGTATCGGTTTCTTTTTTATATATATTTCCGGAACTCTTGACTCAGCGTTTACTTTTAGAAAACAAATATAATTTCAGGGGAAGTGTCAAACAAGTCTCCCATAAGTGCTATTGAGAAACTCGCTTCCAAGAAAACGAATTGTTTATTTAGACGTAGACAACTCCAAGTATCGTTGGAATATGTATTTTCAATGAGAATCTCATTTCGAAGTTGGGTAATGCAATTCAACAATATCAAACATGGTGGCTCAGTCTGTGGTAGAGCGCTCACAACGAAAGTTGCGTGTATTCGATCCACGATCATGATGATCAAGTCTTACAAAATACAAAAGAATGGGACCTGCTGCCTTCTTGTTAGGCGCTCGACGGAGTAGAATGAAGATGGGTAATAAGCAGAGCCAGCTTGCTGGAGACAGTTTATAAGAGCTGAAGTGGCTACCCTGGAAAATAAAGAGCACTGTTATTATAACAAAAATGGTTGGGAAATTGCATTACATCGCCATTCCTCTACACGTTCTGCTATTCATTCCTAAGAATGATTTCGATCTTCCAAAGCCCACTTCCAGACGAAACGGATCTTCTGCTCTAGAAAACTCCTAAATGAATTCTCAAGCCCCTAATTGCAGAATAATGCAGCTGAATATGTGATAACATCGATATGAACAAAAATAATATAAAATCAAAGGACGGCTATGCGTTGAAAAAAGCATATATGAGACGATCGGGTGTAAAGATGAAGATCAAATATATTTTTAAACTATAATATTCTGATCAAGATCTTAATGAGAGAAAAATATGAATCGATATTAAACTTTGTGACATGAGATTATAACCGGGTAAAATAGAGTAAAAAAAATACGTCCTACGTCCAAACGGTCTTCCTTAAAGCCTAGCGAGTAACAACAAAAACATCGATAATAATAAAACATGTAGAAATATAAACTTTAAATTGAAAATAAGGGAGTTTCTCGCATAGCAGGGTGGGATGATAAGGATTATGAATGCCTTCTAATTTCCGTATACAACCGGCATGAATGTTCCGCTGCCTTCAGGTCTGATAATGCAAGGTTATTATTAATTCGTGAGGATGTAGAATGTGGAAGCAAATATTTGTTCTTTTTCAAGGATGAGCCAGGTCGGGTTATTGAGATTTTTAAAATTTTGTATTATTTTAAAGAGATGTTAAGGTAGAGCTATTCGGAAAGAGCAAACAATTTAAGAAAATAGTGAATAAAAATCATGTTCCCTGTAAAGGATTTATCTTGATATGCCCTAAAATCCATAAAAATACAATACTTATTGGGCCCATTTTTTTGTCCCATTCATTCTTTCCTTCATCAAGTAAATATGACTCTCGACATAGTTTAAGTCGTTTCTGTATTTGCAATGATTTACAGCATTGCAAAATCTTATACAGGCAAACAAACAGCTTTTCATTTTAAGACCTTTCGTCTAACATTATAAATTAGGAACAGAAATAAAAAGGGCTTCACCCTGCTTTCAATGTTACTTTCTTAAATCTAGTGTAGATAGGAACCCAAATTTTCCTTCCCGAATTTGGAAAGATTTTTTTTTTAATTTGTTTAACAAATTTTCGGCATTACTCCTATTTGTTTAAGATCAGTATGCTCGATCTGTAATGAAAATCATAAGATCAGTATGCTCGATCTGTATGAAAATCATAAATCATAAGTCAGAAAAAATTGGAACCAGTGGGATTCGAACCTGCCATTTACTGCTTTCCGGGCAGCGACTCAACCACCAGGCTATTCTGGTTCACGGCTAAGCCACGATGAACTGGAATTCAAATACCCTCGATCCTCTTCTTTCTGACTCATTACTATTCAAATGCCGTCCGCCGTGGACAATAGATAGTAAATTAAGAGGCTTTTATAGGAGGAAATTATAATTTGTTTAACAAATTTTCGGCATTACTCCTATTTGTTTAAGATCAGTATGCTCGATCTGTAATGAAAATCATAAGATCAGTATGCTCGATCTGTATGAAAATCATAAATCATAAGTCAGAAAAAAGTCAGAAAAAAAGTCAGAAAGCAGTAGATGGCAGGATCGAATCCCACTGGTTCCAATTTTTTCTGACTTATGATTTATGATTTTCATACAGATCGAGCATACTGATCTTATGATTTTCATTACAGTTCGAGCATACTGATCTTAAGCAAATAGGAGTAATGCCGAAAATTTGTTAAACAAATTATAATTTCCTCCTATAAAAGCCTCTTAATTTATTTCTTTTTTTTTTGTAAATCTACGTCATATCGTCGGCCTTATGCCAAAAGGGTCTTAACTGCTTTTGGCCATTCCGAGATAATGGCGTTTAAAGGTTTTGGCCTCTCTAATAATCAAAAGTTTGTGGTCGTTTTTTTGCTTTTGAAGCCAATTACAATAAACGTGTTAAGTTATTAAGTTTTACATGAAATGTGTTAAATTTATTATAAAATATTCAGAACCCCTAAAATCGGGTTAAGGCCCTTTTGGCATAAGGCCGACGATATATGGTTGCTTTACCTCATTCATAGATAACATCCAAATCAAAGGGTGGTGTTACACATACATGTACAAAAGTGAACTGTAGCCGGCGTCAGAGGCGGCTTATATGTATTTATCCCCCCCCCCCCTCTCACTCTCTATTTATAAATTTGATGTTAATCGATAGTCCCTCATCGGTGTTAATTAGTGAATATCAATGCATGATTGATACTAATGAATAGATCATTTAATTATCTTTAAAATTATACCCTACATTATATGATTATGGTTCACATGGAGGTGCAGTGCCTTGAAATATGGGCAAAAAATTCAAAAGCTACAAAATGGCACAATATTGAAAGTCACTGTTCTTTTTTCACGTGGTGGTGAGCGAGTTTCTCAGCAGCTTCTTTTGTTTACATACACCGTAACATCAAACACACCTCTGCACAAGCAAACATAATACAAACAAACATGCATGGGCATTTCAAACCACGACTCAAACCATGTTATCTCACAGAACCATCACTGCTTAAACCACAACAAAACATCAAAAATGAAGAAGCAGGCGCTTGATTTGAATGGATTTTCATCTCTATTGACACAGACAAAAGAATCGTGTTCTTTATTGACACTTCATGACTATTTCTGCTCGTTTTTGCAGCTTTTAAAGGTCAAGTCCACCTCAGAAATATGTTGATTTGAATCAACAGAGAAAAATCAGACAAGCACAATGCTGAAAATTTCATCAAAATCGGATGTAAAATAAGAAAGTTATGACATTTCAAAGTTTCGCTTATTTTCAACAAAATAGTTATATGAACGAGCCAGTTACATCCAAATGAGAGAGTCGATGATGTCACACACTCACTATTTCTTTTGTTTTTTATTGTTTGAATTATACAATATTTCAATTTTTACGAATTTGACGATTAGGACCTCCTTGCCTGAAGCACAAAATGTTAAAATAATGGAATTCCACATGTTCAGGGAGGAATGAAACTTTATTTCACATGACACTGACGAGAAAATAACAATATTTCATATTTCATATAATAAAATACAAAAGAAATAGTGAGTGAGTGATGTCATCAACTCTCTCATTTGGATGTAACTGGCTCGTTCATGTAACTATTTTGTTGCAAATAATCTTATTTTACATCCGATTTTGATGAAATTTTCAGTGTTATGCTTGTTAATTTTTTCTCTTTTTATTTAAATCAAATTTTTGTTGGGGCGGACTTGTCTTTAAATCAGACCTCATCCAACACATTTGAATCCTGCTCCTTTCGTGACGGCATGATCATAATAAACATGGTATGATCTTTTAATGATACTGTGTATCAGATATATATTGTGTAAACTTGGGAATTCGGAGAAATTAATAGCCAAACTCGGATTTCCAAACCTTTTTGAGGGATTTATGTATTGCCGTCTCGGTCTAAGTCCCCCTCTGGAAAAAAGAATTGGAATAAACGCAGCAGATTGGTTGAATCATTGTCACTCAATGCGGAACATTCATGATTACTAACTAACGTACTTCCTGATGCGTGATGTGTCTGCAATTTGATACATTGGGGATATCCCTGTTTCGTATTGTAATGTTTTCTTTTTTGCTGACACAAGGCTTGTACCTTTAAAAGCTCTTTCCATCGGGTCTAGCGGGGATATCATATACCTATATATTCTCCTTCTCGTTGGATTACCGAGATCTCCGTGCTGTATCAATTACCCTCCTTTCCGAATGCACATCATACACTTTCTTTTGTCGATTTTTTACGGAGAATGTAAAAATAGAGGGTCATGAGGTATCAGTGGAAAGATAGCTACCTTGTTTGTAAACAAATGCATAATATCAAGAAACATTGCATTTATATAATGATTGTTACCATTGATTTCTTTCTCAAACATTAAAATAATGAGACTATGAACCCTGGTAATGTGAAGTTGAGATTTGATTATTTATTTAAAAATTGAGAGAAGAAAATCGTAATCCTGACAAAGGTGTATATATATATGATATATATATACAGTGTATATATATATATATATATATACATATATATATACATATATATACACACACATATATATATATATATATATATATATATATATATATATATATATATACATATATACATATATATATATATATACTAAGTCCGGTCGTTTCACATAGCAAAACCAGTTACGCAAAGGTTACGAACTCTCTTCTCTCTTCACCTCTATACTCGTTGGAAAAACATGGAATTACGGTTGATTTCAAAATCATACAAGCATATTTTTTTTTACTAGAAAGTCGTTGAATTTTCTCTGTTTGTTTAATAAACGTGTCATCAATAAAATCTCTCGAAAATCAGTGACATTTGTCACACTCGTTAAAAGGAAGATCAATAAAAAGTATGGTATGCGATTCATCCGGTTGGGAGAGAAGATATAAAATGGAATATTCAATTAATCGACCCGAATTAATTCTGCCTGTACACTGCGTTTCTACTGAATCAACACAATCGAATAGATCAAAATATTGATCTGACCTTAACGGAAACCCTCTCAAAACAGTACTGGCGACGTACGAGATGAGATCCCTTGTTTTGTTGTTCTCGTTGCTTCACCATGTCGACAGGTTGTGGAAACAAATGCATTCTAAACAGTAGTTGGCCAGTGGTAAGCTCTAAATGCGAAGCACTCACTCACTGCGCACCCACAATCAACTGCGCACACTTTAAAATAGTACGCCGTCGCCGTGAACATGGTGAATGGCTGGGTGCCAACACATCTCACCCTCCTTGCCCTGGTAGGTGTTTCATAAAGCTGTTCGTAAGTTAAGAGCGACTTTAAGAACGACTGGTGATCCTTTCCTGTGGTAAATGGTATATTCATTGGAGATGATTTAGCGCGTAAGAAAGGATCACCAGTCGTTCCTAAAGTCGCTCTTAACTTACGAACAGCTTTATGGAACGGGCCCCAGGACCGGTTAGGTGATAGAAGGGCACGTTCTCTTCCTAATCGCCGTCTTTCGCCCAGCTCGTTGGGCTGAAATTACAGGAGATGGACTTATGATTTATCCTTCCTTCTTCGTGTACGTGCTGTGATAAAAATGTAGGGGGATGCCACGCCGACATATATATATATAGGCATGATCCGTTTGTAAGGAGCTGATACTTACATGATAAGGTGATTTGTTTTGATATCGATTTTTATTTGTACCATAATGTTCCTAAAATCCAATTTGACAACAAAATGAAGAAGTATCCCCTGCCATATACTTTCAAGATCAAGGGAGAGAGAGAGAGAGAGAGTAGGAAAAGGGGAAAGAGAGGAGGGCTGAAATAATTATGGCAACATTTTTATTTTCGACTGATATAATACAACCATGACAATATTAGTTTGCATATTAAAAAGGCTCCCTTTTCTCGCTCGCTCGCATATTTTTGTTGTATTACCTCCGTACGGCGACTGGCTGCAATAGGCCCTAATGCACATAAATGGTTGAACATGCCTTGCATAATACTTAAGTTAGATTATAATACGAATCTGGTGACTGGTTTAGAAATGATCAGCGAGGGTGTGTATGCTCGTACAAAATTACCTTATAAATAACATGTATATTATTTTCATAAAGAATTATTAGAACAATTTTTTTTATTGGTTTCAAGTATCGATAATAATCTTGCTTTAACATTATCAGATTTTGGAAATATTATTCGGAACCTACTAACATTACATAAGGAATTATGACTGTCGATCAATGAAACAATGAAAATTTACTTCGTATTCATCATCTTGATATATTTCTTTGGTTTTAAAACGTAGTATCTTTAACCGATACAACTACCTCCATGCGGCATATCTACATGTACTTTATGATGACACGTATGCTATGCCTAACCTTTTATTAATAAACTCTAACTTATCAAACCATGGAGTGATGTATCCCTTAATAAAAAGAAAAGACCTGCTCAATTCCTTCCATTATTCCCGACTGTCAACTTGCTTTATTCTGTTCCTCATTATTTCCGACAAGGTATTTGCACCGTCCCCCGCTAATGATCTTTCTTCCAGGGTACGAAATAATTGATTTCCCCACCCTATTCCCATCCAAGGTCTTCATTCGTCCTATTCCCTTTTTTTATGAGATAGTGGTTTGAGGCAGTGACATGATTTCATTTAGCAAGAAGCGGCAACTCGATACCGCCTGATTCCATCATGCTAAGATATATCTTACTGCTAAAAAGTGATATGATTTACCATCTCCACATCATGATAAGGTGTTGGGCATTCAATTAAGAAATATATAGGGAGATTTCATATTTCAAAAATATTGATGAGAAATGCTCTGGGGACTACTTGCTCATGGTGTTATTTTCATTAGAATATATCAGCAATGACGTCAGGGCAACTAGTACCTCATTTTTAGTAAAATCAATGACGCCTTCGAACCAGCCTCGAAAATATATAGCTTTCAAAAGGTTACTTGCTGTCAATATCCTTAAGTTCGATTTTATATTTGTTATGATTTACGTTGTGATCATGTTCGACGTCATCATCATCACCTTCATCATGATGGAAAGCAACATCGTATTGAATTTAAATGAATTTCAAGCAGAGTTGAGCAAATGGCGATAAATTTCAAACACCCCAAGGCCTAAGTTCTTTACCTGTTAACATCGGCATCAATTAATGCAGCATATTTCGACACCGTTTTTACGAACCGGCCTGGAGGTCCATTTTGCGGATAGAATGAGTTTCGAGATAAATGCGTTTAAAGTTTATACTTTGTTTCTTCGCTATTTTCATCGGGTAAAAGTAAATAATATCTGTTAATTTTGGATTTCAGGAAAGAACACTATCAAAGAATTCATGTGATATGATTTTTTATCGATATAACCCATTTGTTAATGAATAATAATGCCTCATTCGTCCAAGCCCGTTCGTAAAAACGATAAAGTTGAAATCCCCACTGAAGCCCGTTACCACGAACTGGCTTCGCACAGTGCGGAGCCGCGTCTTCACAGTGCAATGTGACAAATGTCGTTTTTACGAACCGGCCTGGATGATGCGCGCTCGACGCACCGTACGCGCTCGTCATATGCTTGTGTAATAAAGATTGCAGCGCGCGCCAAGCGTTGCTTTGAATACCCTTTCCAAAATTAATATTAGACCTACTTCTCATTTTTGCGGCTATTCGGTGTACTATTTCAATCCAATTCATATTGGGAATTAAATACAAACAAAACCAGCCCCGGTTATTGTACAATATAACCTTATTGGCAAGAATAAAATTGAGATAATTATGGTACATTATCAACTATGATGGGTATTAACTAGAAGATGATACATTCCAGGTGATTGTCACAAAATGAACTATATTGTCCAATAACCGGGGCTGGTTTTGTTTGTATTTAATTCCCAATACGAATTGGATTGAAATAGTACACCAAATGGTTCCATGACATTTGCTCCGGCGACATTGTTCCGCTATAAATTCCACACACTAATCGAATAACTAACTTCAACCCTGGATTTAACACTATACCCTATCATAAACCTAACCCTAAATCTAACATAAAACCCTATTGCTACCCTAACCCTATATCTTAGACTAAATAAAACCCGGAGCAATTGTCGCAGGAGCAAATGTCGTTTCACCGCCAATGGTTCCATTCCTGGACAAAATGTCCATCACCCTTTCCATATTCTGCATTATATACACGTTTCCTTTGTGCTCTGCCTTCCATCTGCATATCCTATATCTCAAATTAATTTCAATTCAGAACTCTACCCCCCCCCCCCGCTAATTTCTCCCAATTTTTTTTATTCCCTACAGTCATGACAGTAGCTCTTCTCTCTTTACTTAGATGCCCCTTTCTCGACTCTGTAGATGTTTTCTCCCTTTTCTCCTCACCTATTCACATCCTTCTCTTCCATTCTCTCATGAATCATTTCTATCACCCCTCTTTTTTTCTCATTCCAGTCTTTCCTTTTCTGTCCCGACGGTCAATCACTCCCCATCCCAATTCCTGTGTTTTCTGCTCCCCTCCTCTTCTCCTGTATAACCCCAGTCTTTTCCTATCCCTCACCCTCTTTCCTCTTTTCAGGACAACTCTCTTCCTCTTCATAGCCCCCTCTTTACCTCCTCAACCCCTCTACCTGTTCATTTGCCCTCTCTTTATCACCTTATTCATAATCATCCCCTCTCTTTTTCCTGACTGCTGTGTCCCTCTCCATTTCATTCACCCTCTCTTTTGGTGATGCATAACAACTAAACTATCCTTTTTTTTTCTTTCTAAATTTACTATTAGGAAAATTCAAGTAAATTCTAAAACATTTGAATAAAAGATGAAAATACACCTTTAATTGAAATTCCAAACATAGACAACACAAGATCATAGAAATTTGTTTCAATTATATCAAATGTTAGAAAGGATACACAATGAAAATACTCATTAAAAATTCATATAGATAATATACCTGCATTTACAAAAACCATGTCAACATCCACAATGAGACATATAAAAGTACATCTTCATTTTCTTTAACATTAACTAATTCATCAGTCTCCTATATACCAACTTTACATTAAATGTACTTCAGGAAATTACACCAATTTGGTTAAGTTTTATAACTGAGATTCTTATAAGAAAATTAAAAGAAGCACTTCATATAAACATAAAACACACATCTTATCAATTAGATTAAAAATGCCCCTGCCTAACAAAGAAAAACACCCCACATTATCACCCTCATTGCCATTGACACAAGGATATACTGTATCTGTGTACATATTTGAATGTAAAACGTATGACAGCGTACTGCATTTGAAAACCTGTTTTTCAATAAATTTGTTTTATAAGTCTATATTATCAAAATGCACTTTTATTATTTGCATACAGTATAAACTTTATGATTTTATTTCTCTTACCTGGACAAAAGTTTATTCTCTTCTGTTTAATGAATATCTTAATAATCGACTGCAGGTTTGATTATTCAAATACAAAAATGGCAACAATCATTTCCATTTATTTTGTAAACTCACTTAAGAAGGTGAAAGATAAACCATTTTATGTAAACATATTACTAAGCTTCCAGTTGAACATTTTTAAACATTAAACACTAATTTTAAAACATTAACCATTTTTAAAAATAAATCAAACTCCATGCATCACTATGTACAGTAAATTGATCACACTGTACAGTAAATTGTACATAATACACAAATGCATGATGGTGTCCTAGAATGTTCTCACCATGTTCTGTGTAATCTAAAAAATCTCTTGCCTCTTACTGCCATTTTCTTTTGGGTGTGTTGTAATGTTACAGTGTCTGTTCAAAATTATAAGTTTAGCAGAAAGATTTGCATGCCCATTATTCTATTTTGTTTTCAAATCAAGTTCCAAAGTGGTTCCATATTGAAAAAATGTCTTTTTAATAACCAGTTTAGAATCTTTCAGACGTGTACACCAATTTAATTTACTTCTTGTGTGTGAAAATTACAACTACTGGATTTCGGTCAAAGCAGTTAGATTGACCTTTCACAGAGATGTATATTTAATTTTATTGTACATTTTTAAATGAAGAGTATGTACATTTTTAAATGAAGAGTATGAACATTTTAGCAATGACAAACTGACCATTAACACATGAAACCCAAAGGGTCATAATCTCATTTCTAACAAACAACACTTTTTTTAAATAAATACAAAACAATAATAGATAATCTCAGAGTTTAACAAATAAAAACAAATGAAAATATTTCATGAATTGCAAACTAGTCTTGAAAGACGGATCGTAAGTAGTCATTATACTATTTGGCAAGTACATGGCAGAGGATAATATATAGAATTTCAAGCATGAATATATTACGATCTGTTCAAAGCACCATAAATAAAATCAAGCAACATCAAGACTGTTCATTGTACTGCAGTGGATTTGATTGCAAATAAAATATGACCAGAAAATTCAGATCTGTAGCAAGTTGTGTCTGCAAAACTTTAATTGTAAAAATGACACTTATTTCATAACCTGAGTTTCAAAATTTGTTGTGAAAAGAAACATGCGATAAAAATATTTGCATGAATTTTTTCCCAACACACATATGCAATTGTGACATTTATTCCTAAATGAGAACATAAACCAGTTTAGGAAATCAAGTAGCTATTTCATCATATTAGGTTAAAACAAAAACCCACACTTCAAGCAAACTGCATTTTGACAGTCTTTCTAACAACATATGTATTCTGATCTAAGCTTTTGTTTAAATATCGGAGTCTTTCATATTTGCTAAATTTAACAAATTTGTACACTTGCTCTGGACAAAAAAATACTTCTTACAGTCTTGACAGAAAATACAATCTTACAGTCTGTTATACATGTATTTTGTTTTAATTTTCCAGAAAATACAATCTCACAGTTAATCTGTTGTACATGTATTGTTTTGAGCTTTGGTCTACCTAAAGTGTCCTTCTTGGTGTCTAAATGCAAAAAGAATTTACCAATTGCCCTTGACAGAAAATACCATCTCACAGGCAATCTGTTATACATGTATTCTGTTTTGAGCTTTGGTCTACCTAAAGTGTCCTTCTTGGTCTCTAAATGCAACAAGAATTTACCAATTGCCCTTGACAGAAATTCACAGTTAATCTGTTATACATGTATTCTGTTTTGAGCTTTGGTCTACCTAACTGTCCTCTGCCATGAAAACATTTTAGACCATATCACGTGCTCTTTACAGACAATACAATATACCAGTCCAAATAAGAACTGATATATTGTGTTTTGAGCTTTGGTCTCTGAAGCAACAAGAGTAGTTATCACATGCTCTTGACAGTAAATACAATATCAGAGTTATTGTGAAGACTGATGTTTACTGTCTTGAGATCTCTCTATCAATATCCCAAAGGAAAACAAGTTCAGTCAAACCACAAGAAATGTATACCTTTATCAGAAGAGATTGTGATTTTCCTTCATCTTCAAAAGTGGAGTCTCCAAAAATCTCCGAAACCTGCAATTGAGTAAGCAAAAAAAAAAAAAGAAACAAAAGATTATTGAATTTACTTGTTTAGAGCAATACAGTGCAATGTGTCATTAAAACATTATCTACACATATATTATTTCAAAGTTACATTAAAAATCACGTTACATTAAAAATCACAACTCATTAAGCAAGTTGAGGTGCTTAGTGTGGCAGCATACGATAGAAGGCCTGATATTCAGGATGAGCAATGACTGCTGTTTCACCAATGCAGAGGGTCATTAAGTCTGTGTACTTTCCTTGGGAGAGCTTGGGGTTTCCATTTCTGCAGCATTTAATTTACGCCATTTTGCATAGTAATGAAAATGGAGAATACTTGTTTTGCTCAATTTGGATGCAAGCAAAGTTGCCAATATTGATAAATTGACAATTGAATATAATTATGAATAATTTTTTAAATTCTATTTTACTATTTACTGTTCTTTTTGCCTTATAAGCTGAACAGCTTGACAAATCAAGTTTGTAAATTTTTACTGATAATCAAATAGAGATAGATATGTTCTATTATCAAAAGGTACTTAGACCTATATATAAACATTAATGAAAGCCACTTTTTTGGGGGGAAGGGGGAACTTAATATACATTCGGTATATAAAGTGTAGGAGACTAACATTTCTATATCAAAAAATAAGGTAAATATAACCATTCCAAACCATTCCAAACCTTCCGTCCATCATTCTTCATTCCTTTGTCATCATTTGATAATTGAGGTCAATACAAAACATTTCAAAGATTCATTTTTGCAATATGTTGACTACAACTTCAAACTTAATATCAATACTTGCATGAATGATTCCTCGGGATGGCCTGGGCTATTCACACTTAATAGAGCTTGATTATGCACCACAGACATTTGTTCAGAATCCGCCATTATTCCCCTATACAGTGTGATGTTCTAAAAGACCCTCTTTTAAATCTTTCACTTCTTCCATCTTCATGTGTTCCAGGATGACCTACATACATGTACTTACCACTTCTTATGAAAACTACACTGCCCAACTTTGGCAAAAGGAAGTAAGTGACACATCAGTCAAATTTGAGTTATTGTTGTTTCTGAAACATCCTTTGTATTGCTGCACATTCAGGCAAAATTTGGGGAAGAAATGATTGTTCTATGGAAAGATATTGAAGAAAATATGCTGTTAAATTGCATGGATGCCCATGTAAATGACCAACACACGTTGCTCATTTCCAACAAATAATACTTTTGTAACTTGCTTCCTTTTGCCAAAGTACAGCAGTTCAGATTTCATCAAATCGGCCAACATCCTTCTGGTGAAGATTAGTTTAATGGTTCTCAAATTTAGAAAATATGGATCAACACAAATGAGTACAAAATAAAATCACTTACATCTTTCACTCCTGGAATGCTTCAATTTATGGAATTTCAGTAGTACCAGTAGCCCTTCACCAGACAGTCAGACACTGAGCATCTCGTCCCCAGTAGAGTGAACAATTGGAATAGAAAGTAACAGTCCACCACTGAAAAGAAATATGAAAAAAAAAAAAAATTGACAACTTTTCAGCAACTTTCTAATATTACTTAGTCATGGAACATTGGGGGTGTAGTGATTCGGACTCTCGTCTCTCAACCAGAAGGTCATGGGTTTGAATCCCAGCCATTGCATGTTTTTCTTCAGCAAGAAATTAACCCACATTGTGCTGCACTCAATTCAGGTGAGGCGAATGGGTACCCGGCAGGAATACACTGAGTGCTGGAAGGCAGCTCATGCTAAAGCTCAGAAGTGGTATTGGTGCTGTTGGATTTCAGTGCGACAATGGATACAATTGATTACTTTTACAAAGAACGAGGACTTATTTTGTAATCAGAGGAACTGTTATTCCCATATAGTATTGATAAGTAACTGGCAAATGTTTTTCTTTGCATGATCAATTTATAAGTTAGTCATGCCTTAAACAGGCTTATTTTTGTTTATATTTTTATACATATTTTTCTCTACTATAAAGCGGATAGAGAAACATGTTTTTTATATAGCATACTACAAAAAACGAGGAGATTGGTGGGGCTAAGAGGGGCCTTAGCACCACCAATTCCCCGGGGTTAAGCTTAGCCCACTTTGGTTTCCCACTGCATTTTATGAAAGAAGGCTAGCATGGTAAAGAATATTGTACTATCTAGCCCTGCTAAAAAGCAGGTTTAGCCTGATTATTGTAGTGCTAAGCAATGCAGTGTGAAACTGAACAGGGCTAAGGAAAAAGGTGCTAAGCATTATCACAGATAAACATACAAAAAATGTTCAAAAACAAGTCTGTTATTTCTTCGAGTGAGAGTTTGAATTCTATTCCAAAAGGAAATTTATATTATTTTCCTTTCAAACCCCTACCCCCCCCCCCTCCCCCAAGTGTAATTTGGACATTGTACAATGTCAATTCTCCCATATTGATGTGGAAGTAAAGACAATAGCCAAATCTTTGTTGATGAAATACTCACCAGATGCGTTTGAAGAGGTAAGAATCTGTTCACTCTTAAAATCAGGCACGCAACACCTCTGGAAATCACCAAACAATGAACAGCAAATTAACTGTCGAAGGTATGGTTTGATGAGACACCCATTGGTCTACCTGAAAGCAACAGTTTCCAGCTGAAATACAAAGAGTATTTATAAGCATTTAGGCCTAAACTCTTAGCATTTAGAAGATATATTTATTCCTTTGCTATCTAACTTTAGTCTGTAGATCTCACATTAGACTAATAATGACAGTTAGGCACAACTTTAGGCCTACTATCCCACTCCAAGTACCAATGGGGTCCGAATATACATGTACGGACCTCATAGGTGACAATAGCACATGAACGGGTCGATGAATTCACCCGCGGTAACACACTGTGTTGGCGAGTGGCGACACAGCTTGTGGCGGGGTAAGCTGTCTAACTTAGATCTCTAAATCTACGACTAGTGACTTTAATTTTTTCTCTCTTTTTAGTTCTGCACTTTTTTGAGTGAAATTAGATCTAGTTAATGTCTAGACTGTCTAGATAGATCTATCACAAATTATATCTAAAGTGAAAATTTTGATGAAATATCTCGGTGCTTGAGTGTGAATAGGTCTAACTTAACCATGTTAACTGTTAGATTTAACTTAAAGTTCGAGAATCTACATGTAGATCTACTACCACTGCCAGCTTTTTTTCTGGCAATGTTCCCTAGAATTTATTATCCTACAGAGTGGAGTAGCCTAGATCTAGTGTGAATCATTGCCAGTTAATAATACATAGGCCTACATAAGGTTACATAAGGTTCAGTTCTGGACGCAGGATCTCCTGTTCCAGGGCTGCAAACTCTCACTCATTTAGAGTGAGACTCACTCATTTTGGTCTTTTCTCACTCTCAAATTTAGTTCATTTGCATGTGTTTCTATTGATCTCACTCATTTTGACCCCAAAATATATCATTGGCCTATGGGAGTCTCACTCTAAACTATTTTTTATCCGATGCGATGTTGGCAGCCCTGACTAGAGGTCGATGTCTATCGAGTCTAGATCAGCATAATTCTAACAGCAAGTAGATCTTACTTAGTCAGGAGACTTCTAAAGAGTAAAAATCATTCACTAACATGGGCTTACTCTTTAGAAGTCTCCTGACTAAGTAGATCTAGGCCTAGCTCTGTAGACACATATTCTACCGTTAGATGCTTAATAGTAACACAGATTAGTACGCATGGGGCTGGACTATAAAAAAACTTAATGTCAGTTATTTAAGTGGTTTAATTTTCGTCTTATTTTGATGATTTTTAAACAGAAAATTGTTTGATTTTGATCACAAGTATTAAAAGATAACTACCAGCTATTTTTCTCCAAATGTTTCCTTTTTAAATAAGAAAAATAAACAACTTACCTGATGCAAGTTTGAACAAGCTGACGCCTCAGGCCAGATCGTAAAAACGAAGTTTCAGCAAACAGACGATGCGAGTCGGCGAGCTAGCTGCGGCGCGCGCGCGTATCAAGCCGGTTCGTAAAAACGGCATTCGTCCATTCTCATGAACCCAGAGCGTCTCATGACGTCAAAAATGACGTAACGAAATGGTTTTAAGACCTACAAATTTGTGAAATAAAAGATATTTGACTATTGAGTCGAAATACTGAAAAAAGTCATTTTATATTTTTTCATCGATTTTGGCTTCCAGGCCGGTTCGTAAAAACGGTGACGATTTGTTTGAAATGTAACTTTAATTCAATATTATTCAAATATTCTCCCAAGTCAACCTGTAGAGTAGTCTTTATGTAACTGAGCTTTATATGCGTTAATCTAACTTGAATAAAAGACTAGAATTTTCGTTCGTTAATTCATATGAAAATGAGCTGGACGAAGTTTAATGTAAAATGCGGGGGCGTCTTCTAGTGGTTATATGGCTGTCGATTTTCAATCTGAGGGACGTGGACTCGATTTCCAGCCATGACATGTTTCCTTTAGCAAGAATGTTAGCCACATTGTGCTGCACTTAACCCAGGTGAGGGTATCCAGTATAGAAAGAAATTTCTCGAATGTCAAAGCGCCATAGGCAGCACGCTTATGGCCTGGATTATTATTGTAAGGCGCAGTTGAGTATATACATATATAAATTGCGTAATACAAATGTATTAATATTATTACTATTATTGTTATCATTATTAATAGTAGTAGTAGTATGCAGAAACAGAATTCATAGGCACAAGGGGGGGGGGGAGACTAGTCGTCATTCATCTACCTAATCATACACACAAACCGTATGAACAAAAGTTGTAAGAAAACTTGGTTGTTCAGTTTTCCTTGGTTTAAAAATCAGATTTGTTCTGATTTTATCATCTTCACTTTTTTTATTCTTCTCTATTACATGAAAAGACATTGAAGTCAGACTTTACATTTTTGCTTAATCTATAGTATCCTCTGACAAATAAGGTAAAGACAATCTTATCTGATGTCACCGGCCAGTGGCGTACAGATGGGGGTGCCCCCCCCCCCCCCAAGAAAACTAACGATCAACAAGGCAAAATAAAAAGAGAAAGGGAAAGAGAGGGGGGTGATATGTGTATATGATATCATTTTCTGAATATTATGTAGAAATTGGGTTCGGATTTGATCTTTTGTAAAAATAAAAAAGTGCCGATGTTTTTGCTCGCTCGCTCGCAATTTTTTTTCTCGAAATTTTACGTGGTATGCCATATCTAATCCCCTAAAAAAGTTTTGACTCCATTGCGCAACACCGTTACCAACTCAAAAGTGAAACGGTCAATGCGAGGAAACACGTGCAGGACAAACGTAAGCAAAAGCATTTCATGTTGTGAAAAGAAATAACTGCTGATACCGTTTTTGTTTTCTCAAAATGCAATATTGAAATGCAGCTGCTTAATGGATTTCTCAAGTTCGAATCAGTATAGATCACACGCTCGGTTAAATTTGAGAAATCTTACAAAAATGAATAAAATAATCAAAACAAAAGGATTTTCGTGGAAATATTCGGTACTTGTATATTTTGAAATGACGATGTTTATTTGGACATTGGAACTCCCTTGAATTTTCTGAATTTATAAAATGAAATATTTCGCTCCTTTACGATGACATCTGTATATAATAAGTCAAACAGATGTACTGGTTCCATTCATAATCATTTAAAACTAATGAGTGTTTGTGAAAAGGAAGTGAGAGGTAATCATGGTCACTGTATACATGCATTTTTCTGATTCCTCCTCTACTTCTTCTACGTTTCTTCTTCTTCTTCTTCACCCTCTTCTTCTTCTTTTTCTTCTCCTTCTTCGTCTACCTTATCTTCTTCTTCCACTCTTTTTTTTTCTTCTTCGTCTTCTCTATTACTATCATGTTATTATTGATATTACTATCGTTATTATTATTATAATTACTATTATCAACTTCATAATCATCATTAAAATTATTTTTTTATTATCATTGATATTATTGTTACGATACTGCAAAAAATAACAAGTTAAATTGATTTTAATAATGATTCCTTTCTTTATTACAGGAATTGAATCATACACTAAACAAAAAAAAATATCTTACATATCCTTAAGAGTCAGTTCTGAGTAATCCTAAATTATTACAGTCCAATTAATCCGATTTGGCTGGTAAGGAGTTCGTTAGGTTAAAGTACACAGTGCTGACGATGATGAGATTGATGTTGTAACTCTGATGGATAATTACAGTCACTGTAGTGAGTTGAACTGTCCGTGAAGACGAAGTGGATGATCATGA
Organism: Lytechinus variegatus; assembly: GCF_018143015.1. Taxonomy (NCBI): domain Eukaryota; kingdom Metazoa; phylum Echinodermata; class Echinoidea; order Temnopleuroida; family Toxopneustidae; genus Lytechinus; species Lytechinus variegatus. Next base: position 32,203,060 of record NC_054744.1, on the reverse strand, counting down.
TGATGAAAAACAGTCGATTTCGGTAATCCAATGGTTTACAAATATTATTTAGAGCAGGTTGATGTCACTATTGTAAATTACAGGAATGGCAGACATTGCAGTACATCATTAAACATCCGTGTACATCATGTACAAAGCAAACCTTAACCATGTTAACTGACATACTGGAATATTATTGTAACTGCAATGGACTTCCTTTTCTACTTCCTTCGAAAAAAAAACTAAATGGATGAATGTAAATCTCCAACAATTCTTCATATACATAACATTATTAGTATCATCATCATTATCAATGTTATTTTTCGAAGGTGTGGCATCATCTGCTCCTCCCAACAGTCGCAGAAACCCTTTCTCGGTGTCCCACAGTGACTATTTTCTTTTCTTTTCTTTTTGCATTTTGAAAATAATATTATTTCCTCATTTCCCCTTCCTACTTCCAAACCCTCTTCCTCGTCCATATTATATCAAGGGGTGTAATGTGTTTTACAATAGAAATAAGAAAATAAGCATATTTGTTCTCATTTTGTTCTAGCTAATGATATTTTCAGAGTATAGTTTATCTTCATATTCATATTGAAATATATGAATATTTAATGACACATGCTTCGTTCCTCCGATATTCACATAAGATTAAAACAAAAGTACGGGAGAGGGGGGGGGCATACATTATAATTCAGGCCTGATAAAGGTTTATGATGTAAATTTGAAGCATTTTTTTTTTATTTACGCAGAGCTCGGCGATTGAAATTCGATCCACATTTGTGGAAAAGACAACCAACCAAACCACATAAACACGATAGGTTGCGAGTGTGCAAGAAACAAAAAGAGTTGATCAGTTGAATCAGAAATCTTATATCTGTCAGACGGATGGTTCTTTAGGACGGGAGATAAAATATCTTTTGAGTAAAACCAAGGATTTCACATACGAATGAAAAAAATAAATTAATTCGTTGTGGAATGTGAAAGCATGGATTTATTCTTTTTTAGAATCTACTCTATATTTTTGGAAGGTATTCTCCTTTACCTTTAAAATATATTCAAATTTACACAAAATCTACACAGGAAGGAAACTGCTTGATTTAGAGTGAACAGTTTTCATTAAGGAGGAGAGTAGGCCTAGTAGTGGACGTTTAAGAAGGGAGACCATATTTCTATGAATTATCACCACTGCCACTGTCTCAGCGAACCGAGGGTTTATTGGTCTTATTTTTTTTCCTTCTTTTCTAGCGGAGGGGGGTTCTTATTTTCCGTTTTAATTTGTTTGAATACATTTCTTATGTATTTATTATTATTTTTTTTTGGGGGGGGGGGGCTAGGCTTGTGCTTGTTATCTTATAATCCCTTACGCCGCATCGACAAAGTTCATTGAACCACCCATCTTTTTGACAGAGCGACTGTTTTGCAGATACGACATGCGAGAGGAGCACGAAGGGACGTTTAAAAGCGGCGCCAAGTCTAATTCGGTCATGCACAATGAAAGGTAAATGTACCATCTCGCTCAGATGCATGCGATTCTGCAATGTTACCAAGACCGCATTTTCGACTGGATAGCAAATATTTGAAATGCAATGACGAAGTATTTATCACCATTTTAAGTGATGCCTAAACTGACAAATGCTGGGTGGACATTTAATATACGGTAGCGTTCTTTTTTTTTGTGGTGTATCTCTATTTCTGAAGTGAAGACTCTTCTCTGGAGCTTGTACGTGTGTGGCGTGTCCCGTTACATGCATTAAGAGGCGCGCGATAAGACAAACTATCTTTAAAAATCAGGGGGGGGGGGGTAACAAACGCAAATTTGAAGAAAAAAAATATCTATATCCTGTGACAGAAGCAATTGACAGAGTTTCATTATAAATGTCATGTTTCTTGCAAAATGACTAGACCTCGTTTTTTTCGAATTTTAATCATGTTAGTAGATCGTTATGACTGTGAAAGTATAATGCACAATTGGAAAATACAAACAAGTAACATACAATGTAAAAACAAAGCTGAGATATAGTGTTTGGATGTTTAATATTATTGGTATTCATAAATTAGGCCTATACGACAAACGTTCGAAAAATAGACATACAAAGTCATTAAGAAAATAAAATGATGTGGCCGCTAAGCGAGATATTGCATCATAATCACTGCATAAAATTGATTATTGCTTAGCGTCGTTTGAGATGATAAAGGAGTGGGAAAGCGGATGAGACGGATTCATCACGGATACACTAAATTCAGCCTGGTGTTATTGGCATCCATGTTCCTCTGGGCCTGACAGGACACAATGTATCGTAATGTCATCATCCGGAAGCAGCGCCTCAGCATTTCAAAACAGAATCACTTTATCAAATCCCTGGAATTTTGATGCCAAATATCGACATTTCTCTGATCGCAGCGTAATTGATCAAAATATTGTCAAAATAAGGTCTAATTATAATGTTCGGGCGAGCAGTGCGAACAAGCACAAATAATATCAAAAGTTTAAAGTATTTTTTGGTGGGGTCGCTCTATTTATATAATATCATTGAAAAAATATTGGAAATGTTTCATTTTCTCATGGAATTGTCCTTGGAATTCTGGAGTAGAAGCATATTTAGTGGCTGTTTTACAGAGAGTTGAAATGAGACGAGCATTAAAAGGATGCTCTTGGCTGAAAAATCTATATTTAATTAATAGAGTAATGATATGCACAAAGCAAATGCTGAAAATGTCATCAAAATCTGATAACAATAGCGAATTTATTGAAGTTTCAACTTTAAAAATATATTTGTGACAGTTAAATGCACGTCTGTCCAAATCATATTATTCTCAGCCTGGAAGATCCTTTTAAGAGACGGTCTAGTTTGAAAAGCTAGATGCAGTTCCCGGATGCCTGGTTCACGGGGCTCAATTACTTTCACCCACGTCGTTCCCTCCTTCAATTGATACCTTTCGACGCCTTCATCTCCCGCCCATTTCTCTGTTCGATTACCTTAATTCAAGCCTCTTTCTTAATCTCCCGCCAAGTCTCTTTCAAACTCACACGTTCCACCACATCCCATGTTGAGCTTCATCTGTCATCATCCGACATCTCCCACCTCTGCACCCTACCAATACACCTCATTCTTTTTGCCGCCTTTCCCCGCATCCCAGCCCCTGCATTCACGCAAGTCCGGTTCGCGACATGCCGTTGCCAAGTCAACGCAGGCGCGCGCAAATTGTATTTGAATTGAAAAACAGCGGGTTTGTTTAATCACGTGTGCCAGCCAAAAGCAAGATGGGACTCACTAATACGAAGACGAAAAAGAGCAGAATACCCGCTTGAGGATAAATGGTTTAACCAGACGAATTTCACCCGTACAGTATTTCCAAAAAAGGGAGGGAAATCATACATGTATGACGCAGATCGTCGTCATTTTTGGTTAAGTCCCGAGAGAGCGTCAGGTGTTAGAACAGCGTGCTCCCTCAGGGATTTTTTGTACCCTTACTTTGTTCTCTTATCCAGTATCGTAACTACGGTCGTGCCCCCCCCCCCCCCCATCGGCTGGTAAAAAAAGGGGGGAAAGAAGAAAAAGAGGAAGAAAGAACGAAAAAATTGTATTATACATATTTTATTGCATTAGAAATACTTTCGTAAGTTTATGAAACAAAATTTGTGTTCATCACTCTATGTACTCGCATTGTTTATTTAATGAGATAGATGATCCTGTTCAAGGGAGTTAAAAGGTAATAAAACATGCCGTATTCAAATCAATATACACTAAATACATTTTTTCCTGGCACTTCGAGCTTTTTTCTTATTTCATGTAGTAAGATCGTTCTTTTTCGTGTTTACTTAAAAGTGATTGCCCTCTTTTAAGGTCTGAATACAAAACACTTCTTGTTCATGCTTACGTTTGTATTGATGGATTGGTGAGATGTGTCTGCTCTTCTTGAATTCTCTAAAAAAAAACAGTCATGAAAATGTCCCCTTTTCTGGTTTGAATATCAAAAATTTTCAGATCGTGTTTCGCGCTCGCATTACGTTATAAGAGAAATGCGTATCATGTTCATAATTAAAATGACAACCAAAAGTGCTTCATGTGTTATGGTGAGCGCTCGGTGATTGAATTTGATGACTATGGTGAGATATTTTATTTTATTTATTTATTTATTTATTTATTTATTTATTTCAAATCTTTATCCAGAGTAGCCTGTTCAGCTTTATACAAACAAATATGTAAAATTACACAATATATACAATTAAAATATTCATTAAAAATCGCTGGTCTTCCAGAGGGCTCTGCATTAATACACCCCCCCCCCAAAAAAAAAACATATAATTCATAACATAAAGAAAACATAAGTAAAGAAAACATATATACACATCAAAAAAAAATTGGAATGAGAAAGTAAAAGGACATGGTAAGATAGAAAGAAAGAAAGAGATAGAGAGAGAAAGGGGGCAGAGGCAAACAGAGAGAGAGAGGCAGAGAGGTGGAGAGAGGGGAAAGAAAATGTGAGAGAGTGAGAGAAAGAGAGGGAGGGAGAGAGAGAGAGAGTTCAGAAGCAAAGGTAATTATGTAATATTTGACCAGTCAGGCATATTCTTATGAATAGCATATAGCATAGGATAAAAACCAAATTGAGGAAGTGACCATGCATTTCTAATAAAACATAATACATGTAGCATGGGCTGTAAGTATGAGAAGGGATGTCACATTCTTATCAGTGATTGCATTATATCATTTTAGGAGTAATTTAAAGGAGGCTGGCCGCTTTTCTAATCGCGTAGCGTCCGGAAGGTTGTTCCACTTTGTGGCACCTGAATAAAGGAAAGAATTTTGATAAAAAGAGGTGGAACATTTTGGGAGTCTCAAAATCAGTTTATTGGATCGTCTAGAGTTCCTCATTAGTACGGTGTCTAGATATGCATCCTCTTCATGAATTTCTAAAAAAAAGTCCTTGAAATGTCCCTGTTTGGGTCAATTAAAAAAAAATTCAGCTCGCGCTTTGCACTCGCATTGTTTGTTTAGTAAGACAGATACGTTTTATAATTACAAAAATTTGCTTATAATGAGGTCTGAATATCAAAAATTTTCTGCTCGCGCTTCGCGCTCGCGTTATACCTGTTCTTTTATCTGGCTATTAAGCGCACTCCGCGCGCTCACTAAATAAGTCATTTTTTGCTGGTGCCCCGTGCCGTGACCCACAGTGCGCCATTGCCCTTATCTGTTCTTCTTCTTCCTTTTTTTACTAGCAAATACCTCATACAGGATGCATACATGTTGGATCTATTTATAAATAATATAGAACACAATTACGAGAGACACATGTCTGGCAGATTGAGTAAAGCAATCGCCACATAATTGGGAGATTGTGTAATGCAATGTGATCTAGAAATGCAGCAGTTCCATTTTTTCATTTTTTTTTCATTTCATTAATTTCTTGTTTTCATTTCATTTTTTTGTTTTCATCTATTCCTCGAAGGTTTTTTTTTATTTCTAGTTCTACTTCTTCGTTTGCAATGCTAATCATTTTGTATTTCGTTCTTTGCCATATTTGCCAAAGCCGCAATGGCTTTACAAATCGTATAATACTGATCAATTACATCGTGATCTATTACTATTTTCTTTTCTCGTGGTGGCCAATTCAGATATTAGCTGATTTTCAAGCGGGTTCTTGACGTATTTTTCTTCTTTTTTTTTAACGCAAAGGCCGAGCACCTGCAGAATGTACAACTTTTGTATTAATGTACCTATAGGCGCCGCTTTTCCGTCACCGTCAACATTGAAATCTTAACCAAGGTTATGTCATGGACACGAGAGTAATCAACTATCACTGATCATCTTGCATGATATGCAGATGACATCACATGACTAAGGGCAAAGGACACGGAATTAAGATTCAGTGAACTGCGATCGTGTTTTGGGTATCAACAGTGAAAAATTGATCAAGGTTAAGTCGGTGAAATTAACAATAACGCAAAAATAAAATGAATACGCAAATAAAAGAGAAAATAAAAATAAATCGAATCTAGAACTATCATAAATCAAGCATAAATGAGAATAGAAACCAATTAACTCTCTGCCCGGTTAACACACAGGGGGCTGCCAACTTCACATTTCCTTTAAAATACGTACAAAATGCATTACGTCATGTGTACACACGAAGCTTTTCTTAATATTATGAGACGAATTAGTTTAGTTCATGCAAATCCCCTCTCAATTCAAAGTTTACACCCTACATGCCCTATGTGGCACAGGAAGGTATGTGAAAGGCAAAATATTATTTAAAAAAAGTACTTTGAAAAATACACAGTTCGGAAATGAAGCAAAGAGATAAATTGGCACGAAAATTCATTATGCAATGCAAAATGTGTGTTTACCATGCGTTATATTAGAATAGAAATGTAAAATCTAGGGCAATATATGGACATGTGGAGAGGAGTCCTTATCTTGTGATCGATATTGGAACCTCGATCACGCAGGGACCATACTTGGATAAAAGTGCAGGAATAAGATATCATAATGCCATCCCATGCGACTAAAAATACACTTCTGGAAATGGGAGCATGAATTTGAGATGAGTTGGTAGGGAATCCGTTATTTCTGCTCTAATTCAGAAGAAAAGAAGAGCATGAACCTTTGGCGAGGGCTTGCAATCTAGGTCATTTAAATAGAAAAGGTTCAATCATTGGGATCAAATTGTGTATCATGACAAAAATATGGGCAATTTCGAAGAATTCTGTTACAAAATCATTCGACACCCAGTTCATGAAGTAAATTTAGACTATTCACGTACTCACTACCATTGGCGGCGGAAGCAAAAAAAATAGGGAGGGGGCACCAAAATTTTTTGACAAGGAAAAATTAAAGTTATCAACCATTTTTTTTCAGAGGGAGAGGGGGGAACAAAATTTTTTGGAAATTAAAAAAAAGGTTATCAACAAAAAAATTCGGTGGGATCGTGCCCCCGCCTCAAATGTAGGGGGCAGGCCCTCTCTTCCGCCGCCTATACCCAATACCAACATATTACATTCGTTTTTTTATTAGAATAGTGAAATAACTTATTATAATCTGTTTAATGGATGGACGTCTTGCCATAAGGCGCTCGCCGCAACTTCAAGGCCCATTACAGAAATGCTATAAACCCCAATCATCGGATCAAGGCAGGCCCTCATAAAAAAATATGCAATTCCACTCCCTGTGAATCATTTCAACAAGAGATTTGGCATGTTACCAGGTAGAATTTAAATACCTGGGTGGAGAGTGGTAAGGCAGTGAATGTGGATGGACGTCATACCAAAGGACGCTGGCCACGAAGGCCCCTTTATAAGCCCACAGAGGACACACTCTCATCAAGGTGTCAGACAGAACTGCTACAAAAGGACACTACTACTCTCTTTCTAGGTTCCAGACAGAAATGCTACCAATGGACGTTTCTGCGTAATATGAACCTTTACAGAATGGTTATAATTAATCATTAATCAATGGCATCAGTTGGACAAAAAAAACGTGCTAATACATGTTAGAAACTTTAATACGTTACAGTTCTTTCTCTATGCCATATGGGATTCAAACATCATGTAAAGTGGTCAGTAAGAATAAAACAGTGAAGTAATTATGACAAATCTCGCTTTTTGGTAGTTGTTATATACCCAGCATGAAGATTAAACAAAAAATAAATTGTGGGGCAAATAATAATTTAAATGTGGGGTATAAAAGAATTCGCATTAAAACTCATTTTGGAGTGCACATTTTTTTTTCACTCACTAAAGTCTTTAAGCATGTTAAGCTGAAAAGGAACGAATAAGATCTCTTGAACATGATGGAACTTGAACTATAAAGAACGTGAAGACATCATGCATTTCTCTCACGAATCTGAAAAAAGTTAGGTACGAAATGTTTTTGAGAAAGATATAATGACTATTCAAAATGATATTAATTTGTTAAAAAATATCTAATGGAATACTGAAGGGATTCAAACCATCCAATAAGATTCCACTTAGGTTAGGTACCTTCAAGATTTGAGATGGCTGATGCTTTATTATATTTCATATATCTTTTCGTATATATTAAGCGAAAAAAGTAATTCAAGTTATCAGAGGATGACGATTCTGATTCAATTTCTTTAAGTGAATTTTTGTCAGTGCAAATAAAAACGAAAATACATTTTGGTCAAATGTATTATGTAAGGTAAGACTGAACCTGCCGGCCAAGCTTATATTAAGAGTGACGAAATAAAGAGAAAAATATATTTATCGCTAAAGCGTTTCAATGCTTCATTAGCTAACCTATAGTGGCTGTCATGACTGTATTTAAAAGTTTGAAAATATTAGGGCATGCATGTTCCTTTTTTTTTCATCTTACCCTTACGAGTTTGCCTTTACTACTTGATATCCCAATCCCTTTGAAGACAGGCCGCAATGCGCTTTTGCTCCAAGATTAAATTAATTATGTAGGCCCTATACTACGAATGTTACCTCAGGTTACATATCCGTTGATTGCACACTCTGTCACATTCTCTTAATCACTCCACTCGATTGCCCTCGATCAGTGTATAGTGATTTACCAATTTCGAGGTTCTCATTTTTCGCATCCCACCTTTATTCGGAGATGTTGCTACTTTTATTTCATGGTTGGAGCTTTCTGATTACAGGGGCAGTTACACTTGATCAATCAATTTAAGAACAGCTCACGCTCCGTCGAATGGTTTAGAATATGCATGTAATCGAGTTCAGTGACACGTATATTAAGATTTTAATTTGATCATTCTTCTGTAATGGCGGCCAACCATTTTTAATTTACCCTAATTGGCCTCGGTAATGTGCCGCATAAATAAAGTTGCGTCATCGAGAATAATACAATAGTAACGAAGGAAAACAAAAGAAAAATGCACAAATAATGGGACGTTTTTTCGGAGGGGGGGGGGAGGGGCTTTTACGATATAAGAGTGCATGCTACACTACATGAAACTAACATCAAGGATATTTATTTAATTTATTTATTTTAATCATTTATTGATCTATTGATTTATTTATTTTTTGGGGGGTGGTAAAAAACTATTCAATGAAATCTTTTTATGGCATTGAATTCGGAATATCTTACAAAAATGCCTCTCTGGAATTAATGCACGTATTGTCGTAAGTTAGTATGCACGTAAATTCACACGAAACATAAACATAAATGATCCGTCAATGAATAATTACTGCGTATGGTTTGTTTTTCTATATTGTCTGTAAAGGGGAAATCAATGGTCTATTAAAAAATATTTCATAAAAACGTTAAAAAAAAATAAAAAAAAAAATAGAAGAGAACGAAAACGAAAGCAATGGCATCTGCATCTAAATTAGTTCATATAGGGCACTTTGAATGAAGAGCAAACAACAAATCAAATGAAATAAAGAAGTATAATTTGCATCATATTTAATTAAATCGTTCGACATTCAAAAGTTTCAATCAAAACAATCTTATAAAAGTGTGTCTTGGCCGGTGCTGGGAACCAGTGACGCCACCGACCCATTATTCTGTATATTGTAATTTGCATGCGACTTCGATTTCACCTCCAACGTTTCAGGGTACCTTTTGAATTTCTGATTTTCAAAATCTGTTTAAGTAGACTTGATCTTTAAATTGTTTTAATGGATTGATGAAGGATATTGCATTTCGATTCATCAATATTTTGGCAAAGTAAGGCGATACCACATATATGGAAGAGTATGTGATTTAAAAGAATAAAAAAGTCAAAACGCGATACATTAACTTTTTAATTTTGTCTGTCTTAATAAAACACACTCGGGCATGTAGTGCATACTTTAAAAGGAACCTCTTTTAAATTCTATTAAGTTAATGGTTCACGTCTTGATGTATCAAAGATTATCTAAAATAACTATCAGCCGACTGGTCTCCTATCTAAAGCAACTCGGATGTTAATGTGTCATATGACTTTTATATTTATCCATACACTCATTTCCCTATACATGCTATACTCTGAACGTGCTGAATGTTTTCCTTTGATCAACTTTGAAAAGAGGTAGAACAAGCATTGGGTTACTGATGGTAACATGAAATGTATCAAAAGAAAACAAAGACTTGTTGCTATATTTGAGAAAAAAAAACTCTCAAAGTCGAAAAGGGTATGTTGAGTATAAAAATAAATTAACTTGTACTATTCGTCACTGTAACAACAGAAGGCGATATGAAAAAAAAAAACTGGTGTCAAGGGAAAAAGAAAGACATACTTCCGTCTCAGATGTAATGTGTTCAAACCAAGAAAGGTGCATGGTTTTTTTTGTCTCGCCTGCATATAGCAGAGCGAGACTATCATGACTATAGGCGGCGCGACTATCATGACTATAGGCGGCGCTTTTTTCGACGCCGTTCAAATGTCATTTATGGTCAATGAATGTGGTATTACGTCATTATAATGGTGTTTTTGTGAATGATTATTTTATAGTAGTTTTCAAAGTTAGCACTGCTGCTATATTAAATCTCGTAATGCAGGCGAGACTGCCAGAGGCATTCCACTTGTTTCATGTAAACATCATTTGATGAAGCTTTGAATAAGTATTTTGTAAATGGTGGTAACACCACAGAACGAAAGATTCATAATCCTGTGCTAAATTATCAAAATCTATTGGAGTTCTTTCTAAAATAAAACATTTTGTTCCCCATGTAATTCTGATTACTCTTCACAACAATATTATACATGTACTTCTTAATTTAAATTATTGTAACACTGTATGGGATCATACAATAAAATCTTATTTACATAAATTGACAATTTTACCAAAGAAAGCCATAAGACTTATCTCAAATGCTCCTTTAAGTCATACAAAGCTTTTGTTTCAAATTCCCAAATCAATTACAATACTTGTTACCAGTTGATCAAACCATATTATATTGTATATTTGTTCCTACCATTATGAAAAGTGTTATTATCTTCACACTTATTATTTGTAATGTATTAATTATCGTAGTGACCCCTTTGCTTTTCTGTGATCTCCGAGCCATCTGTTTTTTCCCCCGATACTTTATAAATCTTTTATCTTGAGCTATTTACACTTCTGATGATTGAATAAATGAATTGACTGAAAAATTGAATAAACTAATTGAATTGAAAAATTGTAAAATGTTAGCCCCCCCCCAAAAAAAAAAAGTGGCACAGTGAAAAGAAAGTTAGGAAAAATATCAATTTATCGCCGGAATTGTGTGCGTCAGATGTCTTGCCAGACTTATTTTACTGCCCTTTCACACCGTAATTTGAATGATGATTCCAGTGAAAAATAAGGCTAATGACGAATATTTTGCACGCGTGAAACCAAGCTAGAACATGTTAAAACAACGAACGCTTATTACATGTATTACAGTCACGATTACAATAGCATAGCAATCATCATTACATTGATGATTCAAGATTCACGTGTGAACAGACCCTTAGAATACATTAGACAGATAATTAATCACCTGACAGTATAGCCGGATGATGCGACGGAATTAAGTAGGATGATGGGCTAAAACCCGCAGGTGGATTCATAATCTGTGAAAATGGGCATGAATATTCAAGAAAAGGAAATCCATGTTCCTCCGTTTCCCGAAGAACGAAATAGCAACTCTTTTTCCAGGTATGGATTTAAAAGGTAAGAAAATGACAGGTTAGAGATCCGCTAGATTACATCTTGAAATGGAAATAAAATAAGCATAAAGTGAAGTTTAGAAAATGTGACAAAGTTCTTTACACCATGAAGAAGGAATCATTGCAACGCGATCATTATTCTAACAGTTCAAGACAAAATGTTGTTTTCCAGCATTGACATATGATTTATGATATGTCTTTTACACCGTTATAGAAATTTCATTTTTACTTTGAAACGTACACTGTAAAAAATATTGGGTAAAATTTTAACCAGCACGAGGGTAATTATGTTTCCAAACAATTTCGGGCAGCATTTTATCTGAAGTGGAAAGCATATTGTCCAGTAACGTTAAAAAAATATAAGCAGCAATTACTTTAGAATGGTCAAAATATTCATCACACTGGATATAAAACAAATGTCCATTGTTGGCTGGACACATAATTACCCTCATGGAGCGTTTTTACCCAATGTTCTTTTAGAGTGTGGGAATTGAAAGACAGTGGAATAATGGGCCAAAAAGGGGAGGGGATTACAACATGAAATTATGACGTGCAATATCCAAAAATTATCAAGAGAGCTAATTCTTTTTTTTCTAATTAAAATCCAATTTCGTGATAGGTTATGGCATAACATTAAAACAATAGTTTATAAGTAATATAATATTTCAACCAAATTCTCAAAGGAACCTTAACAGTATACATATATAACATTAAGAACCAATCAATGACGTTAAAGGTCGGTCCCAGACGTAAATAATCATATCTGGCGAGCGTTTCATAAATGAATTATCAGACGTTTTATCTGACAAGTCCTGTTTTTCTGACAGTTACTATAGTAATATTGCTTCTCAACCAATCAGAATCCTGGAAAGTTGTCAGATCTGACAACTTGTCGGACGAAAATATTGATGAAACACCCCCCTGATTGATACACGTCTGACAAAACTCAAATACACACACTCACTCATGGTGGGATATCACTACAAACTTTGCCAAAACATTATTTCACAGGCTTCTGCTATGCATTTCGCGCTTTCCATTCGGGGAAGATGGAGAGTATAGCCTCTATTTTCTCAGAAACTATTCCAATTTGTGCTCAATGCGCTTTGCCATCATCCCAGGAACAATGAGGAACCACCTCATGCGATTATATATACTGTTTTCCCTACAGCCTTCTGTATGAGGTGAAGAACGAGAAAACGTGTAGTGGTCCTAGTATGTACCAGCACCGCCCTCTTGCTTTTCTTTGTTCAGTCATCGGCTAGATAATTCATTTCGAAAGCTTTATAAACCCGTACATATCATCAGATGCAGAGCCGTTCGTAGGACCTATAGGGGCCTATATAAAGTTTGACAAAATTCCACACATCTTCATCATTATAACTACAAATCGTTTGCATCACTTAAAAGCAATCATGATAAGATCAGCTGCAAAATGAAAAATATTTCCAGGCTGTAAATCTTATCCCCCCTTTAGTATATATTTTTTTTCTGAAGTTGTCTTCGACTAGAAAATTCTTGATTGTATTTCACTTTGAAGGGGGGGGGGGGGCGGGGTGCTGATAGATAGCGTAATAAATTATGGTGTCATTGATGTATGTACTTTAGATGTTCAACTTCATCATGTTAAGCCGTTTGTGATTTCGGAGGAAATGGCGGAGAGCACTCCGATTTTTCACCAAACCACGAGGGAAAATCCTCTAATAACGACATTTGTGATAAATGACATTTACAATATTCACGCTTGTTTGTGTGATGACAAATTCAGTCTTTCTATCATTTCAGTCTAGGAAAAGCAATTGCTTTTATAGGCTTTTTCTGTATTTCAATGAACTATTTATCTTTACACTTGAATTAATCAAGAAGTATTCAGGAAATCCCCTGAGAATGAAGGACGTGCTTACCCATGTAAGTATTTTCTTTCCCTGGACGCGATGAAAAACGTTCTTTTCCAGTTATCGCATTTCTTACACTGTTCCTTCCTTGTATCATGAAGTTAGATAAACCATTGAAGATGAATATAACTATTCATTGATGTAAACATAAACGATTCATTTTTATTTTTTGTCGAATAAAGGAATTAAAATCAATTAAAAGAATTTAAATTCAAAGTGATTAGAAATTGATCATTACCAAATATCACATATCTTATAATTTATTTTCGATAAGAATTCATAAACACATTTTATCATGAAATCTCCACGATATGAAATTTTTCATTTTATGTGTCAAGATTCATACCCCTTTTGAGCACACTGATGATGTTGTTGCAATGGATGAATTATCGGATGGTCCAATACTACTTGCAATGGCGGATCCAGGGGGGGGGGGCACAGCCGGCCCACCCCCCCCCCCCGCATTTAGAGTCACAATTAAAATTTGTAATGTAAAAATGCCATTAAAAAGAAGCGTGCTCGTCCCCTTCCCCCCCCCCCTGCTTGGCAAAAAATTTTCGTGGACGAAATCCCTTAGATTTTTTTCCTTTTTTTTTGGGGGGGGAGGGCTCGTCAAATTTTCCCTCGGGAAAATTTGCACCCCCCCTTTAAAAAATTCTGGATCCATCCCTGACTACTTGGTCTACTTATCAGCTCATCTAACTTCACATAGTCTTATCCTATTCCGTCTATAACCCGTTCGTCTAATATCCAATTCGTCTAATTCCCATTTGGTCTAATGACCAATTGGGCCAATCCTCACTTGGTCTAATATCCAATTCGTCTCATACACAATTGGTTTAACATGAGCAATTGGGCTTAATAATTAGACTAATTTCCACTTGGTCTAACACAACTTGGTCTAATTTCAACTTCGCCTAATTTCCATTTGGTCTGATTTTCATTTTGTCTGTCATAATGACCTAATGACCGTTTGGTCTAATTTTCATTTAGAGTTATTTCCACTTGGAATTTTATCCAATTCTTCTAATTTACACCTTGGTCACATTCACTTTCGTCTAATTTCACATTCGTCTATTTCCCATTTGGTCTAATGACCAGTTGGGCTAATTTTCACTTGGTCCATTATCCAATTTGTCTCATGAGCCGTTGGGCTAAAACCATTCAGTCTAATTTCCACTTGATCTAGCATCACTTAGTCTAATTTTTGTCTCGTCTGTCATAATTATTGTCTAATGACCGTTTGGTCTAATTTACAATTGGTCTTATTTTCATTTAGTCTAATTTCCACTTGGTCTAATACCCTTATTGGTGTAATGACCACTTGGTCTAATATCCAATTCGTCTAGTTCCCATTTGGTCTAATGACCAGTTTGGCCAATCCTCACTTGGTCTAATATCCAATTCGTCTATTACACAATTGGTTTAACATGAGCAGTTAGGCTAAATCAAATAGACTAATTTCCACCTGGTCTAACACATTTCACTTTTTCTAATTTCCATTTGGTCTAATTTCCATTTTGTCTGTCATAATGGTCTAATGACCGTTTGGTCTAATTTTCATTTAGAGTTATTTCCACTTGGTCTAATATCCAATTCGTCTAATTTACACTTGGTCACATTCACATTCGTCTATTTCCCATTTGGTCTAATGACCAGTTGGGCTAATTTTCACTTGGTCTAATATCTAATTCGTCTAATTCCCATTATCGAATTTGTCTTATGAGCAGTTGGACTTAAACCATTTAGTCTAATTTCCACTTGATCTAGCACCACTTGGTCTAATTTTAGTCTCGTCTGTCATAATTATTGTCCAATGACCGTTTGGTCTAATTTACACTTGGTCTTATTTTAATTTAGTCTAATTTCCACTTGGTCTAATATCAAATTGGTCTAATGACCACTTGGTCTAATAGCAAAATGATCTATTGACTAGTTGGGCTAATTGTCAGTTGGTCTAATTTTCATTTCGTCTTACTGTCATATTATGGTCTAAAGATCGTTTGGTCTAATTCACACTTGGTCTAATGTCCATTTAGTCTAATATAAAATTATTCATTTTTTATTCATTTGATCTAAAATTAACGAATATGGTCATAGATAAATAAATTCACCATCCATCAATGAC
The DNA here is from genome assembly GCF_018143015.1 of Lytechinus variegatus. NCBI lineage: Eukaryota > Metazoa > Echinodermata > Echinoidea > Temnopleuroida > Toxopneustidae > Lytechinus > Lytechinus variegatus. Next base: position 32,187,454 of record NC_054744.1, on the reverse strand, counting down.
ACATGTCGCCAGGATCCGTATGGGTCAATGCTGAATAGTATATTATACTCATAATCATTACACTAACGTAATCACATTCACAGATTCTAAATAAAGGGTGAACAGTACGTTGGGGACCTTGGTCGAATGGCGGGGGTTTCAATCAGAATAACATTATTATGAAGAAAGGAACGAAAATATGATGCAATTGATTGTGTGGATACGTATCTGGTACACATGTTTATGCCTCCTTTATAATCTTTGTTATGCACCTTTATGGACGATACTTGAACTTGACAGAAAACAAGCAAATAGTTATGTTAGGGGATTCCAAAAGTTACAAAGGCTTTAGATCATGCAATTTTGTTTGAACATTTTGCTATTGGTCATTTATATTATTTTCTCATTCTGTTTTGTGTTATACCTTTTCGCCTCATCTTCCTTAAAATGGATCGAGGGCGGGGGGGGGGCACGATCCCTAAGATTGTGAATGTCGTCCCCAACAAAATATTTGGAAGAAATTGCTGTTTTGTACTTATGTTTCTTTTCACTTTTTTCGTTTCCCTCTATTTTTCCGTTTTCCTTTTTTCCCTCCTTCTCTTTTCCTCCTTCCTTTTCTCTGCCTCACCTTTATTATCCCTCTGTTTCTCTCCCCTGTCTATTTTGTTTTCTCTCATTTTTCTTTTTTCCCCTTCATTTTTCTCTCTCTCCTTTCCATTTTTTTCTCTTTCCCATTCCCTTTTCCCTCCCCTTTCATTTCTTCTTCTTTTTTCTTTCTTCTATTTTCCCATCCCTTTGATTCCTTCCATGTCTCTCTTTTTCTCTTCCTTTTCACTCTCCCATTCCCTTTTTCCCTCTCCCTCTCCCTTTTTCTCTCTCTCCCCTTCCTTTTCCCTTCCCTTTCTCCCCTTCTGCTTTCTTTTTTCCGCCCCCTGTTTTCTCTCTCGTTCTTCGTCTTCGGCATGCTTCTTCTTCTTCTTTCTTCTTCCTCTTCTTCCTTTTCTTCAACTTTTTTTAATGTAGGGCTGCTTTATTCAACCTTTATCATTCTCATTTCCTCTTAACATTTTTCGCTTGTTCTGATTTGTTATTTCTACACCACCCCCTTTCATTTCTCATTTACATTTAAGAAAATTGATAGGCCTAATAATGGCCTAGAGTGGACAACATGCCATGCAATATTAAATTTCTTTAGTGTTCAGGTTCTAAAATGAAAAAGAAAAACACAAATAACACAAATAAACTGTAGGCATGATGGCCTAATGGGAATGGCCCATCAAATCATTATCCCATGTTCATGAAATCAGACCAACTGGATTAGACCAAGTGGTCATCAGACCAAATGTTTATTGAACGAAGTGATCGAATGTTGTTAGCCCATGTGAAGATTAGACAAAGTGAAACCGTTACATGCAAATGACAGGATTCATTTTTTTTTGCTTGGTCATATAATGACTTTTTTTTCTTAATTTCAAAATGTTGATTTTCGTTTTCATGTTGATTCATTTTAATCCCAATAAATGTTTTATCATTATCTATGCACTTAAGGAAATTGCTAGAAAGAAAATATCAAAGGCCACGCGCAGTTTCCAAAAAATAATTTCATGAAAAAAAGGAAAAAACAACAACTAGCTTTATTCTGTAAATTTGATTGAAGTTTGATGTAATAAACAAGGATTTGGTATCTATAACTTTCTCCCATTTTACAAAAGAGTACTTTACATGTATACACAGCATGCATGGTTGTGTAGACTCAATGACACCATACAGTATCCTTCTTTATTTATTTCATTATATATTTTCTTTCGTTCATTTTAAACATTGTTCCACTCCACTTTTTTCATTTAACTTCGCAATTTAAGCTCAAACTCACTCAGCCAAGGAATATTCTATTTCAACAAATTTTTGAGACTTTGTATGCTTAATCATTGTTTTGTAAAACACAAACTGAAAAAAAGAAAGAAAGAAGCGCCAAGGTGGTGATGAAGAAAAGAAATGTAGTAATTAAAAACCATCTAATGACAACCAAAAATCATTTCCCTAACTTTCCCATTATATGAGTCTTGGTGATATTTACAGCTTTGCAATCATATTTCCCTAATCAGAAAGTTGTTCCAATTTGAAATCCACGAAGGGGTGCAATTTTTTTCTTTTTTTCTTTCCTCTTATCGTCATGATATTGATGAAATTTGACTTTGGTTAAAATTACCTTATTAGAACCTAATTTGCAACGGCACCATTGATAAACTGATGAGAAATGAGTTATGACAATTGCCATCAATAATAAAGAAAGGCAACAGAATCATGATAATTGGAATGAAAGCACTTATCATGAAAAGTAACGACTAACTCAGAAATCGAAAATAAGATTCTATTCTTATCCTCTTTTAAGTACAACTTATTTGAAAACATCTTGATAATGATATTAGACCTTCATTCATTTTAGTGTCTCTGTCGCGCAGATTTATTTCAAGCTGTGAAAGACAACTCTGTATTTCCGATCCGACTTCGTCATATTTTTATTGATATGTAGCAAATAAATTGTCGTCTTGATCCTCACCCCCCCCCCCCCATCCTCCCCCCCCCCCCTCTCTCTCTGTTGCGTTCTAGCGTGGATTCATTAATGCTCTGTGTGTTGTTTCCTTTTTTGTGTCTATAACTATTTTTTAATTTTCATTTCAGTCAAATAATATTCATATTCTACACCCCTTTAAAGCATTCGAGGTTAGACCCATTGCGTCACAATGCCTAATACTTTTTATCATGACTCTGTGCATGTCGAAGTAAAGACAACTTTTTTTAAGGTTCTGATAATGTATCTACGTGTAGGTTTATAAAGTATGCGGTAGTCCCTTCTTCCTCAGTCAATATAGAATGCCTTTGACTTCTTCGCGCAAGTGCACTTGTGATTGGAGAGTGCTTCAGATCGATATAAAGGAGTTACTTGGGGACGAATGAAGATGTAAAATTCCAGAACATCGGGTCACCAAGAACTAAGACACTCTTTTCCCACTAAATTGCTTTTCCGCAAAGCAGAGTAAGTGGTGATGTGGTATCGATACATCTAAACATCGCTTAAACATCAACGATGATTGGCGCCAAAGCAATAAGGATACCTGCTGCCCCTATAATTTTCTGCATACATTCGTAATCCCGATACTTCGTTATTCCGAAGGTTCGGATATTGGGAAGATTCGTTATTCCGAGGGTTTGATCGTCCGAGAATGAATTGAGATTCGTAATTCCGAAGGTTAGTTAATCCGAAAACAAAGTGAGGTTCGTAATTCCGAAGGTTCGTTAATCCAAAAACGAAATGAGATTCGTAATTCCGAAGGTTCGATAGTCCGAAAACGAAATGATTAACGAATTTCGGACTAACGAACCTTCGAAACAGCGAACCTTATTTCGTTTTCGGATTAACGAACCTTGGGAACATCGAACCTTATTTTTTTCGCATTATCGAACCTTCGGAATAACGCCACGAATGTTCGGATTAACGAACCCTTTTACGTTTTCGGATTAACGAACATCGAGGTATATAGGCAATTTACGTGTTTCGGAATTACGAACTTTCGGAATTACGAAGTGTAACCGTTTTTTATACCATGTATGACTGCATTATTGAAGTCGAGTCGGAAATAGGGGGTTCCTGTGCACCATCAAAATATATTTTTAATCAACGTTTTTGCATTGCCTGAAGTGTCTAGTTAATGAATCTTGATGTTCGCTTTGCACGGGGATCAAAATTGATATCTCTGGCGGCCCTCTTGATTTTTTTAATGAAAATTCATTATTTTCATATTTTTGGAACAGAGTGTGACAATCATGACAATGAGACAATCTTAAATGAATACGCATACGTTCACTTTGATTCGGAAAGCAGAAATCGGTTGTAATAGTTTTCTGGACAGTCCGGCTAATATATTTTAAAATAAATGAAAATTGATCCCGAAATTGTCATGCTATTGGTTCAATCATTAACATCAACAACTATTGCAAAATATATGCATTCGACTCGAAAAATGATATAAATAATGCCGAGAATACTGAAACGCTTCATGACAGTGTATATTAATGTCTTAATTTGCTTAGTGAAAGGGCAAGTACCATGTATTAATCGACATTGCGATAGAATGACGCCAAAAAGCAATCTCTGTGTCTTTTCATTAACCTATCCTCCAATTAGCTGCCTAAGAGTAATGCGGATAATTCAATAAAAATTGCGCTCATAAACTCCGAAAATAATCCGCACTGTTTTTACGAACGCCCGTCCTGAAAAAAGGAGGATAATCGTCATGGCAACCGCACACACCCCCTCCGATGCAGTTGCGTTGGAAAAGGGTAACCTTGTGACTGCACCATGGCGATTACACCCCTTTCATAAACCTATCCTCCAATGCGGGTAATTTAATAAAAATTGCGTTCATAAATTCCGAATATAATCCGCACTATTTTTACGAGCGCCCGTCCTGAAAAAAGGAGGATAATCGTCATGGCAACCGCACACACCCCCTCCGATGCGGCTGCGTTGGAAAAGGGTGTCCTTGTGACCGCTCCATGGCAATTATCCACATTACTTTCGAAATGCGTTCATAAAGTCAAAATCTGATCCCGATGCTGCTATTATGCGGATAACTGCAGCATCAAAATAATGCAGATAATTCTTGTCCTCCGATTTCAATACCAAATTATGCTGATATTAGCCGCATAATTGGGTTTATGAAAGGGGTATTAGTCACACCCGCAAGAGCCTTCAATAATGCTGTCATACATGGTATAGGTTCGTTGTTGACATCTAGGCTGAAAACGTAGCCTATATAGACTACCCAGTGGGCAATCAATCTTTGCTGAAATTCATTTATCAGCAGAGACATAATGAAGATGAAAATATGTTGTTTGAAAGATTTAATATCATGCAAAATGCAGGAAACATCCATAAAGTAGGCATATCGTTCGCACACCTCAGCTATATGGTGAAAATAGGCCCAAAACGCACGACTTCTATGTACGCACCATTATAGAACAAAACTGATAAATTACACCCAACAAAAACAATGATGACACATTTTAAATTTCAACATAAACCGGAATCTACATTAGATGTGTACATATTATATTGATCAATATGGTCTGACGAGCATGACACATGCATGACATGTGTAGCTCAATACTAAGACTGAGTACTCCGGTGTCAGGTACGCATGTGCCACGGATAAAAACTTCGTAGGAATAATTAATTTGTGTCCCTGACATTGGATCCCTGGAAACGCTGCTGACCAGTACATTTGAATCTAGGGGGCAAGGGGGTGTTTGTGTAAAAGAACATTGTTTTAGGGGGATTGGGGTCAAACGTGGAATTTGGGGGTGCATTTTTTTCACAAAATCGAGAGGGAAGCGCGATATATATAACGATCTTAATAAGGATCTGTTAAGAACTATATGCTGTGACTCACGAAAATAATATATCACTTAGATTTAAAAAATAAAATGCGAGCGCAAAGCGGGAGCTGAAAATGTTTGATATGCCGAGGTGAAAACTGGGCGCCCTGCGCACTTTTTGTTTACCATGAACAGGGTTTTTATTTAATTAAACAAACATGCGAGGTGAACAATTTTGATATTCAGACTTTATGTTCTTTAATTATGAACTTGCAGGTTGCCAAGCTTGCCAACACAAATGATGAAACTCAAATGGCGAAACGAGTAGTTGCTGCATATAGACTTAAACTTGGATTTTTGAAGCCCCATGTTATCCTATTGAACAGATCATAGCATTCATTTCATTCAACAGCCACTATACGAGCGCGAAGAGCGAGCAAAATTTTGATTTCTAAATGACCTAAAAGATTATTTTCACGGTAACACTTAGCAATGTAAAGCAGTTCATTTGTATGATGAGTCAGATAGGTCAAGCCATTAGCCATAACAATATAGACTTATGTTAGCGATGGTGACAGCCCGCTAGACCGAGGGTCCGCGAGACCGAGGGTCCACGAGACCGAGGGTCCGCGAGACCGAAGGCCCGCGAGACCGACTCCCCCCCCCCCTTCATCTGTTGCCGCGGTCGAGTGGTTTAAGGCGCCTCGTTGCAGCGGCGTAACAGGTGCCTGTTATCAGAGGGGGGGGGGGGCAGTGTAAAAAAAAATCCCGGTAACTAAGTCCAGAATCAGTGGCTTTGCTAGGATTTCATTTTAGGCATGTTAGGGGGCGGTGATGAGCACGCGAAGTGTGAGAATTACTTAATAATGAGCGCGCGAAAGGCGATCCATATTTTAAGGGGAGTTTCCCCCTTCCCGCGCGAAGCATGGAAGCTCTGACGTTTTCTTCGAATTGTTCCTTGTCTGCTCTCGCTCGTCTTACGTTCTCCTATACCTTTTTATTTTCTCGCTCACGTTTCCCCCCTTTTTTTGGGGGGTGGCTTCTTTTGGCTAAAAAGTTGTTATCAATTATTGTTCATTTTTGTTATTCGATCATTCATTTATTCAACTATTCATTAATAGATTCCCTTTTTTCATATCAATTAGTATTATTAGACTGGGAATAGTTTGCAAAAATGATTTTCATAATACTACGAAATCGGACACCCCATCCCCTCTCTTACTTTATCGTCTAACGAAATCATACCATAGTATACATAACTTTAACAAAGAGGACTGTTTATAAAACGTTGTCTGGTATTAGAAAAATATTCATCCATATATTTGGAGTGTCGGTTTTAAAAATTGATTGAATAAACTAAAGTGCTGAATAAAATAAAGGAGACAAAATGAAACAAAGCAAAACAAAATGCCGAATAATATTAACAATTTAAATGATAGTAATAATAATAATTATGATGATAAAAACAACGGTAATAATATAACTGCTACTACTACTACTACTACTACTACTACTACTACTACTACTACTACTACTACTACTACTATACTACTACTACTACTACTACTACTACTACTACTACTACTACTACTACTACTACTACTACTACTACTACTTCTACGAATGTGAATACGACTCCTACTACAACAACTACTACTACTACGACTTCTACTTCTACTACTGCTGCAGCTGCTGACATCATAACAAAAATAGTAACAACACCAATAAAAAATGGGTTTTAGTAGAACTCCCCCAGAGGACTACTTCTCCGGAGGGCGACTCCCCCATGATAACTCCCCAATGAAAACTCCCCCGAAGGACCATTTTCCCGAGGACAGGTATTAATGTACGTTCTTTTCTTTAGAACTTTCACCTTCTTGTTCTTCTTATTATTCTGTTTAAATGAAAAAAAAAGCTAAGATAGGATTGCCCATAATGAAGGTTCAATGTTCCAGGTGTTTGTATATTTCCATAATATTTCCAGTTTTCTTGTTAAACATTAAATGCACAAGATCATGAAGCAGAATTACCATAAAAAACGTTAAATGAGTAGAGTTAATGATTAAGTAGTGTCAGTGAAATAAGGCATCGTTAGTTTATACTGTAAGTAGCAGAAACACCCCCTCCCTACACCCCCCTAGAGAGACGTTTCGTGCGCGCAGTACGTGTTTCGCACGATTCGCGTGCTCACCACCGCCCCCTAAAATGAAATCCTAGCAACGCCACTGATTCTATTTAGTTACAGGGAATTATTTGACCCCCCCCCCCCTCCCCGATAACAGGCACCTGTTACGCCGCTGCAATGAGGCGTTTTAAACCACTCGACCACGGCAACCGATGATGGGAAAAAGTCGGTCTCGCGGGCCTTCGGTCTCGCGGACCCTCGGTCTAGCGGACCCTCGGCCTCGCAGACCTTCGGTCAAGTGGTCGGACCCCGTTAGCGATTAATGGTGTTGGGGGCTAAGAGTGACCGGATGAGAAAATTCTCACAATTTGAATCGCAAACATGCAGTTTTGGAGCACTTTACAAGCATGAAAGGTCGAAGGTCATTATCATTATTGTTAATATTAATATTATTATCATTATTATCATTATTTATTTTATTATCATAATCATCATCATTACTAATATTACTATTACTACTATTATCATTGTTATCATTGCCATCATCATCGTCATTGCTTATGTCAAAGAAGTCAAATTACTGAGAAATTAGCATGTAGTAAAACAAACAACACCGAACAACCCAAAATGTGACAATTATTCCTATTTTCTGCGTACATTAATAAGTTGTGCCTATACTCAAAGGGGAGGGGGTGAGGAATGAAGGTCGATCGATTAAAAATTTAACTTTAGAATTCGCCTACCATCGTAGTCATGATGCTTGTCAATAAAAAAAATGATGTTTATTATTAGATTTGTTGACCTTGTAGCAGGATCAAAGCAAGTAGTAATCGAGTGTTTATACCATATCTTGAAAAATGAATATACAGATCAATGTTGCGTGTCTTAAAAGTTCAGAAATTTTATTAAAAGCAAAACGAAGAAGGAAGGAACTCACGCACAGGTAAAGAAATCAATTTTGCAAGAGGACAGGTGGCGATCTATACAATATTTTTGACAAGAATGAAACATGACATTTCACTCCATTAAATATGTATAGAAGTTTATGATCGAGCGCAAGTACTTTGAGATCTGACAGGATAGATTATGACCAGCAGCATCTGACATTTATCAAAGACCAAATGAAAATAAATAATCTTCTCCTTTCCGTTATTTTTTTTTATACTGCTAGGTATATATTCTTGAGAAATAGACTAACTCTTTCACTATTATTTTCTTTTCTGAAAAGTAGAAGAATTAAGTGTTATCAATTCCAATTTTCACTACAAAAAGCGCGAAATTAATTCGTGTCAATTTCTCATAACTCGTTAATTTTCTTCAGATTATATTATGCTCGTTCTTCTACAATAATCTCATCTACGAGGAATTATGAGGAAACAAACAATCTGAAACAGCGTGAAGCGTATATACCGTACAACTCCCAAGAATGTTCTGCAATCTGATTTGTCCAAATCGGATCACATGATATTCAGTGCATCCAAAATGCACTATCCTGCACTCTGACGTCATTCCAAACGTACTATCCTGCACTCTGACTTCGGAGTGCAGGATAGTGCGAGGTCTGGAATTATCTAGAAATATCTAGAACTTAGATAAAAATAATATAGCATTCGGGACAACTCAGTAACATGGGGAAGGAGGGGTTATATAAAACAAACAATGCACGCAATTATCGTGCATAGAGGACCTAAATAATGAACTCTGTGCTCTACTCGCCAAATGGATATTCCGCACTCGGTCCTGCGGACCTCAGTGCGGTATATCCATTGTCTCTTCTCGCACATTGTTCATTATTTGGCCCTGCATGCACGCGCTTACTTGCATTATTTGTATACTAATCAAGAGAATTCAAATCCGGGTCCTTAGTTACTACAGGTCATTAATTAGGAAGAGAGTACATTTGTTTAATGTAATTTCATGTGTAGTTATTGAAAGGGAGTCTTGAGATGGGCGAGAAAAAAGAGGCGACATGTATAGATGGATAAAATGAGTACGAACGGTTAAGGGGTGCTGGATACAATAATCATGTTGTTTCTTTTGGGGAAAAAAGGATCATTTCACACAACCGGAGGAAGGGGTAGTTGCTCTGTTAGAAAATTGATGATTCTGTTTGATATAATACTGCCATTATCGTCATTGCGTATTCTGAAGGTTTACATCCAGAAATGCTTTAATGTAATAATATAAATATATTTGAAATTCGTCACTACGACATTTTGTCAATCAAGATAATGGCATCTTCCCATATAATACTGGAAAATAAATACATTTGCACGAGAGAAACACAAATACAGAATTTATTCGCTGACGCAACGAACACTTTGTTGCCCTGACTTGCAAATATGATAGTTCCATTTTATTGTCCACATTATATGGGGAATTCCTTGTTATGCAATGTTCATTTGCCAAGCTAGCATTTCTTTTTTTGCCTGCAAGGAGGGGAGAAAAGAGATAGGACATAGAGACTTACCGCCCGTTCACACGGTCAAAAAGCAAGTGTAATTTGAATGATGATTCCAGAGAAAAAAATAAGGCTAATGACGAACTTTTAGCAAGTGTTACTGAAACCAAACTAGAACATGATTAGGAATATGAACGTCAATCACGATTCCTAATTTAAATTTTACTACAGAGGTGAATTCCAGTTAAGTTTCATTCAAATTACGGTACGAATTTTGCGTGTGAAATGCTTGACCTCTAAAACATCTTTTGAGGGGCGAACTTATGTGACCTTTTAAGCACTTCCGTAGATATCACAATATGTCACACACTCGTCGTATATGTATTTGCGATGCAGTGCTTTGATTGACAATAACCAAGGAAAAACACCGCCTTCGCTCGGGAATTCGAATTCAAATCAGTTTTCGAGTGAGCGTGTGAAAGGTCCGATGATTTAGGACGAATTGAATCATCATTACACTAATGATTTAGGTTTTACGTGTGAAAAGGCCCAAAGACAGTCAGAAAGACAGGAGGAAAGAGAGGGAAGGGGGGGGCTGATGAGAGCCCTATAGGAGCAACACAAATTGTCAGCATAAAACAATATCTATAACTGCACTGGAACACCTGAAAATATTTCCACAGAAAACACAAGTTCCATTTGTGTTCGGTTGATATCTAGGCGGTTTGATTGTCCTTGTATATTGATAAGCTGGTGTGACGTTTCTAAATTCGCTGATTCTCTTTCCCCCAGGCTAATGCTTTCAACTCTACAAACAAATCACCGCGTTATGATAATACCACAAAGTGGAACATAAATGTACTTCATCGAGCTAAATGTCATAATTCGGGATGATATTTCGGAAAAAGGGAGAAAAGCGCCGAAAGCAGGAAAACACTTCAATGCTCTTCCGCTAATTTTCCCTAAACCCTTGACTTTTGTAAACATCTCATCTACTTTCCTCATTGTTCCCCCACCCCCTCCACCATATTTTATGTCACTTCTTCTGTTTCATCCCGTCCGAACTTAGGTCATGTCGGTTACATTACAAATCACTCCCCCCCCCCTCCTCCTCTCCTTCTCTCTTTCTCGCAAGAATAAGAAACAAACTAGCGCCTTTGTTTTAAAACTCAAAACGAGATCGGAGGACGAATGATTCTGTATACACAACAAAATGTTACACTGTTAAAAAACCCGTGATTTTACAGAAAATAAACAGAAGATTTTGCAGAAAGCAATAACAGAATCATTCTGTAAATTCATAAAACAGGAATTTTTCTGCAATTTAACATAACAGGTCTGTTAAAAAAGGGGAAAAAGGGTGTTTTATTCAAGGAAATTTGTAAGATTCCATACACCAAGTACCAAATTCCTGTAAGATTACGCAATTCAATAAGATTACAGATGATCTCGAGACTCTGCTGCAGGAACTTCTTTTATTTTAAGGATAAATTTTCTAACAGTGTATTGAAACATTGTTATTAAAACAATTGTTAAAACAATCAGTAAATCATTTCCGTTATATACTTGTTCATAAATAATGCGCGATAGGACTGATAATATTACATCGATGTAAGACATATCGATCTCCTTCAATCTTTCTTATTCACTCCTGACAGTAAAAAAAATCAAATGGCCTGAAAAAAGTATCGTCTCCCAAATAATTTGAAACAATATTCATGTGGTCTTCACGCTTGGATAATTAGTACCAGGTATTATTTGCAGCGATGTAAATTTTGACTTGCGCCAAAGTATAAAGGCATGACTCCAATTAATGAATCCAGATGTCAATGATGTCATATTTCTACAACGATTGCATCCATAACAAAACTCCTTTCCAATACTTAACATTAACATTGCTCAATAAACACTTTTTAGTGTCCATTCTCAAGGTAATTTCATTGAAAAGCGGTTTGCAAATATGTTTACAACTCATATGATATTATGCCATCATTGGTATCGAGTTTCATTCATTATACAGTCATATCTTACTTTGGCGCAATTCGAACTTTACAAAGAGTACCTCCGGATTATCCAAGCGTTTACACACACCACATAAATATGGTATTAATTCTTTTCCCTTAAACTTATTTTTTTTTTGGGGGGGGAGCAAACACGATATTATAAAGCAGGTACTCAAGCACTCTCATATCCTTACTTTCTATCAGCTTTTAGTGGTTAGATCATTTTATTTCATTTCATTTCCGACTGTTCTGCAAGGGCATATAACATTTTAAATAACGGGCCATCAACAGCGTAAACATCATGGTAAAAAGCATACTAGCTCTGAGGGGTCCGCAGGATACAGTTGAAAGTTAATTCAAGTTTCGCCAATAAAATTAATCATGTTGGGACAGGGATCTCCAATCAATTTTAGATTTCGTGACATGACTGTGTTAACCAAGCTTTTAAACAGAGGGAATGCAAAGCTTTGCATAATTCGAGGGACGTACAGGCTGGCCTTAAGGGGCTTTAAAATCTATCACATTTTTTTGTCTTTCAATGATTGCCACTTCTTGATGAGATAAGGTGAATAAAATTGGTTGCTTTACTGACACATTTCAGATTTTCATGATATTTTGAACCTTCTCACAGATTGTCATCTAATTGTTTCGCTTAATAGGGGAAGCTGTGATTGGCAAATACTAAATATACGTTGTCCTGTCTGTACGACATGGGCTCAAATGTTTTCTTGTTATTATTCATCTTACATCTTAGGTGCAGTGTATTTCAAGATTCCGATAGAACGTTATCATAACATCGTGTGAAACGAATAAACTAAAATATGTAAAGTTTATTTCCTTTAAAAACATAATTTTGAAAAATATTAACTACTTGCCCCCTCCCCTTCTCTCTCTTTCTCCAACTATTCAAGCCATCTTGTAATACATGGACATTCAACCTGCCAAGAAAGTAATTCCAAAGTTCATGTCCTGACAGTTATATTTCACATTTTAAATAGAGGTACTAAGAAGGTAAGAAGATATCAAAATGTCAGCCAATGCTTGGTAATGACACTAGAACCCGATGAAAGTTGAATTCCGCACTTAGCTTAACGCAGCTTAATTCGCGCGACAGACAGACTATAGTGATAGTGTATGTCAGCGTCAGAACTTCGATGGTTAATTATAAGACATTTCAAACTTCGATACGATATAAGAAATGACGAGAGAATGACGCTTTTAAAATGTTAAAGGTGAACAGTAAGAAGGGCTTGGCTTTGAATACATCACAGTGAATCATTTCAATTTATTCACATTCTGTAAAGAAGGGAACAGTACCATGAAAGTGAAGGACTGCCTATTACAAATTCATATTGGCTTGTCAAGAATGAACTTTGCAGAAAGGACATTTTCCGAAAGGTAATCCCCTGAAAGTGGTGGTATGAATTAACAATGGTTCATAATCCAAAGGACGAAATAGAATAACTCTTCGCTTGACAAAATGTTAATGTATTCAACGTTTTATGCAACCCAATTCCGTTAATTTAGCAATATCACGTGAAAGTGGACAGAACAAGCCATGACCAAGATTGTATGCTAATCGTAGGAAAGATGCACTGGTGGCAAAATTTGTTTTAATGCTCTTGGAAGAAGAGTAGGAGTAGTGGAATACAGTTACCTACAGTCCCAATTCCTGCATTTCATATGTGTGTGTGTGTGTGTGTATATATATATAAATATATATATATATACGAATCTTCCCTGAAGAAGGTAGAGGTCTACCGAAAATTTGGAGAGTGAATAAAAGAACTTAATTGTTGGCATTACAAAAACTGCATTACTCGTGAATTTGTTTCGCATTCCTGATGTCTTTTTATTGCCAATACGTGGAAAACCAAGATGCTTATATATGTATATATATATATATATATATGAGCACAAAGGGCCATACTTTAAAAGAAAGTTAAACATCATTGAAACGGGGTGCTAGGGCCTACTGTTCCTACAAATTCAAATGTCAAATTTTCACACACTTTAAAAAAGTTCCAGCGAAACTTTTACACTTTTTGAAGATTGAACTGTCAGAGGATTAGTCAAATTACTAAGGCTTTATATACTAGAGCATCAGGACAGGAGGGAAAACAAAATGGGTCGGAATTTGGTAATATGGGAGGGGGTGCTACCTTAGCCTCTGACGTTGCAAGCCATTGAATGAGACCATCCTAAAAGGATATTAGCACTAAGACATGCATGTAAGAAGAGATAATGTAACCCTCGAATTTCAAATATATTATTTTCACCTGAAACATAAGAATGAATTACGTAAATCCCCTTCATGACTAAGTTCAACTGAGACTTTTGACTTCTTTATAGTCTTCTTAGTAGTATAATACCCAACGTTCTAATTATCTCGCTATTGTGCATGCAAATCTAAGGATAATCTTTCGAGATATGTCAATATCTACCTTCTTTTCGTGGAAAACATTGAGCTTCTAACTATCTAACCCCAGCTTCTTAGCATTTGAATATGGTTCAGGGCGTTAATGTTTCTTACTAGTTGGTCCCCCCCCCCCAAAAAAAAAAGGAATTACAAAAGTTTCCGAATTTTTTTTTTTTAAGTAATCTTTTATTCTCTTCTCTCATAAAACAGAATTGAACATGATGAACGATAAAACAAGTAAACTTTCAAACAATCCCAAGAAATAAATTACTGTGGGGAAAACTTTTTTAAAACAAAAGTTCGAATGTTTCCTTCCAAGAGGCCTCTTCGCTTGAAGCCATTAGAGAAACCGCTGCAACATTTCAGGTGCTGTCCAGTCGTGTCTTTCCTTTGCTCGCAGTGCTTTTAAGATTAAGTTGATCGTAGTCATGGTAGTGCGTGAGAGCTTAGAAAATAACGTTATTTGTGTTGAACCTAAAAGTATAGGAATACAAGAATGAAAAACAGTCCTGTTCATTTTTTCCAAGTTCAGACTGTTGAAAGAATTCGGACTTTAAAGAGAAGATGAAACATATACACCTTTCTTGCTTATATTTTGTGATACATTTTTTGAGTAAGTGATGCTTTAACGCTGAAATCTGTCCTTTCATGAAAGTTATTTCACTTCAGGGTTTCCTTTTACCCAGTATAAATACCGGTTTTAGGTTTACAGACTCAAGTCTTAGTAATGTGTTTCGGATTTTTACTTACTCATTTTGATAAGAGTTTTGTTTCACATACGAATAAATTGAACTTTGTTTATGCTTTCCATCCTGGCTCAGCTGGATTTCAAGCAAGCCTTTTTTCATCTCTAAACCAGTCTTGTTTATGTTTTGTTTTCAAGTGTAAACTTCAAGGGTTATCTTTGTAAATTATTTAAGTATTGCCTACTATGTGTTTGCAACATGTAATATCAAAGAGTAACATACAAGTAACCTTCTCAAACTCATTTATGCCATGGAAAATGAAAATATATTAAAAATGATAAAAACAATAATAATGATAAAGATAGTAGTAGCTCTTTTTCGTCTTCTTCTTCTTCTTATTCAAAGTTAGAGACCTTAATTTGTACCTTAATAGATAGCAAAAATAAGTTTTTGATAGATTTCAACGTGATATTTAGGAAACAATAATTATGATGTCTTCTATTCCCCATTTCCTCCTTTTTTCTTGGAACTAGGGAAGGGGTGTTTTCATGCCCAGTTATACACCGGTGGTATCCATAATAATGATTGTAAAAAATATGTTTTGTCCTCTGATCTGTGCTTTGTCGGATGAGTTGACGACTGGGACTCCATAAAAGAAATGTGGTTCAAGTTAACCCAGGTGTCATGGCTATTATAATACCACTCAATAAGATAGCAATAATTTAATTAGTTATCAACCTTGGCTCATCAACGTCTCGGTCTTATGTCCCAGCGGCAAGACTTTCACGTGTCTGCAGGCCTATATGCTTTCTTCATCGGCGCAGTTTAAGAATCTGATAAAACAGAACTTTTCATTTATTGCCAACTTAAATCTATTTCGCTGAGGAATGTATTATCATTAATAAAGGGCAAGTTTATCTCTAGGGATAAAGCTCGGCGTTCGAAAAATGCAGATTTGAAATTTATTTCCCAAGACAATGAAATAAATTCACTAAAGAATAATAGAAGAGCTTAAGCTTGTCACCTGATACCTTACTTTTCATGATTATGTAGAGCTATGATATTTCCATTTTATCCGTCTGACGTAGAGCGTCCATACCAATCGAATCTCATCTGGTCGTTATCCATGATTATGATTTGTTAGGATCCATTGGATCCTAGTAAAATTAATGATTGGCTTAAGTCCCACACACTTTGGAATAAAAAAAAGATCAAGGGGCAATATGAGAAGAAATGGTTTTGAAAAGTAAAATAACATTATTATTAAGCAAAAACACACACACAAATTAAAAGTTCAGGGGGTACAGAAAAAGAATGGCAGGAAAACAGGGAGGATTGGCACATTAATGCAGGTTCGAAGTAAACTGTTAAAAGGTGAAGCCTCAGTGCTGATCTCTGATAAACACCTTGTAACCCCGCGTTGGCTGAAATTACAGAAGGGTGATCTTAAAAAGTGACCCATCGATTTGGTCCGATTGATCCTAATCCGTGTAATCGGCCACGATGTCATGTATAGTATGACCAAGGGATTACATCGTGGCCCAAGACGATCTCTCATCCCATACCGACCGAGCGGCGTATCCAGACATCATGCACTGCAGCTGCCATAGGGAGCACTTACATCGCACGCGTCTGAAACACTTAGGCCCCCATCTCACTAGGATGGCGATCATGGCGACCATGGCGACCATGGCGATCTGTCTAAATCCCGCAAAGCGTAGCAGAATCGTCCTCGAATTCTATTTTTAGCCTGCGAGGCGATTGCACTACAACTTCACTGCGACGGACCTGCGCTGAAGGCGATGGTAATACGCTGGTAATACGACGCTGCGACTCTCTTGCCACGATTTGAGGCAGATGTGATGCGCTGCTTCTGCGATCAAACCGACCGTACAACGAGGCCCATACGCTAATTAGGACCTCGGTACGGTGGTGCTACGAATGGAACGATTGTGTTACGTTCATGATGGGCTCTTGAAACGATTTCAAGCAATCGGCATATTGATCGCGGCACATGAGACATTTTTCAGTCGATTGCCAACCTCCGACCAAGATGGATGTCCAGAATTTGGTTGGACTTATACATCTTAGAATTATACAACAACTTCAATTAGAAGTTGAATACGAGGACCTGATACGAGGACAGTAGAAGGAGGAGGCCAAAAAGATACTGGGTCCGATCCTGGCTGTCACTTAAGTCATAATATACAATATATATTAAAATTTCACTCAAAAGATGTCGATGAGCCTAATAGTTACTATGAGGGATGCATCCAGAATTTCATAAAAGAGCATAAAAATGTTTATTTTTTTTCCACAAAAGTTTGTCACTCAAAATTGTTAGGTAAATTGCTTTCAAATTTGCTTTCAAGAAGTAGTCTACTGATGTGAGAGCACTCATAAGGGGGGGGGGGGCACAATGCCAGAATCCCCATAAAGTGTGCTTTCCCAATCAATACATCAGTGATCGAATCATTAAAATTTTGATATTGTTTCTGTCACTGTAGTTAGAATTCATTCTATTTTTAAAACATATTCAATTTATATATTTTTGCGGAGGTAACCCATTTCGTCATCAAGACATCCGAGCGTCTCTTTTTTCTCTCTTTCAAGCTGGCTCAGAAGTTAGATCTTCATCCTCCTCCTCTTCCTCCTCCTTCTCTACCACCACCATAACCTCTTGTTCGCTTCCTCTTGGACCGCCGGCATAACAGATTGGGCAGCTTCCCTTTTTGGTCCTTTTTCTGGGAAGTTTATTTGAAAACGTCGTGGTGTCGCCTCGTAATCTGTTGAAAATGTGATAATCCGCTACCATCGGCACGTTGTTTCATAGCAGCGCAGACGGTCGCTGCTCAATCGCTGGCCAGTCATCAGCGGCGCAGCAAAAGCGCAACGCGAATGCCTGCAGCGGGCTGAGAACGTGTGCCACATGCCACCCAAAGGGAAGGCGTCGTGGTGGAAACGGTATGAAGCGTGTCGAGCGCAAGGCAGTCGCCTCGTAAACGGAAGCAGCGTAGCAGAATTGTCTTGGGAACGGGCCTGAAAAACACGGGCGATCGGTGCCGCTTTTAATGCGCTCCTACTACGCTTTGTGCGTTGGAGCTTCGTTACAGCTACGAATATGTCGTTTGTAATACGCTCTTGACTCGATTATGATGCGCTTTAGCACCTCCGCGATCTCGCTACGTAAGTTTTGAACATGTTCAAAATTTTGTGGCGACCAGGAAGATGGTGGCGATCCTTGCCGCTTCAGAAAAGATCAAGGTACGACGGAGAAGATTGAGAAGATCAAGCCACGTTCAAGCTACGATATACCACGCTTTGTCGATTTTTGACGATCGCAGCGGAATCGCCATCTAGTGAGATGGGGGTATCAGCAGTTTAGAAGAGCCATTTTCAGAAACAAAACAAGGCAAAAAAATGAATGAATAAAAATAAATAAATAAAGAGACAAACAAAAACATATGACACAATACAAATATTACACATTTGATTCCAGAAAATATGTTTTATGTAATTATGAAGGGGATATTTTCTGGCAATATACGCTCGTTGCGCGTTTTGGGGATATCCAGTCACAAAAAAAAAATAAGAAAATTTATAAGACTTTTTTCTGTTTCTGTTCACGGTAACTCCCGTAGGAACTCGGCAGGACAGCGTTTTGCTGGTAAATGCCAAGCTGGTATGTAACCAATTTGGTAGGAAACATTTTACGTCTAGGTTAATCAGTCACAGTGGCTGACCTTATAGACGACATATATTACTCTCGGGTCTTTTATCAAAGTGGAGACAATGTAGAGTGGGGATTCGAACTCACAACCTTGCGATTACGATTCCAATGCTCTAACCATTAGACCACACGAACCGACTTTTTTTTCAAAGATTAGAGGCAAACGTCGAGGAAAGTCAAAGGGGGGAGGGGGTCGCATATATCTTCCCCAAGGGTGGTCTGGATTTGTGTATGATTAAACATCACTGAACTAGAGGCATGTTCATCTATTGCATAAACTCATGTACATGTGAAGGACAACATTTAAACAAGAAATACGCTTAAAGGACAAGTCCACCTCAACAAAAACTTGATTTGAATAAAGAAAGAAAAATTCAACAAGCATAACACTGAAAATTTCATCCAAATCGGATGTAAAATAAGAAAGTTATGACATTTTAAAGTTTCGCTTCATTTCACAAAACAGTTATATGCACATCTCGGTTGGAATGCAAATGAGGGAACTGATGACATCACTCACTCACTATTTCTTTTGTATTTTATTATATGAAATATAAAATATTTTGATTTTCTCGTCATTGTCATGTGAAATTAAGTTTCATTCCTCCCTGAACACGTGGAATTCCATTATTTTAACATTTTGTGCTTCAGACAAGGAGGTCCTAATCCTCAAATTCGTAAAAATTGAAATATTGCATGATTCAAACAATAAAAAACAAAAGAAATAGTGAGTGAGTGACATCATCAACTCTCTCATTTGGATGTAACTTGCTCGTTCATATAACTATTTTGTTAAAAATAAACGAAACTTTGAAATATCATAACTTTCTTATTTGATGAAATTTTCAGCATTGTGCTTGTCTGATTTTTCTCTATTGATTCAAATCAAAAATTTTCTGAGGTGGACTTGACCTTTAAATACAAAAGTATGTATTATTTATTTCAATATAGGGGGTGAGGTACTGAGGACCTTTGGGTCCTCGAAATAATATAAAACGATGTGGTCAATTACCCCCCCCCCCACCCCCTCCGTAATAACAATGCGCCTAACCTGTGGGCAGCACTGCACAGGGACACGGTTTTGAAAGGGGGGGGGGGGGGCTGGTCATTTTTACGTTTTTGTACACGTTCTTGGAAAAAGAAGAGCTGAAGCCCCCAGCCCCCGATTTCGCGGCACCTGCAGCTGCATACTCTCTTTGAATTACGCTACGGCTCACCCAATATTTAGGGAAATTATTATGCATGTTTAAATGAAGCTGTATTGAAGCTGGCAACAATTTGAAAATGAAGTTATTAATGTATATTAAATCGCTTTGAGGTTGGAGTGAAAATGATAATAACATTATGTTAGCTGTATGAGTACATGTAGGCCTACATACTAATTCATTTATAGCGGCGCACGTTGTCATGCTTGTGACACAATATCCTTTACGCGTGATTACTGACGGGGTTTGCATCAGGTCCGTTGAACTTGAGGAAAGAATAAAAAAAACTGCAAAAAGTCAAAGTTGATTGTTTACGTAATAGGATGAGTTAAAGTGTGGTCAAATCGTACATTTATTAAAAAACAAGAATGGTGAGAAGTAGAATAATGTGTACATGGTGCCTACATAATGATGATATACATGGAGGATAAGGACAACCACTCCAGTTAGATGCCATATGATTTATGTTCGCAGTTTAATATCGTATTTCATATAGACGAAAAAATCACGAAGCTTCCTAGGTTGGGCCTATTAGTGAGGCGAAAAAGAGTCGGGACAAGTTGAAGAGTTTCCCTTGGCAACTTCCAATCCTTAGTCATCAAGTTTCTTAATTGATATCTACAAAAAGTCTTAATGTTTCCATTCTTTACGAAGTCCATGTAAATTTTCGTATTCCCCATGTGGGTTTTTTTTTTTACTTCACCATTCTGTTACCTTTTTTTCTTAGTCTTCTTTCTGGTCGAATTATTAACGAGGCAAATGACGATCCTTCCATTGTCAAATGTTTTTATTTACGAAAATATTTCTTAAATCTTTTTGTAGAAAATGATCCCTCTCCCCTAATAGTGCCTAAAAGTAAACTGTGCGAGCTTGAATAGTTGTTTATCGTCTTGTTTTCAAACACCAGAAAATGTGGTTACGAACGGAAAAGACAACCTCGCTTCCTTGAAAAGCCACACATACATGTAAGTACCCGTTTAAAGCAGCATCGTAAAATAGAATATTTCTATTTTGTCTTACGTAAAAAAAAAGACGAAATGCCCTCGATTCGGTGGTCATTTGGAGATCATCATTCGACTGTAATTTCAGAAACTGGGTTTAATGGGTGCTTTACTAAATTGGGGCATACGCTATTGATCATGTCTGTTTTCCATATGAGGAGACTTTCCATACTTTAGTCAGTGAGTCGATTGGTAGTTTCTGATAACTTATATCATTCAATACTAAGCTGCCATTTGTAACTATCTCGTTTAGAAGAAGTAATCGTAATAGTAGTAGTAGTAATACAGTGCGTATAAAAAAACGGGACAGTCTTGAAAAGTCTATGAAAAAATTATTTTAAATTTTGATATCTATATTTTGATGTTAATAGATGCTCTGAAATCTTATCTTTGAAATGCAATTTAAAAAAAAAAAAAATTTGTTAATGCTTGAGCGAACTCGGGACGTTTTTGTTGGGGGTTCAAAAAGAGGCTTGCGCCAGAATGGCAGAATATGAGTATTATGATGATCAGACTTCTTGCTAATCAGCAGACTTCCTCTTAACCTTTTCATTATCTGTGTCATAATTTTCGAATTATGCTGTCAAATTTTATTTAGTGTTTGTAGTAGTAGTAGTAGTAGTAGTAGTATAGTAGTAGTAGTAGTAGTAGTAGTAGTAGTAGTAGTAGTAGTAGTAGTAGTAATAGTAGTAGTAATAGTAGTAGTAGGAGGAGGAGGAGGAGGGGGAGGAGTACTAATAAAATAAGCATCAGCTATTCATGATAGTATACATGGTATAGGTCACGGTACTGTGATATTGACTTACCGGGAACAACATAATTCACAATCTTGGACAAAGCTTAATAAAGAAACCAACAGGGAAGATGAAATAATTATATCTCAAAATATAATGGTACTCCCTCAAACATTAAGATGGATAAAAGGGTTCAAGAATTACTAGTATATTAGATACTTTAATTGCCAATCAAGCTTTTTTCAAGGAGCGGTGAACGCATTGTGCATATAGTGATGAGAATCGACTCTCAATGCTCCCGTTAAAAAATGTTATGCATATTCCTTCATTTTCTTCAAATATTCAATCTCAAAAGTTTGAGCACAACGCCAAACTTGTCAAATTCAATATTGCCATCCCGCATTCTATCTTACTCTCTCTTTCTACACCGATTGTAATTTTTTGTGTTAAATTCATTACCCTAATAGGAATAGGCCTACTACACTTAATATCAATAATCAAAACATTATATCTTGGTAAAGAAGCCCCCCCCCCTCCCCTCTCTCCCCCCGGTTCCTCTCTTCACTCTATTCAATCCTCGACAACGCCTATAGGGGAGCGAACGGGTATCCACAAGTTAGTATCATTAATACATTTATTTGTTGCAAGATAAAAGAGCAATGTAGATTTAAAAAATACCTTGGTTAAGGACCGTGCCGGGAATCGATCCCCGGACTTTCATGGTGTATCTGCATGGACGTCCGCCACTCCGGCCACGGCACCTCGAATCTTTTTATTGCCTCTTAATTTGGTAACGTATACAATAAGGTCTACCAAAATCGTACAATGATTTATGTAATTGTTTGACGATATTAGAGCAAGCGGCAGGAATGTTAAAATAGGGAAAAGTGTGCATAAAATATTACAAAATTATTATAAAATGTTATAATAATAGTGTAAATGAGATAATGCAAGTATGAAAAAACCCGAACAAAATAGATTAGTATAATAAGAAAATAGAGAAAAAATCCCTACAAGATTCCCCACTTTATGCCGTGGACTAACTGTGCATTTTCTTTTCATTATGTCTTTGAGTCAAATCGTCGAAGGAATCTTGAAAGGCAGTGCCCAGCACTCGACCCTAAGACATTACAGATACTTATCTTATCCCATCCACTCAAAGAAATCGAACAACTAAGCTTCGGGTTTATTCCTTCAATCACTAACGCATGTATTTCCATCCTAATTCGTCTATACACAATGCTGCTGCGCCAGTACAAGATGAGCCCCCGAAAGCAGACAAAATTAGAACGCGTATAATCTGTTTTTCCCCCCAAACCCGTACATGGACATTTTTCCTTGTTTCATTCCATTTTTTGTTTTGTTTTTCCATCTTTCTTTCTTTTTTTGTAATCAATATTCCTAAATTGGGCTTTGAATGATCTCAAATGTCAGAAATTTGTCTCTTCCGGCTCAGCGGAATGCATGATAAACAAATCGAATTTAAAAACAACTGCATTCCAAGAATGGAGTCATGACGAGTACAAAGTATAACAAATTGATATTAGCTCCCTCTCGGGTCGATAGTTGCAAAAGCATCAGATTACAGATCACTGGCGACAAGATGTATGGAAAATATATTTTCAACTGGTTCATGAAACTTGATAGCTACAATTCAGAAGAAGTGAATGTTTTGAAGGCACGATTTCCCGAGTAGGCCGCTCAGCGAGAAAAAAAAACATGTTGTCATCTTCAAAAAAAAAATATGTCCACCGATCTGTGTTATCAATTCAATTCAATTCATTTTCATTCTTCAAAATAATACAAATAAGTACAAGATAGATTGATTCAATTTGAATAAATAATAGCATGAACAAAATGCAATATTGAAAAAAAAATGAAATACATATTTGAAAGTGATTTAAATATAAATTAATATACATGTCACGTTTAAATCAATATAATCAATATCATTAAATATAATTAAATCAATGCAATTATATATTGTAAGAAGAATGGAGGGGTCCACTGAAAAGCAAAGCTTGTAGAATGTGGACCCCTCAAAAATAGATACAAGGAATATAGAAATATACGTAAAGTAATACATGAAGATAACGAAAAGGGCAAATAATAATAATCATGATAATAGTAAATAACACGAAACAACATAACACAGGAACATGAGGTGGACAATAGTACGATGACAACTGCGTAGAATATAGGAAGAAAAATAGAGATAGGGAGTGGGATGCAAAGCTAATTTGCTGCATATATATTATGTCTACACATACATACACACATTTACACCCACCCATACACACACATACAATTACACCTTACACATGCACACATACACACACACTCGGACATACACACATACAATATAAAAGGTATATTGTATAGACAAGCTATAACTTTTATATTTCAAATTTTATGTCTAACTGGAAAAACAATAAGGCTTTATGTTCTGTATAAACATAAATAGATTAGCAAAAAATGATGCAAAACTTTAGTTTAAATAATGAATATTATTCTTTAGGAATTTAGGAGCATAAATTTTAATTTGTTTTTAAAGGACAGTAAAGAACGGGCATCTTTAATCTCATCGTCAAGGGAATTCCAAAATCTTGGACCTGTATATAAGTAAGTATTTTGTGCTAGATGCGTTATGAGGAGGGGCAAGTGATATTCATTTGACTGCCTGGTGGGATAGTACTGTTATGGAGGGATTGGTTTTGGTGAAACATAGAATCAAATATGCGTGGCAAAGAACTATTTTTGTATTTATACATTTGTCATATCACCTCCTATAACAAAACAGTGTTATGAAGGGAAAAAGTTGGATGAGAAAACAATTATAATTCAACAAACAAGAAAGAGAGATAAATCCATAATAGGTTAAGAACGTATACGTAATTGATGTTTTTCGTTTTCAAATGGAAAATTCAATGTTATATTCAAGTGTCTACATACCAACGCCTCCAGATCGCGCTTACTGCTTGTTCCGTTTGCTGTTCCCCCGCCTCTGCATGTTCTGTCTATATACATATACTTGTCTGGTAATAAATTCACTCAAATCCAAATCAAAGAAAGAGCAAGCACTTTCAAAATCTATTTTTGGCTGTTAATTAGAAATGAATGTGTTAAAAGTAATGACTCTATGAAATCAGCTTAATTTAAAAATGCAGTCATTAACTAATCTAAATACTATGCCTAAAACAACAACAACACACTTTGAGATGAAGGAGCCCTTCCTTGTATAGAGAGGCTATTATTACTAATCGCAGGCCTATACATGAATGTCGAGACCTTATAAAAGCCAGTTAATCTTTCAAGGCAACCCGATGTAATTATACATGTATACATGCAGAACTCAATTGCAAAACGGGTTAGTTCCATTTTTCCATCAAATTTGTTTTTAATTCTCAGTTTATAGACTTTAGGTAGCTTTATTAATATAAGATGATACCAAAGAAAAATTGAATTTCCTATTAAAAAATGGACAAAAATGACAAAGAAAAATCACCTTTTTCAGAATGGGTTAGATCCACAAAGGAATTTTTTAGAAAAGAATATTTTTAAAAATATGAAGACAGGTAGATTTCTTTTATGCCCAATTTCATGTTCTCATGGTAGGGTATCATGAAAATTTTGTTTCGCATAAGAATATTGCGATATGGGAAAAAGAAAAAAAAGAAGACTTCAGTTTGAGTGGATGTAGCCCCTTTTGCAAACAAGCTCTTTTGAAGAGCTCATTTTTCAAAAGGGTTTAGCTCCATTTTTTATAATTTTTTTTTCTCAAAACCTTTTAATTTTTAGTCGCTCTGGTGATACCATAGAAAATTTGAAATTCCCATTGGAACGTGATTAAAGTGGCAAAGAAAAAAAAGATCGTTTTTTTATATTAAAAGTGGATTGGATCCATTTCAGTTTGCTGGCAAAGGGTTAAACCCACAATGGTAATTTTTTGAAAGAGATATCAAAAAAAAATCGGAGACAGGTAGATTTCTTTTATACCCAATTTTATGTTCACACGGCAAGGTATTAAAGTACATCATGACTATTCCGTTTCTCATAAGAATATGGCAATACGGGAGAATGGAATGGTCCAACGTGGTCATGGTGACCAGACGTCCTGTTTTTTCCCGGGATCGTCTTGTATTTTGCCCTTTTGTCCCGGCGTTCCGACAAACCTTTCCCGGGACGCCTATTTGTCCCGTATTTCAGAATATTTTTGATTGAACAAAATGTAGTTAATACATTTAATAGTGACGGATTTCCATCAAGTAACCAACAGAATGACGAAGCAGAGACAACAATAAATAATAAAAACTTTTGCAAGTTCTGCGGTGATTTTCTTTCTAACCCAATACATTGCAAACGAATTGGCCTCCTGACATTGTGTGGCAGGCTACTAGGTAGGCATGTACAGATGTATGATCGGAGCAGAATCTCAATGGTGCAAATAATATGACATGATAAACAGTTTTTCCACCAAAATAATCACAAAATTGGCGGGAAATCTGTATAATTATATCATGGATTCTCAGATTACTGATTTAGAGATGTATTCGGAGGAACAAGTTATTAAGTTTTCATAACTAGATCTAGTTGTTTCGGTTTTCGTTTTGAGTCTTGTTGTGTATGATGCCGCAATGTTTCCTCTAATTTTTAAGTTGACAATGTTTCACTTTGAAATTTTATTCATTTCTAAAACATTTTTTTTTTTTATTTTAAAAACATATTGAAACACCAAATATAATTATGATTTTTGTTAGATGATTAGGTTTTTTTTTGTTTGCTTGAAGTTTGAACTTTTTTCCTTTTTTCTGTCTTTTCTATCCTTTCTTCATCCTTCTATCCTTCCTGCTTGCCCGTGTTTGTTTCATCTATCTTCATTTCCTGCTTGTCTTTCCTGATCCTTTCTCTCTCTCTCTGTTCATTTTTCTTTCTTTTCTTCTTTTTGTTGCCTTCCCCTTTTATCATTTTTCCCCCTTCATTCTTTTTTTCCTTAAAATTTTTCTTTCACTTTAACCTTCTCCCTCTCCCTTTTTTTTCATTCTCTCCTCCCTTCATTCTTTCCTCCCTCTCTTTCCTCCTTTCTTTCTTTCTTTCCTCTTTCTTTCTTTCTTTCTTTCTTTTATTTTTTCTTTTAATTCTTTCCCTTATTCTCTCCCTCTCTCTTATTCTCTCCCTCAATCCCTTAATTCCTTCCTTCTTTCCTTCCCTCCTCCCTTTCAGTTTTTCTTCTTTCATTGTTTCTTTCTTTCAAAAGAAACAAAGAACATTTTTCTTTCATTACTTCTTTCCTCCTCCATTTTCTTACTTTCTTTTTTTATCTTTCTCTCTTTTATTTTGTCTTTCACACATGTATTCATCTTTCCTTTCTTTCTTTGTATATTCAATTCAAAGAATGACGGAAACCCTTTTCTCTTTTACTCTTTCTTTCATCTTTTTTTAATCTGACTTTCTTTTATTCATTTCCCTTCATTATACCCTTATTTTTTTCTTTCTTCTCAATTCATCACTTTTCCTTCTCTTTCATTTTTTCGTTCACCCTCCCTTCCAATTCATTATAGTTTTTCACAAGTCTAATACTGTGTAGCTCTCTTTGTTGATCTTTTTTGTCGATTGTCCCGTATTTTATTTTGTGAAATCTGAACGTGGATCTAACCCATTTTGCAACCAAACTTTTGGAAATGCAGTTTAACATTATAATTATGAAGATACAATTTTAATGATGTCTCATTCGTAGAAAATTGAGACTTTTCAAAAAGGGGAAATGTTTTATATATATAATCAACGACCTTTAACTGGACGAGAGGTTTCTTTTGATTAACTTGCACAAGCTTAGTCTGACTTCTTTTCTTCTTATCCTCTAGTTCCGTCTTACTATATACTTTCACTTTTCTTTGTGTTTGTTTTTATAATAAATTATTCTGCGTGATTATTGTTTCCCTAATCAGCTAACATTGTTATCTCGAGACTTCGCGATATATGAAATACTAATTACTGATAATCCAACATGCTTTCAAGGACCAATTTAGACAATCTGTCATACAAAATTTACCTACATACAGGGAACAAAACGGTCAATGAATGGTAATGGCGTAAGTATCAGACTATTCCATAAGAGAGAATTCAAAGTATCAATGTGGGTTTATGCCATTACCTCCGGACCGCAACTACGATAGAAACCGTTGAGGTATATGTAATAGTTCGTACGAAAAATCTGCAATAAAACGGTTAGCCTTTTTAAATAAATGTACTTATATAGCTAAGTTTTTCCTCGATCCCTGCAAACGTCAAACTCGATGTAGTACATTCTGTATATATGTGCAGTAGAAGAATAAACTGGTGCATTTTCACTGCATGATACGCATGTGAACGGCGAATATTTGCAATTTAAGTGTGAAAATGTGTTTATATCTTGCAATCGGCGTATAAGCTATTTCAAATAATGCATATTCATGAGCGTGCGAAGGAGCGCGCTCCGACGCGGCGACTGACGTCAGATACATGAATATGCACGAGAGCCATACACACACAGAGTGCGCACGCATTGATTTAGAGCTTTCGATCGATACAGGCCTCTGGGAGATGCCTGCGATAGAGAGTGAATAATTGTTTTCTTTGGTGATGTGTGAACGTTGGCATATGAATTTTAATTGGATTAAAACAATAGAAACATACCTCAGTGATTCATGTACTCTTCTTTTGCGTGAAACCCAAATGGTTGGTATTATTTGGAAGGGGGGGGGGGGTGACTCAATATTTAGCGTGAACGAAACAGATTGAGGAGGCCGATTGTTAATATTGAAAACAAATTGCAAGTGGGTAAAGATAACAAGTAAAATGAAACAAAAAATAAATTCCAGCTTGATAAACAATGTCGTAATTATCTTTCCGTGTAAAAGGGCAAATAGGTCAGATGATATTCAAGAAACCCCAATGATCTACTAAATATTCATTAAGTAATTGCCAGTGTCAATGTGGAAATAGTCTGCTATGCAGACTCTGAATGGCTCGTTCGGTGGGATCTCAGCGCGCGCAGCGGGTTGATGCTGGTTTGCAAAGCAAACCAGCCTGAACATGCTGAAAGGGCGAGCGAAGCGAGCCATTTCTGCAGCCATATATAGTTAGACCTAGTCTGCTTTGAAGACTCGTTGAATCGGGTGTGGTACACACACTGCAGATGTGGGTCTACATTTGTAGACTAATGTGGAAATTAGAGATATTGTGCTGGTTTCACATAATATTGCTACCTTAAATATTCATTATCAGATTTTTATAACTCTCGGCGTTTTACTCAGTGAATTAGTTTTCTTACAGATACAACTATTTTCAGCCCCGACCACCCCTGTCAAGACAAGCGAGAAACTAGCAACCGCAGCATATGGATGAATATCATACAACTATTTTGATCAGTGGAAAGCCAATTCAGTGTGGGAAAGCATCGATCGATCTGAATAATAAATTCACAAACATATACATCGATCGAATTTGGACAGTAGCTGGCGTCCTTAAAGTTGAATGTCGAGTCGAGTTGAATGCTTGGAGAGATCACTCAGACAGAAGGAATTAGTGAAGTTCTATATATTGGTGAAAAAAATGTTCAGAAAATGGTAAAAGCATGAAAATCGGCACAGAGGTAGAGTAAGTTATTCTAATCACTTTTAGCAGGGGGTGCCAACCTGAATTTGCCAAACATAGCAACGGTTGCTAGGTAACATATTTACCTTAGTAACGGAGCTTTATTGGGCTTAAGTAACATTTTCATGAGCGATGTGTTGCATGAATTTTAATAAAAAGCATGTTCCTTTGTATCACAACAGTTTTGATCCATTTATTCACAGCAACGGCTGCTAATGGACCACTTTCCATAGCAACAAATTGTTTATCATTGTTCAGATGAATATGATCAATATGATTTACTCATAATAGTTCAGAAATTAAATCTGGCCCATAGATTCCTCATGTGATGTATTTTCTCATAGGTATACGTAATAAGCACCATAGCAACGGTTGCTAGATAACATTTTTCCACAGTAACCAATTCGTACAGGGTATTTTTTTCATTATCATAATTCATATGAACCATATCTTCTAGCATTAAGACATTAATTACAACTATCCAAGAACAATTATACCATGTATACACGTCCATGCGAAATACCAGATGATGTAACATGTTTTCTGTAGCAAACAATGGTTAAAGGTCTTACAGTAAGATTATTAATAGATGATATTGATTGTCGTAAAATCTTGCACAAATCAAACTACCTCATGATATGGTTCATATTTCCATAGAAGATTCCTATGGGTTCTATATTCTTGATATAGTAATCATTGCTGCATGGTTAAAAAAAATCACCCTAACACAAATTTTTCTCCATTTGGAAACCATTTTATTATTATGGATTAACATAAACACATTTTAAAGATCGGCTATCGATTTAAATTATTTGGTGTCTTTCATAGCAAAGGGTACTTTGTTAATGTTTGTTATTACTACATAATTTAGTTACCCATTTATCATTGAATGATAATAGACCTCATGTTTACTTATCTAAATGATTGGCAATGGAGATAGAATTGATCGAGTTTCTATCATCGAGAATTACAAGTCTAGAAACCGTTGACATTCTGGAAATTTGTGGCTATGTATTTGCCCTAAGGCTATGAATATCCTTTAAGACCCTCTGTAACACCTACAAATGTACAAATGCCCTTGGAAAGAATTCCACAAAACCAACATTTACCAAGAGAAGAACAGTTACAAGAGCTCACCAGGATGTCATGGGTGCTTACAAGTTGAATATCTCTGATCTTGGAGAGATGAAAAAATGACCGCCAAGAATTGATTGAGTCAACTAAGTTAGAAATTATTTCAAACACCAAAATTCCGCCAGAATTTTTTTTTAAATGAGCGGTTGGATACTACTTTATCTCTAGCTAACTGTAGTCGTTCTCTTTAAAGACAACAAACTCTGCCTTGGTTTATCCCCTCCCTTTCGAAGCATGCAATAAAGATCATATTAGCTTCCCATACCGTTTCTGGACCTAATGCCATGTGCAGGAGTTGATTTTGACTTGTCAATTCCGTCTCCAGGTGTTTTGACTTGGATTAATCCTGCAGCTCTGTGATCTATCATGACGTGGAAGATCCTGCATATTAGAGTTGATTTTGACCGATCAGTTACGTTTCTGGTCATGTTGGCCGGATCCTGTAGCTATATGATTGATCTATCATGACTCGACCCTGCAGAAGTTGATTTGGACATGTCCGTTCTGTTGTAGGTGTTTTGACCTGGTGCAATCCTTCAGCTTCAGGATTTATCATCACGTGAAAGATCTCCCAAGAGTTGATTTGGACCGACCATCAGTTCTGTTTCTAGGCTTGTTGGCCTGGATCCTGCTGCTCCGGGGTCTATCATGACTTGAAAGCTCTCGCAGAAGTTGATTTTGACCAGTCAGTTCCGATTGCAGGTGTTTTGACTGGGATCCTGCAGCTTCATGGATCATTACTTGAAAGATCTTGCAGGATGTACCATAACGCACTTGTAATATTTGGGGCCCGTTGCAGAAAGAGTTGCGATCAAACGCAAATCAAAAAAATCTTGCGCAACTTGATTTTCAGCCAATAAAGCACTCGTGTTAAGGACTTGCGTTTAAACGCAACTCTTTCTGCAACAGGCCCGAGGTTGGCTGGACGTGTTCCATACTCTACCACAAAACCCCGGCACAGAACATTAGCATTATAAGTTCCGATATGCTTCTTCTTTCATAATACCTCCAATAAAAAACTCAGATGGAAATGAATTTGCTGATTGCACTATCACCTTATATAATGTCGTTAGGAGGAGAAATGTCTCTCTGATTGACGAACAATTCATTGTTACACCGAAGATGATGATGGCTGTAACTTTCTTGATGTATTCCTCTGTTGCCTCTAATATTCTTTGTCGAGCATAATGCATGCTTTATAGTGGTTTTGCTTTTCCCGACTAATAATCAATCCAGACAGTCTTAACCTAAATTTTGGACTAGATATATGCCCAACTCTGTGAAGGCATGTGCGACACATAAAATGTACATTCTATTCATTCGCTAGAATGGTGCACAAAGTCCCAAGCTATTTGGAACTGCACAGTAAAGATACTTTTTCTTCAATATCTACATAGAAACTTTTACAAAATAAATGATTCAACTGTCCAGCATTATAATCAAATAAAAAAGGCCCAACATACATACAGACAATGATACTTGAGCTGTTTCAGATCTACTGCACATGCTCTGCAGTGCATATACAGGAAATGATTCTTGAGGTTGTTTCAGGTCTACTGTACATATATATACAAGTCAGACAATATATCAAAATTTTACTGACAACTGCCTATCCATTACTCGCCATTACTTCCCAAGAAGGTTTGTCATTTAATTGGGAGTGATTAGTTAATGTCAATAAAATTTCAGTTTCCCTTTTCCCTCAAGGTTCGGTGTTTTTCCGAGTGTTCCATGTTAGATCTACTACAATACCCTGTTTCAGTTTCATAACAAGAGAGATCCTATCTGCAC
Organism: Lytechinus variegatus; assembly: GCF_018143015.1. Taxonomy (NCBI): domain Eukaryota; kingdom Metazoa; phylum Echinodermata; class Echinoidea; order Temnopleuroida; family Toxopneustidae; genus Lytechinus; species Lytechinus variegatus. Next base: position 32,155,235 of record NC_054744.1, on the reverse strand, counting down.
ATTCAATGACCCAATGATGATTCTTGTCTGTGTGTTAGCCTTGTCATGTGTGAGTAAAAAGTATGCAAAAATAGTAAAATTATGTATATCGAAATTAAGTTTGTTACCTAGATAAGATTAGGCCTACTATTCAGGCATTATGATTATTTGGACTGTCTGAACTTTTTAGGGATCTTGTATATTTTTTTCACTCCGGAGTCATACCTCGACCAATTTTCTAACCACTTTCATTCAAACCTGTCCAGATGTTGTATTAAGTAATATTATCTATAGTTGCTATGGAAATGTGTTGCTTAGCAACTGTTGCTATACATGGTTGGAATGTTTCTTGATATGTGATTGTAAAATGGGAGCTTCGAAGTAAAAATATAGTTTTTGAAAAGTAGATAATACCCCAAAAATGGTGGTTGTCAAGGTAAATATGTTACCTAGCAACTGTGGCTATATGAGAAGAGGTCAGGTTGGCACCCCCTGCTAAAAATGTTCAGCACTATTTTTTTCTACCTGTCAGCCAAATTTCATGCTTTTACCATAATCTGAACAATTCTTGCTATTTTTTGCACCGATCATCTAGACTAATATATCTATGGTCAGGGGAGCGTTTCATGAGGTGACACCACAATTGCTCTGTGCTTAATTTCGTCTAAGAAGTGGAGTTAGGGTTGTGCTTCATACCATTACGTTGAATATTGTGCGGCCAGTCGGGTATTTGCAATAATGGGATGGGTAGAACAACCTCAATGTAAAATCAAAGAAACAGTCGGTCGTTAAATGCTTTTAAATCAGGATTTAATAACAATTGAAGGAATTCCTGATCTTCCGTACATCGTATAAAACAATCAAATATATGAAGAAAAATAGTAACTTTAAGGCCTGGTTAGTTTGATATTTTATTTTAATTATTGGATTACGACGAATTTCATGTGATATGTTCCTTCTTTTTCAAAATCGTTTTATGTGTGTGTGTTTATGAGGGTTTCATTTACTTTGAAACCAATTGATTCATTGAAGTTGGCCATTCGATTAGCATGTAGAAAATAGAGCGGAGCAAATGTCATGGAACCGTTTCACGAAAGGACGTGTCAGACGTTTATGATCCGACAAGTCCCATTTTATCTCACAGTTGCCATAGTAACAGTGCAACTCAGCCAATCAAATTCAAGGAGAGTTGTCCGACCTTCCAACTTGCCGGACAAAAAAATGTTGAAACATTCCCTGCATGGTTCTTGATTTGAGACGTATGTGGTCTAGTGGTTAAGGCACTGGCCTTCTAAGCTGAGGACCCAGGTTCAATTCCCTACAGAGACATTTTTCGGGGTCTCACCAAAATTTTCAATAGGTATGTTCACCATTTTCTCTATATTCACTTCTTTCACAATATATAAAAAAATCACATCAATCTTGACGAACCATTCAAAATCTACATCTGCACACTTGTAGTAAAATATCATAAATTCATTTTAATAATACCCATACAAAATACAACTTCTTCAACAACAGTGAGATACAGACCGACAATAAAATTGGATCTTACAAAATGAGTACATGTTATTATTCTAAATATGCAATGGCACAATACATAAACACATGTAGAAAAAACAGTACACAGCAGTCTAATAGTCTAATAAGTGGATATAATGGACAATGCCCCCCCCCTCAGAAAAATAGTAATGACAAAATGAAAAAAATATATATATATAATGAATGGCACAACCTTGAGAACAACACAGTAATTCATTTTCTTCTCACAAATCTGTGTTCTTTCAACTGAGACATTAATAAAATACTTTTGTCAAGAAAAATATTTTTTCTAAATTAAACTGCATATCACTTCATCTGTCAAAAATTTATTTTCTTAGTTATTTGGTTTTAACAATTAATATCAAAACATAACATGCAAAGTGCAACATTGATATAACTAAATATATATCATACTAAATCGATAAACAATACTTTTACAAAAAAGTAAATTTTAAAATAGTGAAAATATTAACCCCCTTCTAAAAATACGTGGAAAAGTCTTACAACACAATATCTTCTTGCTGTTGAATAATTAATGTGATTAGTTTAAAATAAACTGTATTCTTCTTTAAGAGGCTGGAGGAATACGAATTTTGATTTTCACAAATGATACAAAATATCTATGATCTTTGAAGACATTTCAATGGTGAACATACTTTAACAATTAGTTACTCATTTTCATTTTTGAGGTATCAACAGCCCCACCATGTAGACAGAATTCAACAATCAGTGCATCCAAAGTAACAAGAAAAAAAATATACTCATTCTTCCCATACAAGACTTATCTACTATAAGATTCATAGTAAAGATCATTTACTTTTCTTTCTAAGTACCTAATTTCTTTAGCATCATAATAGGTATATATACTTCCATCAATTGTTCCTATTATTACAACCTTACCCCTCCAATACCTCTGTCCGCCCTTTCACATGGTAAAAAAAGTTGCAATTTGAATGATGATTCCAGTGAAAAATAAGGCTAATGACGAATATTTAGCATGTGTGAAACCAAACTAGAACATGATTAGAATCACAAACGCTAATCACAGTCACAATTACAATAGCAATCATCGTAATTCAAGATTCATGTGTGAAAAGGTCCTGTAATAACTATTCATCAGCTTCCTAGTGTTATGTACTTTGATGCCTTCCCAATCTTGATTTCAGTTTAATCACATATATATTCATCTCGAGATATTTTCCCTACAAAAAAATTAAATTATTCAAGTGTTTGCACACTGTGGTCTAGTGGTTCTGACTTTCGCCTTTAACAGATGGCCGTGGGTTCGAATCCTAGCCATGGCGAGTTTCCTTCAGCACGAAATTTATCCACATTGTGCAGCACTCGACTAAGTCTAAGGTGAGGTGAATTGGTACCTGGCAGGATTAATTCCTTGCATGCACTGAATGCCAGTGATGGAACAAAAAGCATTATATAAATCCAGCTATTTTCATTATCATCAACAGATGTCAACTAAAAGTTAACCCTAAAAAAGCTGGGTTATTTGGACCGCTCTCACATCCAGGAAATGAGGAGATCTGGGCCTTCGATCGTGCGAACGCCGCAAAAATTTGCACAGAGGTTGTGTACGATAAAATCTACAAGGCTGTATGGCTGTTTTTTTTTCACAAGATTTTCATTTATTGAATTGATTATGCTAAATTACGCATGAAATAAGACATTTGCACTAATCAACTATCATACGGCCCCAAAAACCAAAAATTTTATAATCACAGACTCTCTGTAGGATCCCGATCAAATATACTTTAAAAAAATTGGTATCAGACTTTTTTTTTCTTATTCATTTTCTTGCTTTTTGAATTTCCTTTGTATTTCTTTGTATTTTGACTTCCTGTTTTTTTTTCAATGAAATTGTTGCAGACTTAATTCTGATCATAAACAATACAAAATTAATCAAGTTTTGTCAGTAAAAGAAGAAATAATGATGCATTTATGAATTTTGGCTGAATACACAATTTCTATTGGATTTGTACATGAATTCACGTTTTTGAGCAATTTTGGGTCTGACATGCACTTACATAATGTTGCATAATTTTGTAACTGTGTACCCGGGCATCGCAAATTTGGTCTCAGAAGTTGTGCGAGATTTGAAAGTAAAAAGTCAGCGAGCAGCGCGGTTAAAAAAGGGTTTAAAGGATAACAGAATATGAATAATATCCATTCTATTTGTCTTTTCACATTCTTGCTTGGTATTGTAACATTCTCTACAAGGACTCATACCTTAATGTATTCTAATTTGATTTATAGGAAAGGTGCAATACCCAAATACTCAATGGAATGGATTCGAAGACTCACTGCTTTAATATCATATTACATTGTATAAATTGCAGTGTGGCACAACACTATTAGCATCAAATCAGCTTTTAAGTATATTGATTAATTAAGCCCTCGCCTTTTTCTTAACCAAAATTAATGTTACACATCAGACAGTCAAAGGGGTATAATAAAATACAAAAATACAAAAAAATATAAATACATCCCCTTCCCCTGACAGAAATAGCTCTGAAACTCTCAAGAAAGGACAACTTAATCCATTAATCATATTCTATTAAGAAAATCCCTGAATTCTATCATAAGGCAAATACATTTGTAAACCTTAATCTTTTTTTGTTTTTTGGTATATTCATAGATTAATTAGTATTCATACGCAATATCTTTGTAATCTCCAAATTTATTTGTTAAATTGCATCCTCCTTGGAAAGATAGATATTTAAAGTATGCTATGTTGATAAAAAATAATAATTATGTAGACAATATGTTACATGTAGTCCATGAGTACACTAGTTTCCTGAACACACAAAAACACTTTGGGTAAAGCCAGATATTGTTTTGTAAAAAAAAGAATATATACATGCACAATTGAATAAAAACCCATCATAAACCAAACAACTGTCCTTATACATATAAGTGCTATAGATACAAAATAGGAGTACATAATGTCATATACATGTATATATGTGTGACTTATTAAAAATTGGTAGAGTTTATATCAAAGTTTCCCTGAGTATACAAAGCCACCATCATTGCATTCACATGCCTGTCATTGGTGGGATATTCACAAGAACATCTGTGAGTCAATTCATCCAGTCTAAAGCACATTAACTGATATCCACCATCGTCACCATCAATGTAGTGTAAAGGTAATATCATGTAAATGATAAATATCAATATTCTTAAAGAATGAACTGGATTTTCTTCTTTTTTTTTACAATTATCTGTAATTTGTTTTCAACATTTGTTACAAGAAATAATAATAATAAAAAAACGCTTCTATCCCAAGTTTGCTCTAGCTCAGGCGACATCGATAAGTTTCAGAGTTACAACCAAAAACAGTGCATCTTCTGAAACTATAGGTAAAGGCAGTAGAACTAGGATAAAACATTAAACTTTGGTACTTCACCAAAAGAAAAATGTTGCTTTTAGCAAAAAAAAAGAGAAACAAATTAGCCAAACTGAAAAAAAGAATTTTTCAAAGGACCAAGTAACCCAAGTAATTTTAATACAGATCATCATTTGTGACCAATATACAAAAAAGCTATGTTATAATTATCATACCTGTATAAGACTTGAAAGTATGAACACCACATCGATCACTCCATCTTATCAATTTTTCATACCAAAAATACCCTATTACCTTTAACTTGTGGCTAAAAAGCAGGCACAGTGGACAGTGTGAGACACAGGGCAATATATTTTGGGCATCTATTTAATGAAAAAAAAAATATTTCCAAAAAAAGAGTCTTTTGGCAGTGAAAGTTATAAATTTGACACACACACAAAATGCCAGCGGGGCTCCTAAAAACGTACTTCAGGAAACAAATGAAAAAATAAAATAATTTGTTTGTAATGCTGTACTAAAAATAGAAATACATAATTTGCAGAGATCAACAAATTTCATTCATGCCTTTCTGACACATTTGTCCAATAATTCTGACAGCGTTTGTTTTCATGTTTTTTTTGTCTATAAGATGCATTATATGCCAAGAGCTAAGAAGTTGAAGGTGATTTTGAATAGCATAATTTCGAATGTAAAAAATTACGAATCATTTTGACCTGATTAATGAATCAAAATATACCCTGTATGTAGCTCAGTAAAAATATATGACAAAAATATATGATCATTTTTCTTTTCAAAGTATAATTGTATAATAAAATGAGGCTACAGAATAATTAACAAAGACTGACAAACATAAATGAACCTTTCAACTATTTATATTACTCATATCAATGAAAGATCTTAACAGGTCTTTTAATAAAAGAAATGTGATCCGATCACATTGTGTGGCAGGCTTCAGGCTATTAAAGGAAAATACAAGTGGTGATATACAGCCACTTGCACTTCTTTTGGAGCACATGAAAATATTTTTATTATTTGAATTTTTGGGGATTCATATTTACACTATTCTTGCATAACATCCGATAATGGGTTGCGTAGCTTATGATTTAACAAGCCACCAAATCACTTCAGCATATGAAAACTTGTTAAACTTTGGTTTTACTAATTACTTTCATTGACAATTTTGGAAATATTTATATTTTTGCTACAAAATCTTGTCCTAATAAGAATAACATTGTTACACATGTGAGAAATCATTGGCGTGAATCGCATGGTAAATTTCAATCTTATAGTGAAATGCCTGAAACTTGCAATTAAAGTTTTCAGAACAATAAATCTTCAGTAACCATTTAAACAAAACACAGAATAGAAAGAAAGACAATGCATGCAGCCCTCATTAGAAAACATAAAACCAAGTACTGCATATAGAATCTCTTACAAAAATGGCTTTATATCTTGAAAGCAGCAATATTCCCAATACAATAACAAACCATCATAAATAGAACAACATTTTATATTATAAGCACCACTATTTAGCTTGTTTTATGAGTTTTGGGTATCACTAATAATGCATTCTCCTTTTTTCAAATTACCATTTATATCCAAAAGAAATTCAAATAAGGATATAAAAAAATAGCATGTGAAATATGATGGCTTTACTGCAATTCATATGCAAAGTTGAAGAAATATTCACATTTCATACTTTAAAAAGGAAAGATATATATATTATTACGAAAGAATGGATCAAAAGATAAAGATGTCAGAAAAAGCACTTCGTGAAGAAAACTACACCCTTCAAAGATTCATTGTTTAAGAGTCAGCAAAAGAGAAGAGATGAAGTATGAACCCCAAACAGCTTAAAGTTTGAAGCTTCCTTGCTGTATACTTTCCATAATGTTTGGACTAATTTGAACATAGGCACCTTTGGCCTTGTCGACGACGTAGAGGTCATCGGAAATCGTCTCTATGTTGAATCCCTGGCTAACCAGCTGTTTCTTTTTGTGCTTGAAGGTAGTGGTGATGTCCATCTCGAGCATGACACGGATGAACTTGGGGCATGCATAGTCCGGGAGATGGTTGGTGGCATGGTCGTAGAGGTGTTTGAAATCTAGATTGTGACCATCTTGTAGAACAATAGCAGCCATTCCAGCTCTTCCTTCACAACCTGAAAATGTGGAATAAAAAAAGGAACATACATGCTAAATGCGAATTTGGGTTGTGGTAGCAATTAAATAATGAAACCAAACTGATTTGAAAAAAATAACAACCAAAGTATTGATGTAATATATAACAGTGGTGCTCTCGAAAGTTAACTCTTAACATGCCACGCACACTACTAACCCAATGCCACAGTGCTAATCCGATGCTAATCCCCTGTGCCAGCCACAAAACCCCCCTGTGCCACATTGATTTTGGGATCGCGAGTCGTATTCACTCCTTCCAATAGTCATGATTACAATTGCTTGTAACTCTCTAACGATTAGTTTTTCCACAAAATATTGTGCAGTAAAGTTGTAGGAAATTTCATACTCCTTATAATGATGTCCTCATTATATGGATTGGTTATTATCTTTACCGCTAAAATATGAGTTGTATCAAGTAGTTCCATTTTGTGGAGTGTTTTGTATGGATCAAAAACCTAGGTCTCTTCCCTCTCAGAGGCGGAGCCATATCTTGTAAAAAATGTAGAAATACTCGAAAAAGTCGAATGTAAACCACGTGAGTAAGTTTATCTGTCAGAAAGCAGAGTTCACACTGCACACAATAGTGCTAATTATGGCGTGCATGCGATGCGCAATACAATGCAAAACGGCGTAACAATGATTGTTATTCCGAATGTGCGCAGTCATGCACGAAGCAGGCGAGGGTAGGAAACAATGCAAGCACAAAGCAATCAATAGTAGGCGTGCGAGCACGAGTGTGGCATGTTATAGTAGGATACGTAGCGTGCACGAAGCACTCAATGAGTTAATGACCCCCCTCCCCCCCCGAAAATGAACATATTCAAAGTGTTTTCAATATCTAATTGTGAAGTCATGTGATAATATATGAGACTCAATAAAGTTTATTTCTCTGGGCTCACCAAACATTTGAGTATTGTCGTCTACATTCATCACTCCACATGAAGGAGTGCATTGTGTCATGGAATTCACTAACTTTTTTTCTCAACTGTAAACAGATCCTCCTCCTACAATTCCACCTTCTCTCCACTTTCTTTCTTCGTCTCCAACTTCTTCCATCTTGATCCATATTCCAAAGTCATTAAAAAAAAAATGAAATCATCCTTCTTTCCATACTTACCTGGGACCTCCACTCCATAGACATTGCATTCCATTATAGATGGCAGTCTGTTCATGATGTTGGATACCTCGATTGTGGATACATTTTCCCCTTTCCACCTACATGTATAGGGAAGATATCATGGAGAGTAATAGAGAAAGAAAGATATGAGTACTACAGGTAGTCAGAAGGGCAGGGATCAAGTGTTATATATTCTTTCTATGTAGGCCTATTTCCTGCCAAAACAACAAAAGTATATACATGTATTGGGCAGAGACAAAGCATTCTACAAATTAGGGACATGCATTACATGTACATTCTAGAGGCATGTCATTGGGCCAACAAACGTGTACAAAAATCTGCTTCATTTGAAAGAGTTCATGGCATAGGACACATGTCATGAGTTAGGAAAAATAAGGTCAACGAACACGTATTTAAGTTACATCAGATCTCAATTCAAACAAACTACTACAATACTATCGATACTAGATAATTTGACAATGCGCATACTTTAAAGATTGTAGATATCACAATCAACAACTCACCTTTGATCTAAAGTAAATAATGTGATCCACTAGAACCCTTTATAGTATGACTGATCAGATATTGAGAAATAGACCACATGTTCAACCTTAAGTAAATAGTCTCGATTCATTACAAAATGTGAACCCTGGAAGTTTGAATGTCAAGGCATTTTAAATAAAACAGTGCCTGGGACTCCCTTCTTGCAAGTTAAGGTGATAGAATTTGAAAACTATATAGAAATGTACAACAAAGTAGTTACTACCGAGTCTTCATGCTTCTGTGTCATGCATGGTACTGTACCCCCCCCCCCCCTTGCCCCCATCCCAATTCTAATATATGTACTCTATCTCTCTTTTTTAAATGTCTGTTTATAGAATCTCTCTCCACCTTCACTCTTTCTCCCCACTACATCAACATGTATATATACCTCCCCAATCTCTCTCCCTTTCTCTCTAAGCATTTTGCTTCCCTTAACCCCCCCCCCCACCATACATGTACTTGGGTGGTCATCTTTACCAAATGAGCGATCCTGACTTAGGGAAAAGGGGGATATTTTGGGGTCTCAATTTTTTCATGGAGGTGAAAGGGGGGGGGGGGGCAGGATAAATTTATATTATGCTATTTGATCTATTATGCAAAACTATTGATCTAAGCTTTCATAACTGATAAGGGAAATTTCAACACGAGATCAAAGCTGTTTTGTAATGGATACCATAAATAACCTAGCATGTACAATACATATATAAGCAACCACTTCATTCATTTATAATCTATTACTCTTTTAAAATAATCTTTTTTATCTTGAAATGACAGATAATACACTATTTACATGTAGGAGCAGCCAAAGTTCATTGAACTTGCAAATCATATTACACATTCACGTACATGTACTTTTCAAGATAAGCTGAAGGGTTTAATAATCAAATTTATAAATGTAGAGAGCACTCAAGTGACTCAATTCTTTGTCTGATGAACCGACACTATGTGAGAAGCTACGGTATATATTTATTTGACCAACAAGCTATAAAACAAAACAACATTAATAATCCCAAGACAAGTTTCTATGTACATGTAATGGAAATGGTAATTAGAGCATAAAAATCCCAATCATAGTCTTGCAACTGATTTCAAATCCATAATAACATGTACTTCTTGCTTTCTTTATTAACCAACACAGAGTACAGTATAATGGATACATGTGTAATACATGTATTCAAAAGTGATCCATCACTTGAAAGATTTGCAATTCCAAGCGTTTCATAATACATATGGTGGGTTGATTACCCTCATTGTGATATTGCTCCTTTGTGCCAATCCCGAGAGATAGGTCAACCAGTGCATTCAACACCATACACTGATCATTGACTCTCTTTCAGAGTAAACTCCATTTAAACGCTACAGTTTTCATACATCTCATTGAGATACTACTGAGTATTAATAGTTATCATTCCTTGCATTTGGGATTCATCGTTTAATTATAAAATTTTTCTGGAATTTTTCAAATCTCACTCACAGCACTTGCTGTTTTGAAACTCTGAAGTAAACGTGGTTGACAAACACACCTCTCTTGAAAATGAACGCTGGTGCTACATGTATATGAAATGTACAAATTGAATGTAAGTATTAGTTTGCTGCAACAAAAAAAAGTCAGTGTCTCCTCTGGTGAAACCTTACCTGAAAGTGTCTCCTAGCCTGTCTTTGAAGTACACATACCCATCCACATCAATCATCATCAGGTCACCACTGTTGAAGAACAGGTCACCGGTCTTCTTGACATCACGGACCAGCTTGTTCTGGGTCTGATGCGAGGGACCGCGGTAGCCAAGAAACTTGTTGAAGTTGTCCAGTTTGAACAGCATCAGCCCTGTCTCACCTATAAGGGAATCGGTTGCAATGGGAAAGAATATGGATTCTCTTCCAATAAAGTCGTCACACAATCAGACATTTGTCAAGGGAGACAATTTGTCTGACAAAAAAGTTGTTGAAATGCTTTAATATCAAATCATGGCAATGGAACAGTGCACTCCACGGCATATTGTACAACACCTATTAGCCTGTTGTCCATAGGCCAAAGAGGGGGGGGGGGGGGGGGGGCTGAGCTTGCGTCATACATGTATACACACATACATGGACTGTATAGTGAGTGATTGTATTTCCGACCGGCCTTGCATTACCGAACGCGCGCATCATATGCATCAGAAAATAATCAAATACTCTCAAACCTTTGCAACATCCTTCCAAAAGGAACTTGAATAGAAAAATGATCAAAAACACAATTTCGAAGTCTTTATATCCTTAAAACAATAAAATATGGTCAAAATAGCTCATCAGTGACCTTGTTGTTTTCCCAACTTTTCCCATAGAAAACACACGTTCGGTAATACGATACCTTTTTCAAGTGACCAAAATATTTCACTTGCAAAGAAAGGTCCGATTGGAAGTTTATGTCGTAAAAATGAAAAACAATTTCGGCCAAATTTTTGCATATTTATATTTTGTAGGTATTTGTGTATTTATGGTGAAAGTTTGGTAAATTTTATTGGAATAATGTGTTTGATATGATCAAATTCATGAAATGTGTTTGGTTATACGATCCACTACCATACTATCGAGAACGTACTTTTGTAAACGTAGGCTATATGCACACTGCTGCCACAGAAGTCAAGAGCATGTCAATATGCTGCTCACATATTTTGTTTTTGCTCAATATTCTTCCCTTTCTTTCATGGATGTACTGGGGGAAAAGGTAATGCAAACTGATGTTTATCATCAACATACATTCATCTAGAGTATTTAAGTTGCTAGATAAATGATACATATCATTATTATGTGAACCCATTGGCTATTGCAACAATGCAACCTCGGAAGTCAACAAGTTAAAGAGGGGAGGGAAGTCCATCCCCAAAAATATTGATTTGAATTACCAGATAAAATTCGAACATACCAAATGCTAAAAACTTTATCAAAATCGGATTGAAAAGTTAAGAAATTTTAAAATGTCATGTGACATTTTTCACATATATGTTTATTTACTCACAACACAGTAATATGCAAACTAAATGAGAAAGTATGACACCTACTTGCTATTTCTTTTGCATTTTACTGTTTGAATTACACAATATTTCATTTTCTGCACAAATGGCAATAAGAAAGCTCTTCATTGCATCTCAATAGGTTGCATAGTGGCAGTTTTCCATTTTAAGAAAAAAAATCAAACTTTTTTCACTTAAAATACTGATGAGAAAACTAGGTCATAAGTCATATACAAGAGAAATGGCCCTCTTTGTCTACCTCATTTGCATATCAAATGACCAGGAGGTGCATATAACTCTTTTGAGAAATCAAGCAAAAACTTTACAATGTCATGCACCTTTCTTATTTCAAATCATAATTTCATTGGGGGTCGGCTACCCCTTTAAAGAAGAACAAACTACTTAACTAAACAATGCCCGACTCACCTCTCGGAACTGGTTTACATTTCCCGTCAGACCCTCGTATGGGTTGGGCGGTAGCAAAGTCACATTCAACCACAACACAGTTTCCTGCAAGTTTCTAAATTTTAATGGAAAAATGACAACAAAAAAACATATTGAAACTACTGATATTCAATGTCGCATATAAACAGAAGGCAAGGATAAGCAAAATGTTTTAATTGTACAGAGACCAAAGAAGAAATTACCCCAAAAAAAAAAGTTTAAACTTCAAAGTTGTCAAAGTTCTTTCAGTCACGTTTCAAGGCCACATCCTTTCAAAGCAATAATGGGCATTTTCAGTACTGATACTCAAATCACAAAAAAAAGAGGAAAAATAGAACCGTGCATCCATGTAGGATGCTATTGTACTCTTTCTCATCTCCACTACTTTTTTTCTTTTCCCTCTACCCGTTCCCTCTCTCTAAGAAATATTGACTTAAGAAACCATGCTGTGTTCCAACCTTTGATCCCCTAAATTTTTCTTTTATCATCACCTCTAAATCTTTCACTCAAACTTTCACTTAAACTCCTCTTTATTTACACCATTTCAATAGTCTGTATATTCAAAAGTATGTGTCTTTTCCTAATCTTTGTACAAACATTTTATTACTTCAGTAAAGTCATCCATTAGAGTTTAATGCAATTCTACTACACCCAGGCCAGTAGGAAATACGGCTAAAACATATTAGAGCTGCCAAATGATAGCGTATTGTACTTGGATTATTAAAGTGAAATCAAATGAGAAATAGTGATACAAAAAGAGAGGCAAATCAGCTATGGGAAAAGAAACGTAGCAAACAAATCTCTGCAAATCTGTAGCAAAAATATTTACCCACCAACGTCATTTTATTCGTGAATGATTTTCTAAAGCTTAGTCATGGGAACATACATTGTAAATCAAATACACATGTATGTGTAAAACTACTCATCCGACTATAACAAAATGTAAGCAAGCAAATACATCATCATGATGTATTTGCTGGCTTTATTCATCTGTAAAAGCATATTCCATACAGATCTAAAAAAATCACAGAAGCTGCAAATTATCCAGATGTTATATTTTCTATTTTTGTAAACCCTGACATCATTTATTGTTCTCTTGTAACCTTGACATTTTTGATACCTAAGATTTTCATATCAAACAAAAAGGGGAAAACCTCAACCTATTGAGATCAAATCAAGTGTGACAGCTTCAAGCATTATGCTACAGATACACAGATTTGAGTTTTAGGGTGGTGGCTTGAGGAAGGGGGGGGGGGGGCTCGCCAAAGAAGACATACACTAGGTGGTTTCAGACCGCCTCTAAGTTCGTCAGTTCCAGGTATTTTCTGATTGGGAAATTTACCTGATCAGAAAATACCAGGTAATATTGGCAATGTGAAAGCAAACCACACGTAATATCCCCGAAAGAAAATACCCACTAAATAGTAGGTACTTGGCAAAATTACAAGAACTTTTGCGGAGATTTTTCCAAGGTCGCAAGTATTTTGGCAATGTGAAAGCAATTTACGGGAACTTTTAGCCCCGCGTGAAGTTGGGCGCGGGCCCCGTGGGTGGCTGCTGAGCTAGTGGTTTTGAATCTCACGCCTTGCCTGCTTATCAGACCATACTGCACATGCTCCTAACTTCAGGAATTTATCCCGAAGGGTATGTTTCAGGGCAGTGTTAATGCAGAAATAATTAATGGATAAAAAGTTCTTGTAATTTTACGGGAATTCTTATGATAGAGGCGGTTTGAAACCACCTAATGTAGAAGAAGGACGTAGAGGAGAATAGGAGGGTTGGGTTGAGGATAGACCATGTGACTATTAAACCGGGAGAGTGGAGGCAGGGGTTTACCCTGTCATGAGCATATCGTAAACAGCTAGACAAAACGGGAAATGAAACATTGGACTACTGACGGATAGACTTGAAGCATGGAGGCAGGATTTTGATGGCTGCAGGAAGAAACAAAATGTGACATCTGCCTTAAACTGACAAATGTGTCAAAATTAGCATGGTACACTCTATTAAGAAATGATATCTAACTTGCTGTGCTCATGGACCTACATGTATATTGAAATGGATGATTAATGCGAGAATTCTTTGATGCAATCATAGTCGCCGTATCCTGATTATGTGCATATAAATGAGAACATACAGGTGTTTTGACAATAGCAGCTACCAACATGACCAAGGCGAATCAGATCTTTACAAAGGAATCGTTTTTCTATTCTTGGCATTTGTTAGCTGATGTCCTGTATAAGATTATACCTTGCAATCGAGATGCTTCAGATTTGGAACAGCAAATTGAAAAGCCCCCCACAACCTACGAAGACGATTTTTGTGATATCAAATATCTTATAATCGATTTGCACGCTACGAGAGAGGGATGACCCCTACAAGAAACCCACCATATTTCTCTGGAATATTATGAGGAAAGTCTGTAAATTGTGATTATAAATTACAATCAATCAATTACATTTCAGCATCTATCTTGAAATATTCATACATTTCTCAAATAAATACCATGAAATTACAACAACCATTTGTAAACCAGAACTGCACATTAATTTCCCAGAATTTAGGTGATTTATTACCTTCTGGGCATACAATTTGTCTCATGTTAATGTCTAATCACCGAAGGCTTCTGTAACTCATGGCATAATTGGCGGCGACCATGATGGGGTCACAGAAGATAAATATTTAGAGAATGTTATTCACATAACATTGACAGTCAGATGTTGGTGAATTCATTGACTAATCGATTAATGTCTATCTTTCATAGGTCCCTGCTGTGCTCAACTGCAAACAAAGCCATTGGGATAACAATATACATGTATATGGCAAAATCAGGAAGAGTTTGCAGATACTTTCTAGGACAATGGAAACAAGAGCATGGGAGAGTGGGACCAGTCAAGCATACAGACATTAAACTTCCACAGCACAATAGGTTGGCTCAAGCATCCTCCTCAGACATTGTGAACAGATTAAGGGACTATTATAAAGCTGAAACTGACATAACCTTTGAATAGTACATTACATTCTTTTCATTCTCCTAAGACCCCATTTAATTGATAAAGTATGGGCAGTACTAAGTCCTTTCATGAACAGGACTATAGATTTTTGTGAGCTTTACTATGGCTTCAAGTCAACAGCAGGTACATGGATTAGAAGGCCATGTCTGACCCTGAAACTTTGGCAGATGACAAAGTGATCAAACACCCAATAAAGTGTTTCCACAATATGGAAAAATAAATGATCTCACTACATGTACATACATGTAAAATTTTAATCCCTTGACTTTGCCTAAATTGTTGTTATGTTTATTTCATATAAACGTTTTTTTTTTTGGGGGGGTTGATGATGATCCTTCCATATCAGGATTTTATATCAATAAACTTTTCAATCTAAAATTGAATTTGTATGCATAACCTCATGAAAAAAATGATAGTCCAAACATACAGCATTTGCAACTGACAGTTAATGGATTGTGGCCGATAAATGTATTGTTTCAAATTGTTGACAGCATCCCCCATCTTTTCCAGCAGTTTACATAAAGAAAACATTCCCCATCTTCTCCAGCAGTTAACATGAAGAATTTGGGTAAACTTAATGCATATACTGGCCACAATACTGTCACTGCTGTTAACATATTTTTCATGTTTGGTTCATCTTTGCTCCAGGAAAATGAAACCTTTCTTACTTCTGCCAACCAGGAGTACCTTCCAACGGATCCAACCTTCCCATCGGTATTGATGAATCCTCCCGACGCCTCTGTGGCGGTGTACCACTCTACTACTTTCTCGATCTTGAAACGCTTCTGAAACCGCTCCCAAATATCTGCCCCCAAGCCATTGCCATAAGCAATTCTCAAAGGGCTTGGGTATTGGCCATCATTTGGCTTCTATGAAATGAAAAACGAGAGAATTTAGGAGTGAAGACAGCATTTGACAAGAAAATTTACTACCATAAAGATGTACTTTAATAATCGGATCATGTCAACCAAAGTATTTTACAGCAGTCACTTGCTAGAGAGTAGACCAACAGAAATCAAGCAAAATAAATGCATGCACAAAAAAAATCCTTCTAGTACATGGTTGTTATTAAACAAGTTAGGGCATAGCTGCTTTGTACAGAAAAAAAAATCTGAAATATATTTGCTATATAAATTTTTCAATAACAAAAATGTTTTCCATAAACACATTGTCAACATAAAAAATTGCAAATTATAATAGCTTCCTCACCCCTGAAGAAAATATAGGTGTACTGCATGCCTGCAAGCTAATCCAAATATGCACTTTAACATCTTTCAAAAAAAAAAAATATCCCCTTCTGTTCCCCCAAAGTCACAGCAATCAAAAGGAAAAAAAGAGTTTTAGGTGTTTGTTTTAACCGAATCTCTCAATTGTAGGGATAATGATTTTCCACATTTACTGGTAAACCAGGTACATGTACACTGTATTAAAAAAAAAAAAAAAAAAAAAAAATCTGTTTTGGCTTTTAAAATAATACTTTTTATGTGAAAATTCAGTGAATTAAACTTTGATATTAAAAACGAGATTCATGCTTTTGCAGTGTGCATGACAAAACAGATTTATTTCAGATCAAGTCTGAAAATAAAGTTTTTTTTACCATTTTGAAATGGAAACCACTATCTCTACAAATGCAATTAGATGAAAGATTGAAAAGGCTTACTTCAGGTTGCGCAAGAAGATATCTGCAAAGTTCACCAATATACAGAAAGGCTGTGGCTTTGTGCTTGCGGATATCGTCCCAGAAGCGTGATGCTGAAAATTTGGGTGCCAGAGCTACTGTGCAGCCTAAAAACAATAAAGATGAGTACGAAATGGTATGATAACTAAAGGGAAAAATATTGAGTACACTACATGTATAAGACTACATGTATTTCTATGAAGTGATGAAAATACTGATTTCACTGGCAGATCCAGGGGGGGGGAAGCAAAGCTGGCTTGCGCCCCCCCCCCCCTTTGAGAGCCATAACCCAAATTTGTAATCTAAATATGTACAGCAATACCCAAGAGTGCCCCCACCCCTTTGAAAGTGAGGACCTATTTTTCATATTTTCCGCGGCCGAAATGACCTCCGATTTTAGGAGAAAACCTTCTTTTTTGCTGGTCAAATTTTCATTAGAAAAATGGGCCTCCCCCAATTTTTTTAGGGAAAATCCTGGTTCCACCCCTACTGATTATCATCATGTCACCTTCACCATAAACCAGGGGCTGGGGACAAATAAACTGCATTGGTGTACAGCACATGTACCAAAATGAGAAAATTTGTGCATTGTAAATATTCATCAAAATTGCAAGAATTATGTCAAGGGTAAATTTCTGAAGTTTCTTATCTGTTCTCCCACTGGTCTGTTTATGTGCGATTTTGGAATTGCTCAAAGTTCTATAAAGGCATTGGGGTTTACACTTGTTTCTGGGTTTAAAAATAGACAGGCACATTTTGCAAATTGTAATACTTGGGAAGGTATCATCAGGACCAATGTAACATGAGTATAGTGGTACTGGTAGAGCTACATGTACACATTAGTGCCCCTCCCCACACACACAAGAAAAGGGTGTGGAAAGACCCAACCAATATGCATTATTCACTGCATCATAAAGGCCTATAGTTCAGACAACTGCATGAGACTGAATATTCAAAAAGCATTTTTCTGATTCTTATAATAAAGCTTTCTGCACTTTCTGAGTTTTGAGATATTTCTAACATTGAAATGGCTATTTAACATATTTAATCTGCTTCATTTTCAAAATTTGGGATATGATTTGAGTACCCGGTACCTAATTCGTCTGATATTATTTTCCTCCCTGTTTATACTTTATAAAATTTTCATGTGCTGCAAGTCTTTTTTTCTTCTTATTCATGATGTGTATTTGTAATTACTTTGTAATTGTTGTTATTTTACATTCAATATTGAAAGAAAAAACAGATTTTATAATCTCCGCTTCATTAAATTGAGAATTTATTATTAAATTTTGGTAGACGTAAGACCTATATACATATGCATTTTATCACTAGCACATTTATATCAATCAATCAATATCACTAATCAAAGGATTAGCATCGATCTGAGTAAGGAACACCGTTAGCTCTATTCAAACCAAGACAGTATTGTCCACAATACCATACTGCAAGAGGAAATCAATATGTTCATTAAAAAAACAGATTCAAGGCCATTTGTGGTTCATTTTCACACATGAGTAAAGTCACATCTGGTTCAATCACCTTTTTTTCTGGTACAGCTGTGCAAGTACCTGTACATGGACATGAAAGATGTCAAACATGGAATAAATGGATATGAAGCTTGCAGTTCATGTGTTTCCCTATAAAAGCATTACTCCCTGAGTTTGAGCCACTCGATGTCACTGTACAAACACCCAAGATTTGTTGTTGTGCAAATACAAATACCAATTGAAAAAAAAAGAAAAAAGTGTACTTAACGTGCTAATATTCATTTCAAAAGCTGCACATTACCCGAGCTGCCAACCTGAAAACGAACATTTCAGTATTTTTGAAGCTGAAAGTCAGTATTTCGGTGAGGAAATCAGTATTTTAAAAAATACCATAGAACCACACATACAACTGAAACTTTAGAAATCAGTATTTTACATGAAACTATCAGTATTCTTCTCACTTTTCAGTACTACATGTAAGTACTGAAAATCAGTAAAACTGGGCAGCTCTGCATTACGTGTACAAATAAAAGAAATATTTTTAGAATAAAAAGCAGTATGGAGCAGAAACATGAGAAAAAGCTCACACTATTGTAGGAGAATGAAAAGAATAACATTGAAAGAAGAGCCGGGGGGGGGGGGGGGGGGGGGTACTTGACCAAAAAAGAAGTCTGTGCCGCGGGTGAGACAAGACAAAAAACGGGGGCCTTGGAGCGGGATTATTGTTAAAAAGGAGTGTTCTCGGAATGGGCTTCGGAACTACAAATGTTAATGAAAACGGGGGTCCTTGGAACGGGTTGCCTGCATGTGAGTGCGTACAGTGTATTCATCCCTATGGAACGGGCAAACGCGCATGCAGCTAGCCCGGCGGCAAGGGCGCGGGGTGCGCTAGCAGAGGTGATGGTCGGACTGCGCGTTGCGACCGCTTTTCACCAAAATTGTGGTTCATTGTCGCAGATCGATACGGCCGGAACGGCGTAACGGAAAATATGCAAAGCTTTGGAGCGGATTTCTTTGTTCTTTTTCTCAATAAGACAAAAAATGCTACGCCTTGGAACAGAAATTTGAGTGTGAAAATGGGGGCCCCCTCGTGGCACATACCCACTATGCATTATATACTGAGTGCCCCCCCCCCCCCCGCGGAGAGTATTAAAACTAAAGAAAAAAAAGAGAGAATTGGTAAAATTAGTACGGGAGTGTAGTGTTAATTCAACGTGTACAAAATGTATTCTTTTTTTTCCTTCAAATTTTACCTTAGCAGTGAAATAATTTGTTTAATAGGATGAAAAAAGAAAACACTATTGTATTAGATTCCCCTAAACCTCACTGACCAGTATGGGTGAGAAAAGGGGTACAATCCAGAGGTATATGCGGAACCTTGTTTTGTTTGTATACAAGAAAAAACATCTCCAGACTCCAGCTCAATTTGGCACAAAATCTCAGGAGACAAAAACCACAAATTCTGGTGGATGAACAGGGCATCACCATGGCAACGGATGGTCCATTGACCTGACCTACTTTATTTCTACAATGAACTTGAAAACCAGGATTTTTGTGATCCTGGGTAGTTGGCAATACCCAAGAACTTGGCAGGTTGCCTAAAGGCTTGCAACAACAACAAACAGAAAATGTATGCCCCAGATACATGTATAGTAGCACTTGGGATGGTGAAATGAAACACATGCCACTAGGAGGTTTAAATTACAAGTACTCCTGATCCCGTAATTTGTAAATAAACCTGCCAAAAAACAATTTAACAGCACATGTACATTTATGTACATGTACCAGAGGAGGTTATGATAACACAGTGCTTGGCATAGTGAGGAAGAAAAAAATAAAGGCAAAAAGTAATAGGTAATACATACTTGTAAGAACCCATACAAAATGGAAATTATGCAACAATAAAAGATCTGCTGATTATTTTTAGTGAAATGACTGATGAGCAAAGGATGTTATTGAAAAACAAATGACTGCATGTATGTAAATAAACAAAAAAATACATTAAAAAATAAATAAACAAATATAAATGCAAGAAAGATAAAGAGCATCAAATTATTAAATTTTATGCAAGAAGAAGGACACAAGAAGGAAATTAAAAACAGAAAAGTTATAAATATTTTGCAAAAGACCAATAGCTGCTTTGTTTTATTTCAAAAATTTGTCTGAATCATCCGAAGTAAAATGAAAAATTATGAAATATTGATTTTTGTTTGGTATCTGTTCCACCTAGTTGTGATAAAATGACCTATTTTGACAAAGTCTCCTGTCCCCTCCAATAATAAATGATGATGACGATGGTGATGACGAAGATAATGGTGATGAGCTCATCATACTACTACTTCTACTACTAATAATAATAATACAGAATAAGAATAACATTTAAATGGGGGAAAATCTAAATACATACTGTACGTGTACAACAAAATAACAGCAATAAAATTACGGTATTGAAATCTGAGGCCTGGGATTAAAAGCAAGAAGAAAAAACAAATTTTGATGATACATGTAGATTATAACTTTTTTTTATACATTTTTACCTGCACTGAGACAGCTGAGGACACCATTTAAAAGGCCTGAAGAATGGTAGAGAGGAAGAGAGACATACAGGACATCTGTTGGCTTGAGACCTCCACACAAAGACCATGCATAGTGTGCTTTTATTGGGGTTTTATGGGGCACTTTCACTGCTTTTGGGAGACCTTAAAAGAAAAAAAAGAAATTTTTGTGCAAAATTAAAGAAGTTACACTGCAGGTCTGTGATATTTTAAAGAGCAATCATATCATCATTAATATATTCAAGATCATTTGAATGTGTCAGTTTAAAAGTACATGCACACACGTATTTGCAAAAATTATAATTCAAATCCAATTTTATTTCCAACAGAACATCAGAATAATACAAATTATGTCTATACATTTATAACAAACATACATCAATGGCATTATGATTATATTCAATAACATCAATAATTACAGTATACAGATCTTAATACATAATATGGTTATTAGAATATCAAATTTACAAAAATGACACCATATAATACAATGTAACAGTGACGATGGCAACTGAAGAAGATCTAACTTTTACTTCATCATCATGCATTTTTGTAGCTCAGGAGAAAATCAGCAAACAAAATTTGAGATCAATGTACATTTAGCAGAGATTTTTTTTCCCTACATGTACATGTAATCCTTGAATTATTTTTTTTAGTGTTCATGAACATTAATGCACATTATGAACTATCAGTTTCAGTTTGGTAGGATTTGAAGTTGGCTGGTCTATGCAAGGCCAAATAAGTACATGTAGCAGTATCAGGTGACTATTATCACATGAGTTCAATTAGGATGAGCTACTGTAGGTCACCAAACTTTTGAGTGGCAAGGTTGGAGCATGAAGCTATTATTCATTTATACCGTGTTTACAGATTGACTCGGCTCGGGGGGTTGAACACGAGAGCCGTGCTCAACACGGCAATTTTATGCTGTGTAAACGCGATCAGAGTGATCCGCGAGCCGTGTCGAACACGGCTTTATCGATCCTACAAAATCGAAGGTTTCAATTCGCGACCCGAGTCAGACTCGGCAATTTTTTCATGTGTAAACAGAAAGCCGTGTCGAACTCTCTTGACCTAGGTCACTGCGCGCGCTTTCACTTTTGGCATTGTTGTTGTTCGCACGGACAAGATTCGATTCCGGCGGTGAATTTCCCGCCTTTATTTTGCGACGTCATAATTCTTCTTCCGTTCGAGATCCGCGAGCCGTGTTGAACTCGCCTTTTCATATGTACGTATGAACGCGATCTCTGATCCCTTCTTCGCAGTCTTCGACCCGGCTCGCGGATTCAACACGCGAGCCGAGTCAATGTGTAAACACAAGCTGTACATTGTACATGTTTAGGCCTACATGTAAGTTGTACATGTATGTATCTACATTTTAATGTTGACTCAATGATATTACCTGTACAATTTATTAAGAAAGCACTGTTATTCATATTCATTGATGGTTTTTAATTTTTATTTAGTTCTAAAAATATTAATTTTTCAACAGTTCTCTTCCCTTTCAGTCTTCTATCAGAGAAAAATAAATTGTGCGATATTATGCATAGTACTAGTACGAGTAAAAAAAAATCACATACATGTACATGTACACACATGATGCATACTATGGGTAAGAAATTTTATGAATAATAACGGTTTATTTACCCGGGTCAACACTTCATTTCTGAAAACTGTTCTCCCAGTTCACTATTATTAGATTTTAGCTCAACAATATTTTGGAGAAACAGAGTTCATGGAAAGTGTATTGAACTGACTTTAAAACCACAACAACTACACATGTAATTTAATAGAACAAAGTGCTCTGACCTCACAGTACATGTATTAATACATGTTTTTGTAGAAACTGTTTTCATGTTCTTTTTGTTTATAATGCTCTACTACCCTAGATTATAATTATACACTCAGCAAAAAAAGTTCTTGGACACTTATAAAAGTTGAAATATTCCATATAGATATTCGATTAAAGGTAAATTATTGTATGTCATCATGACCAGACAATATTCCTCTTCCAGTATGACATGACATTTTCATGTAAACAGTCATGCATGGGTGGTTATATGCTCTAAACAATAGCAATTTCAGTATAAAAAAAGAAAATTGCAAGAATGGATCAGTCAGTGCATGGCTGGTTACAGGCATTAAACAAGAATAGCAATGTCAGTAAAAGGAAATTGCAAGAAAATGATCAGCCATTCTTTTAGTTGTGAAAGTTTATATGGCATAAATATCCATTAAACGATAAAAGCAAACTTAAAGTCGAATACCACTCTAAAAGTGAAGAGAAAATGCATGTACATGTAATCCAACTTGGACGCATCACTATTCCACTGGGATTAATGAATTTCAGATCCGATAGTTGGTGCAGTGACAAATCGCCTTCTCAACGCAAGCATCCTTAACCTCCTATCTTATGCAGGGGTGGTGGCCCTAGGTCGACCACTCCTAGGGCGGTCTCTGACTTCATCAGTAGCCAAATGGCCGTTGGTTCAAATTTGAAATTGTTGTTGGTGAAACTTGGAAATATCGAGCCACTAGTCTACATGATTGCCCAGAATGCATTCCTATTGCCCTTGCATGCTCTTTATTGGAAAGCTTCATCTTGAAAGTGAATGTCCAAATGATCCATCTCATTATGCATCTCATGATGCATCCCTAAGCATTTAATTCGAATGATAACCACCTATTGAAATTGTTGAATGTACATGTATGCCTACAGGATGGCCATGATTTTTATCATTTGAGCGGTCAATTTCTTGCAATTTTCTTTTACTGACATTGCTATTGTTTAAAGCATTTAACCACCCATGCATGACTGTTCACATGAAAATATCATGTCATACTGGAAGAGGAATATTGTCTGGTCATGTTGACATACAATAATTTGCCTTTAATCAAATATCTATATGGAATATTTTAACTTTTTATAAGTGTCCAAGAACTTTTTTTGCTGAGTGTACATGTAATGACTTTTAATACAATACTGACTCTGCCCCCCCCCAAAAAAAAAAAAGAGAGAGGAAGAGAGAAAGAAAGAGAGAAAAAAGGAAAGAAAGAAAAGAAAGAAAGAAATAAAGAAAGAAAGGAAGAAAGAAAGAAAGAAAGAAAGACCTGTAGACAAACAGGAAAAGTAAAATATGATAAAACTTGCTGAGTAAAGTCAAAGTCAATATTTTTATTTCAAACATCTTTGCTTGCTCTCAATTTCCCCACACAAACACCATATCATGCCTCTCAAAATGTTGGGCTTATTATGCCATTGTGGTATGGACATACATGTACATGTAGTAGACAATGCATGTACATTTCTAATTGAAGATAAGATACATGTATGTATACATCTATCTCACAATCTTGCGGCCAAAGTACAAGTAAATAATGATTTTGTTTGTAGATCTATTATAAACTGCGGAAAGTTCACTTCTGGTTCACGAATGTACATGTACAGTTGTAGCTCCTTAAATGTAATTATTGTAAAAATCCATCCTGTATAAAACATGTTGATATGAATCGATAGAGAAAAATAAAACAAGCACAAGTGCACAACACTTCAAATTTCATCAAAATCAGATGTAAAATGTTATGACAAGTTTTGCTTTTTTTTCACATTTACCTACATATGCACAACAATAATGACATGCAAATGAGAGTCGATGATGTCCCTCATTCACTAAATCTTTTGATTCTTTTGTTTGAAATATAAAATATTTCAATTTTTACAGATTTGACAATAACTTGACAACCATAAAATGTAAAGGCAGTGGTACATGTAATTCCATGTTTTCAGTGAGGAAGGAAACTTTGTTTCAAAGGACAATTACCAGTACATGTACATGTAGGAGAAAATGGGAATAAATCATATTTCATATCCTAATGAAATACAAAAGAAATAGTGAGTGATGTCATCAGTCCCCTCATTCGCATACTGACCACGATGTGCATAACTGTAACAAAATTGTGAAATTAAAAGTGAAACTTAAAAAATGTCATCATTACAAATTTTCAATGCTATACTCATTGGATTTTTCTCTTTTTATGAAAATCAACTATTTGTTGGAGTGGACACGATCCATCTACATGTACATTGTACATGTACATTGTAGGACAATTCTATTTGAGGCCTTTCATGATCACCCTTTGTTCTTCAAATTGGCAACATTTTATATTATTATTCAATGCTACATACTTGAATTGCAGACTAAAATGACAATTTTACAGAAAATATTTCCTACCAAAATCATGTTCGATGACGTAATTTTGGTTGCTTAGAGCTTTTTATATTTATATCAGCTGAAAGTACTTGTATGGCAACAGTTTTTACTTTAGATTTTTTATAAAAACTTTACACGGTAAGAAAAATGCAACAAATTTTAATATGGCAACGTCTTTATGAAAGTAACTCTTTTGTCCACAGGACAAACAAATATATCTTTCCTGACTTGGGCCACATTTTATCAAATTTGTACTTGTATAGTATTTATTCCAGAATACTCTAAGTTTACCATTCTTGTGTCTCTGTTTTCATGATTTTTTTACCATTGGGCATCATTTTCGCATGGAATTTGTGATTTTATCCCTCTTCTCAATTTGATAATCTGCAGGCACAGACCCTAATTGAAACTTTGAATGTCAACAAGTGGTTCGTCACACAAGACTAGCCCATATAAAACTATACGTGAATGAGAGCGCCTTCAGTTCAATACACACATTATTGTCCATGTAGGCTGCGTATTCAGACCACAATAAGTGAAGGGTTTGAACAACAGACTACTGTACATGTACATGTAGCTGCCATCCACATTCCTCTTGATTCTCACCCTTGTCTCCTTTCACCTTCAGCTAAACTGTACCTACATGTATTCCCATTGCTTGGTTCAAGTCCAACCCACCTTAACTTATCCCCCACCAACCTGCCCCTCCCCCCGCCAAAAAAAAATTAAAAAATCTTCCATTGGAACCTTTCAAATTGGCCATCCAAATTCCACTAATCTCTTCGCATCTCTTTTCTTTCCATTACCCAAACAAACTGGGCAGGGGGAGATCTATTCCTTTTTACTCTGCCCTGTCCCAACAGCATTACTGCAGGGTTCAATAAACTTCAACCTACATTGTACATACATGTTCGTCATTCATTCCGTTATAAAGTACGATAATAACCTTGTACTTGTACACACAAAAAAGGAATAGAACATGAAACAGAATGTTCATTATTAATTTTGTACACTTTTGATTTTTTTTCTTCAAATTTTTCCAAACTGCAACAATACTCAAATACTGCTAATAAAATTTATGTAAAATTGGTGTTGTCTTTGAAAAAATTATGATGAACAAAATGAAAACAGAAATGTAAACACTTTATAAAAAGGCCTCTAATGACCACATCCCTTGTAGCCTATTTCTCCAAACTGTACGTTACAATGGCCTTCATGGCAAGCTCACAAGCCACAGTGGAGGTTTGTTGACACTCCAAAAACCTTGCTCTTATTATTACCATATAGTTTTTCAGAAATGGAAGGAAGCCAACTTCCTCAATTACTCAATAATGATGATCTCATGATTGTCCCCGAACAAAACGCCAGATAGGTTTTAGGCCTTGACCTTGAACCCTGGAACAATTAAGTATCGGAAGCATTCAATGTTATTGATGGAAGTGGAATTACAACCTAAGGATATTACACAATGTAGGATAAAATAATAATAGATTACATTCCTAAGACCATTCCCAAACACCTTGGTTTTGTAGTTCAAGCTAAATATGAACTTTTCAAAATAGCTTCAGCCATTTTCAAGTTTCATGTTCACCATGTTTTGTGTTGCATACATGTATTCTGGCCTAAAATACCCAATGCTTTGAGTTAAGCGCTTTATTTGACTTAGAAAGTTGACTTCATACATAGAATCTGCTGTAGGAGTAGCATGTTGAAAAAGATGCTCAGTACAATCGCAATGTACATTTGTAATTTGTACTAATATAGAAAAGAAATACATGTACATCCCCCCAAGCTTCTTTGGGTAGAGGAACTGAACCAAGAAAGTATGAAAAAAGTCTGTAGTCTTACCTGTAGTACCAGACGTAAAGATAAGAGATGCTATTGTGCTATGGGTGATGGGAGCTAGATGATCGACTGGGAGTGGATTTCCTGTCACGTGACCGGTATCCATGGCAACCATTCCATCAGGAAGCTTTGTACCATTGGAGACACTACCCAAAACCCATACCTTGATTCCAAGTTGCTGCAGTTCAGGAAGGAGCTCCTTGGCGATGTCGATGAAAGCTACATGAAAAAACAATAAAAAATAAAGGTGCTCAGGTGAATGTACGACAGAAGTACATAATACTCGTAGGGATTCTTGCACCTTACAGGGAAGTGGGAGGTTATGACTTCTCTATATTAAGAATCATCGTTTAAAGCATAGGAACAGGACCTGTGTTTTCAAACTTTGTTAAAGAGTTTAAGCCCCTCTTTGCAAACCTGCCATGCATTTTGAACATGAATTGGATTAAAATTTAAAATAAGATAAAATAAGATCTGAGAAAATTAATGAAGCTCAGACCAAAATATCAGTCTGTGCAAAGTACTGAAGGCGACATTGGGTTGATAGACCTTTCTTCTTCTTTTTTCTTAGGATTTTCCCGCCCCGCCCCCCCCCAAAAAAAAAAAAAATTGTAATGAAGCATAAATTCATCTCGCTCATTGAATTTAATATTGTGATAACAAATGTGTTTATTTGGAGCCCAACTCCTGGAGATTATTTGTTTATTTTACATGTATTTTTGTACCATGGATGCAAAACAAATGAACACTGAGCTGAGGGAAAATATACTTACAGTGTATTATATTTGCAATTATACTTTCATGGGAATTAAGCATAAACAAAATATGTTTCAAGCGCAGAAACAAATATCGCAGGCAAGTATTAAATGCGTAAAACATGGCTCAAAATAATTGTTGTCAAAGGGTTGGTTCCTTATCTAGGGAAGTGGCAATTTGATTCAATTCTATCATTTCAATCTTTATTTCATCAAACATAAAGTAACATTGAAATATGAGTCGAAATTGCTACAAAGGTTAAATGTGTAAGAAACAGGGTTGGCGATTTTTTTGATTTTTTTTAAAAAATCAAAAAAATCGGATTTATTTGATTTAAATCAGATTTTTTTGATTTACATTAAATCAGATTTTTTTGATTTTTTTTTATTTTTTTAAAGTTCCTTCGAAAAAAGGGTAATTATCCCTAATTTTCATTTCACCCCTAATATTGTTCTTAACCACATATTTTGTAATTAAAATCCAGTAAAAATGGACAATTAAAAATAAATTTGAGGAATCATGTATCTGAACTTAATTCTATCATACATAGGCCTATGAAGGAATATTCCATAGGGTATTCCCAGTGAGTAGAGAAAATTCCCCTCTGGGATTTTTCATTCAAATATTTAAAAAAATCCAAGAGAAAAAATCCCTTATCAAAACTGCCAACAAACCCTTTGCCAATTACTAGTATTCATGTATATTGTAAGAGAAATATTTCTCATCAATGACTTTTTTCAATTAGTCACAGCTTTACAATAGTCAAAGAGAGACTACAACTGCTTATGTTAAGGATTTTTTTGATAAAAAGCTCTTCTCTTGCTACAGATATAGATGCAAAACTCTCAGTTTTGGAGAACAATATAGGAGATAGCTTAGTCAAAGGGTGACTATACTACATTCTGTTACTGTGATTTTTTTACATTTATCTACAATTTTTATTCCCATATTCTCTACAAAAAAATCTGTTTGATCCATGAAGTATGAAAAAAAATCTACTTACTTTTATCTTAAAGGATAAAAACTGCAAAACTGCTTAAATTACAACATATGTATTACAAAAAGAAGTATTTTATTTTAAATGAGACACAGCTTACAACTGCCAATGATTGTAACTGAAGTACCTGCATCTTAACGTTAAAATACAGTGTTAAATGTTTATTCTGAGTTTTGCAAATTGTTGTTATAGAGCTCTTTCCATTATTACATGCAGATACAAAACTTCCATTATTTGTAGCACTGAACATAAAATGGGCTGCAGTGACTTAAAAGGTTTATAAGAGAAAGCTTTTCTCAACAGTCAAATTATGACTGTACTACATTATGTTAATGTGATTTTTATATTTATGTTATTCAAAACATCAAATGTATGATAAATGTAACAATACGAAATAAGAGGCATGTTAAATATGTTGATTACATGCAGGTATCATTTTTTATTTTACATGACAGAAGTAGTTATGTGTAGGCGAAGGATCAAAACTGGAAAACTGCCAACAAACCTTTTCTCATCGACTTTTATATATTATATATTTTTTTTTACAAACTGCTCTCTGAAAAGTCTTTGGATTATGTGAAAACTTTACGTTAAGAAAGAAATTGACTAATAATAACTGACAAAGAATGTAAAATTTCAGAAGAAAAACTCGACATAATTTACAAAAAATGAGTACCTATCGACAACATACATCTGTAGTTTTTAAGGAATTACCTGATTTTATTAATTTGGTTTTAATTTGTTTTAAGTAGATATGAAGACTATGTTGATCTTTCATTGATATAAAGTTAATTCAAAGTTTTTCAGTTGACTTGAAGAATTAAAACTGCATTTAACAAATACTTTGTCCATGATTTGTACATGTTTCAATGGAAGTGATTTAAATCAATGATTTTTAAAAAAAATCATGGTGATTTAAATCGCGATTTAAATCACGATTTAAATCAATGTGATTTAAATCCGCCAACCCTGGTAATAAACCTGTGAGACTGGATCATCAATTTGATTTATCACTGGAACTTTTCTCTCTTTTTTTAAGTCTTACATGCAAAACCAGTCCACAAGTATTGTACACATATTTAGTATGTTTACAATAAATTGAAGAACCATTTTAATTTTAATTAACCAATCAATTGATCAAGATAGATTATTCGAGCTGATTAATAAACTCCATAACAGGAAAAAAAGGGTATTAGTCTCTATTCATCCACATTACTTTAATTTCCCTTTTCATGTACCTCTTGACATCACTAAGTATCTTGCATTGCTGATTCTCATGCAATGCATCAAGCTCTCTCCTTTCAGATTGTAATTGAGAAGGCTTGTTCCAACTCCTAGCTTGGCAAAACCTAGCCACATCCATATAAAAGATGGTTCATTCTTCATGAGGACTGCTACTGTTTCATCTTGGCTCAAATCAGAGTTCGTCTTTACCCATCGAGCAATGCGGTTGGACTCCGACTCTGCATCTCTGTACGTGTATTTTTCATCTTGATACAGCAAAAAGGGACGGTCTGGATAATGTGACACTCCATCTGATAAGACAGTAATGACAGTTTTATTTTTCCTTTCTGCCCCTTTGATGCCAATTAAAGCTTTGGCTAAGCTGGATACATCTTTGAAATCCTGAATGAAATTGGCAATGGAGTTCCTCTTCACTCCGGCCACAATGAGGCTCACAACAAGGGCTGAAAATCCAAAAACTTCCCAGTCTCCCATCTTGGAAAATGGACATAAACGAGATAGAGACGAGAGCCTGTGTAGTACTGCCGGTAGAGATAGAGTGAACAAATTGAGAGAATGATAAATAGTTACTTTGAAGATGGGGTGCCCTGCACTGCATTGGCGGCCAGAAAGGCCGAATTATAAGGAGATGTCCACAACGCTCAACTGCTACCCCAGCGGCCAGTGTTGACTAAGCCCGGGCGGGATTCACTGCCTCTGTTCCGTACCGTACTTGAGTCCGCTGCAGATGCGGCGCACATGATCACAACATCACTGTCATCATAATACGGCATGTACATACCGAATGTTTTGCAAAAATAATGTCTAAAACGAAAGATGAATAAATCTTAGACCTGCTCTTATAGTGAAGCTCGCAACTGACTTTCCAGAGAGTGTATCCAATCATCGAATCAATCGTTCAATTAAGTGAAAATATGACAGAAAATGTTGCCAGTCGACGCAAGCATGCACGGCTCGCAGTGCTATAAGTGTGCAAACAGAAAATTGTTGCGAAACAAAAATGAGGGCGGGGCCTCGGCCTCGTGGATCGTGCGAGCGCGGCATGAATGAATCCTGTGCGGCAATCAAGAGATAATTATATTTTAATACAAACAGACAAAATTAATGATAAAAAACAAGACCTAAATACGATAACTGTATTTTGAATTCGAACAGGGCCTGCCAGATCATGAAGAGATATGTAATCTGTGTAATAAATCGTACAGCTTTACATACTAGTATTTTGTAACTTTTAGAAACTTCCCAATACTAGTAGTAGTGACATTCATAGGCCGTAGTATTAGCTATGCACCGGGGCTATAATGCATGCACACTGACATAAAAAGTAATGTTTTAAAATGAAATTGGGTGAACGCCTTCTCATCATCTTTTTTTACATACTTTTTTCGTTGTTGTTTTTTCGTCGTTTTTTTGCCCTTGGTTCAGTTTGCTTGTAATGTGTCGGCTCCATGAAATTCGATTCTGCGATATATTTAACACTGCACCCTAAAGCCTATTAAAAACCAAATTTCTACAGTATTTTGAATTAGGTCAATCCCAGTGTCAAAGGCAGCATCGAAGGAGACTCAGGGGGGGGGGGGGGCATTCAAAGCAGAGACCCGACATAATTATGAAGAGTTTGGTTCTAAAAAGGGGTTAGGTCCAATTTGGACCTTTCCGAGAAGAATCTGTTTTTATTCTCACTTATTGCAATACATAAATTGTCATAATACTATATGTGAACATGATATGGGTGTAAAAGAAATCTACCTGTCTTAATTTTTTTCTATACTATTTTTCAAAAAATATCACAGTGGACTTGACGCCTTTTGCAAGCAAACTAAAATGAATCCAATCTCTTTTGGATAACAATACAAACAAGTCTTTGCCACTTTCATTCATGCTATTTCATAGGCTTTTCTTGCAGCAGAGGCTTTTCAGAGCAGAAAACCTATAGGTTTTGAGACAGAAAACAACGAAATTTGTGAAAAATTGATCTAACCCGTTTTCGACAAATGAGCTCTTCAGAAAAGTCTGGTTACAAAAGGGGTTAGGTCCACTCCAAGAAAAATCTTTTTTTTTATTCTCTCATATTACAATACTCTGTTTCTGTTTCTGTTTGTGGTAACTCCCGTAGGAACTCGGCAGGACAGCATTTTGCTGGCAAACGCCAAGCTGGTATATAACCAATTACCAATGAAACATTTAACGTTTATGTTAATCAGTCATAGCTGCTGACGTTATAGACGACAGATATCACTCTCGGGCCTTTTTATCAAAGTGGAGATAATGGTAGAGTTGGGATTTGAACTCACAACCTTGCGATTATGAGTCCAATGCTCTCACTGGACCACACGACCCCCATGCGAAACTAAATTCTATGATACCCTATTACCCTACCATGTGAACATAAAATTGGGTATAAAAGAAAATCTACCTGTCTTCATACTTTTTTAAATATTCTGTTTTTCTTTTTTAAATATGTGTCTTTTTTAAATATGTGGACTTAACCTATTTTGCAACCAAACTAAAATGGACCTGACTCCTAATGAAAAAAGGTGATTTTTTTGCCATATTTATTCGCTTTTTGATGGAAAATTCAACTTTTCTTTGATTTCTTCTTATATAGAAACTGGAAGTCTAGTGAGACAAAAAATGAAGATGAAAAATGAACCTACCCCTTTTGGAACTGAGCCCTTCATATTTGGAGTTTTTTTTTTACAGCAATTCATGTCTAAACTGGACAGACCTGGGTTTTTCCATTTTTTATTAATGACAAAGGCAATTAGGTTAAAAATATAGGCCCTATCTGTATACTTGCTGTAAAGTTTATATTTGTGCAAAATCTATAGTTAGGCAGTGTAATGTAATATTTATTTTGTTTCACTGGTTTGTAAAGGAGTAGGCCTACCGTGGCCCGTGATTCCCCATACAGTGTTTGATTATTATCATTATACGGCAGTGATTAATCTTCATTTCCTTGAGTCGGGGGCGGGGCGAGGATCAAGCCAGTTATGAGACATTTAGTGGTTTACCTTGTACTATATTATACTCTATCACAAAATTACATTTTTCATATGCAGTTTTTGCTCGTTCATTCGCTCATGACCTTTCCCCCTCCAATTTTGTCACAGTTTTCCTGCTAGAGAGCGCTGGACTGCCCCTATTTGCTCACATGCACTAATGAGGGCATCAAGTTAACTGCCTTTTATCATGGTTTCCAGTACATAATCGGGTATTCCATTGTTGTTGTTTTTATTTATTAATTTGCTTTTGTTGTTGTTCATTGTGTTTGCAGTACAGAAGAATGGTATGAGAGCAACTGTGGACTTGTGAAAGAAGTTTAATTCGTGTTGTGAGATAATCGAGATAATGCAGCTGCCGTAGATGGCGTGACCTACGATTTTTCCAATGTTGGAGATTGATTTTGTTCTCGGATGAGAAGAAGAAGAAGAAGAGTTTATGCACAACATTTTCCCTTTTTTCTTATTTCCCCCTTCTTCTTCTCCTCCTTCTCTGTCTCTCTTCAATGAATGTGTGCAATTTTTTGTTTGAATACAAATTATATATTTAATTCTATACTACAGTATACTATACTATACTATATAATAGTTAATAATCATACTATATTATTTGCTTATTATATAAACTCCTCAAAAAGTTTGGAAATCTGACTTTGATCGATAATCCCTCCTCATTTTTAGAAAATATCAATGTGTAATTAACATCAATGAATAGAACAGTTAATTCTCTTTATTATACCCTACGTGATATGATGATGGTTCACATGGATGGAGGTGCAGTGCCTTGAAATGTGGGACAAGGTCAAAATTCAAAAGTTGCAAAATGACACAATATTGAAAGTCACTGTCCTTTATTCAGTGATGATGAGTGAGTTTCTCAGCAGTTTCATTCAATTTTTTTTCATGCACCTTAATATCAACGTTAACGTGGAATCAAACTCACCTTTGCACAAGCAAACACATAACAAACAAACAAACATGCATGGGTATTTCAAACCACGACTCAAACCATGTTATCTCACAGAACAATCAATACACTATGCACTACCATTGACACAGACAAACTAATCATGTTATAATTCTGTATTGACCTTTCATGATTATTTCTTCTCGTTTTGCAGCTTTTCAGTTTAGCCCTTTTGAATCCGGCTCTTTCTGTGATGGCATGATCATAACAAGCATGGCATCATTTTAAAGAGAATTAAATGATCTTTTGAATGAATATGCGTTGCGTAAAATTGGGAGTCGGGAGAAATTAATGGCCAAACTCAGATTTCCAAACTTTTTTTGCTCGTTTTGCAGCTTTTCAATTTAGACCTCATCCAACACTTTTTAATCCTGCTCTTTTCGTGATGGCATGATCATAACAAGCATGGTATCATTTTAAAGAGAAATGAATGATCTCTTGAATGATGTAACATATGCATTGTGTAAAATTGGGAGTTTGATAAAATTAATAGCCAAACACAGATTTCCAAACTTTTTTTTATTTTTGCATGCCCCCTCCGCACCGCCACTTTCATTATCAATCCGTTTGACGGATTCGCTTATTTGCTTAAAGGTCAAGTCTACCCCAGAAAAAATATTAATTTGAATAATATAGAGAAAAATCAATCAACCATAACACTGAAAATTTCTTCCAAATCGTATATGCAAAATAAGAAATTTATCATGGCATTTTAAAGTTTCGCTTATTTTTCACAAAACAATATGTTCTGTTTTAAATATACTATATTTCAATTTTTAAGAATAGGAAGTCAAGGACCAACTTGACTAAACCATTAAATGTAAAACACTGGTAATTCTACATGTTCAGGGGGGAGACAAAACTCTTTTTTTCACAGGATGGAGAAAATAAGAATAATTCATATTTTA
The DNA here is from genome assembly GCF_018143015.1 of Lytechinus variegatus. Lineage (NCBI taxonomy): Eukaryota > Metazoa > Echinodermata > Echinoidea > Temnopleuroida > Toxopneustidae > Lytechinus > Lytechinus variegatus. The sequence continues at coordinate 32,120,411 of NC_054744.1, read as the reverse complement.
TGTAATAAAATACAAATAATAATAATAAAAAAAAATCAGACACTTCATTTGCATACTGACCAGTATGTGCATATAATTCTTGTGTGAAATTAAGAAAAACTCACCTCCGATTTTCATGAAATTTTCAGTGTTATGCTTGTTGACCTTTTCTCGTTTTATTCAAATCAACTTTTTTCGGGGTGAACTTGTCCTTTAAGGAAGCAAAAGGCTTACCATGTGACACGATAAGAGCATTTGCATGGCTGACTTTGAGGCAGTGTATTATCGCGTTAGACTTCAAGTTATGATTTATAAGACTCGACGTCATACCACAACGGATCAATGCCAACCAAAGCCAAGCAAATGCAGGTTCATTCGTCATCAAGATGGCTACGGTAGCCCTACAACTTCCGGCGTCGTCGTAGACATCGCTTTGGTTTGCGGTTGCTGACCCATTCGATGTCGCTTCTGTGGTCGTCTCCGCCGTAGAACGATGTTCATTCCAAGTCCAGGACTCGAGCTGTTTGAAGATCCAACCTGCGATCTCATTGGACGAGTGGTAGATATCCGCGTATGTATAGGACTCATCCTCAAAAAGTATCCCCACGCTCTTCGGAAACTCTTTCACATTTTGGACGAACTTGTGATATACGGTGATACCGTCATTTGCATCACGCTTTATATTCGAAACCAGTTTACTGATGGAAATCAAATGTTTCAAATCACCCCATAACGACGCACCAGACATTGTGATAACTGGAATTTCATACAAAAATCAAAATAGGCACATCAGTGTGGATATCATCGCTGAGAAATAAGCTCTTCGACACAATGTCTATTTCATTAGTTGTATAATTTTGGTGACCTGTATTACCTTGAGCACAACCGCTCATTTGAAATAACCTATCCAACCGTGAATCATAATAATAGTCCTGAGAAGAAAATAATCCAGAGTAAATAAATTTGGATGTTTCTTTCTTTTGTTATACTTTTCAACTGAGTGTGATATAACTGCTTAATATGTGAAAGGGGAACAAAGTATTGCAATCAACATGATCAATGAATCTTGGTCGACTCGACTACAACGTCGTTTATATTTCCAGAATTGTGTTACCAAGGGCAATACAATTTAGTAAAGAAAATGAAATACAGTTTACTATACATATATATCGATAATTTAATTGATCCTATATTTTTTGTAATGGGGGAAACCAGATATCACAATTTATAGTGTTGGCATGATTATACATCGTTAAATGTGAATGTTTTTATTGTGTTATAAATGAAATACACACGGCTTCTAAGACTGAACCTGACAAATCATAGTTGCCATTACCATCAAAATTATTGCAGCTTCTGTGGACAGAACAACTGTAAGCCTGGAAGGAACAACTGTAAGGAAGAAAGAAAGACAGACATCGAGATGAGAAAAAAGAGGGAGATAGAAGAAAAGAAAGAAGGAATGAATAAATGTATAATTGAAATAAATATATGTATAGTTCTATATTATTAACATAAGAAATTAATTAATTTATAAAGAAATCAAAATAACAAGCTGAAAAAGGGGGAACGAAAACAGATCAGAGTGAGTGTTAGTAAAATTGGGGTGGGATGGAGGGGGTGCTCATTGGAGTTCAGGCATGCATCCTGTGAGACTGAAGTTTGATGCCAGAAATCAAGATATCTAAATACTGCACACTGAAATCCAACTCCCGCCACGTTCAATGTGTGTGTGTTTTGAGGAAAGGAACCTTTTTTACCCCTTGTGACAAATTCAATGGTTCCAAATAATTTACTTTCAGATGAAAATATGGTGTAACTTCAATCTGGATGAGCGTTTGGATGTGTTGGCAGAGAGTCTGGGTCGAGGAAGGGGGGGGGGGCTTATCATTTCTATTAGTAAACGCCCCTCCTAGTTTCGATTACCGTGATCCAATCTCGATTTACCATTTCAGGGACACCGTTGCACTAACACTAACAATTTTCACTGAATAACATGGGCGGAAATCCTAGGGGGGACGTGTCCCCCCTACTCAAAATAGTAGGGGGGACACAATATCAAATGTCTACTATTTTGGGTCTTTGGTGATGCTAAGAAATATATAACTCAAAATGGAAATAAAACGTGCGTTTTGGGACGAGATGACCTTTTTTTTTTTTTACTTGTCAAATATATTTTCGTCGAAATGACCTTAAATTTTAGGTAATAGCCTTTTTTGTGCTTGTCAAATTTTCCAGACCTTTGTCCCCCCCCCCCTCCTACCTCTTCGGAGAGATTTCCGCCCCTGCTGAATAATACACTTTATTTTGTCAAATTCCAGTAGCACTGGCATAATGAAATTTAGATCGGAACTTGATTGACAATAATTATTACAAACAAGTATTTATTGCTTTATTGTTGTACTATTATTGCTTTCGATTGCGCTTGAGATTTGGGATGGTATTTATGTCCTATATCAATTCATATTCATCATCGTGTCAAACACTGTCACCCAATAGCACGCAATAAAAATGCGGTACAATTTTGTATATGTACTGTTTAATTTTGTTTGAGTCTTTTTTATTCTGTCAACGAGTATACTTCTTTCTTTCTTTTTTCTTAATGGCATTATATTAATAATATAATGACTATATACCAATCTGCGCTATTCTCAACTCCAATGAATGAATCACTGCATACACATAAACCATGAAGACCATGAAGGATATTTAAGTGGAAACTTACGAGACTTTTCAGAATACCCCCCCAGATGAAACAGGGTTGGGAATCTGCATTATTACATTGTCCACTATCATGCTATTAATCAGACTGGCTTTTCTATCCTATCTGTTGCCAAATACCAAACAGGGGCGATGTTTCAGCTTTCCTCACTGAAAATGATGATAGAAATGGCAATTTGTCAAAAATTACTCTTATTTTCCACTCGTATTGCTCGAAAACAACCGACATTCTAAGTCGATAACATTCGTTTTGGCGAGAAATATTTCTTTTAAGTAAAAACAATATTGATATCTACTGCGTATATTCCTATAAGATAATAAGAAACTAGTGGACATTATATGTTACCCTACCAGTCGATTATCATGCTTATTTGTCCTCCATCAACCAAATTCTTCTATATCATGATTATCAGGTCAGATACAAAATATATCGAAGAGAGTGTGTGAAAATTGAATTTCATAGTGAGAATGTTTTTATTTCTTTGTAAAAAAGGGGATTACAATTTTGTATATATGTAGAAATCTTTCCGACTGTCGTATCTGAAAAATATGACTTTACGCAGTAAAAACGCTGTTTAAGATTTTATACAACGCTGTTTACTATATGAACCTTACAGTAGTTCTTAACAGTTTAAACAATCATGTTTAATTTATTGAAGATAAGATATTGAAAATTAAACTTTGTTGTTCAAGATTTTAAACACTTGTTTAAACTGTTTAAACAATTACTGTAAGGTTCATATAGTAAACAGAGTTGTATGCAAATTGCAGCGTTTTTACTGTGTATTGAGAAACTTAGATTGTCGTAAAACATTGCTTGATGTGTGAAAGAGAGATTGACTCACAGACACCGCCAGAAGGAATATCTTATATAATAATGCCGTATATACACTGTCAAAAATAATTTAAACAACGCTTTTTACTATGTGAATCGCACAGTAGCTGTTTGAAAAAATTAAAAGGTGTTTAAAAATCTTAAACAACAAAGTGCAAATTCAAATATATAATTATCAATAATTTTAGCATGGTTGTTTGTATCTATAACCATCTGTTTAAAGTTTTTAAACAATTACTTTGCGATTCACGTTGTCAACAGTGTTGTTTAAATTATTTTTCAACATATTCTTCCCCCAAACACTAGATCGATATCTAAAAAATACATAGCGAATTAAAACCCTCTGCACGTTTATACAAAATGGTGTGTGCATTATGAACAAATACAATTTAGCTTTTGTAAGAGATTCAAACATAATTATACAAACATATCGATGATAAATGATTTTGTTTGTCACTTTTTTGTCACTTCAATCCCTTCTGCATATTTTATCCGACAATGGACATCTCTCGTGCTAATGAATACAAAAAAAATAAAAATTAAAACGAAGGAGTGGGACAGACGGGGAAAAGAAATGTATTTATTATAGGAAAGTTTCGGGTTGAGTAACGAGAAAAACAACCGAAGTCATTATTAATTGTTGTTTGCCCCCCCCCCTACAAAGCCCCTACCCCTACAGATCAAAATACTATGATACAACCCTTGTCCTACAGTATAGAGGGAGGTGCATGTGCCGGGGGATATATCCCTTCCAATATTTCAGATGGATTATCCAAATGAATGAATAAATAGATAAATGAATAAAATGATAATAATAATAGTAATTATAACAACGACGATTATGATTATGATGATATGATTACCGTATTGGTGATGACCCTAAAATTTTGTTTTTCACTTTGTTCTAATGTTTGATGCTCTTGATTGGAACCATTCAGTTGGTATAAACCGTTACAAATAGATTGATATAAAAAAGTATGAAATAGAATAACATGTTCATGTTTATTTCATGTTCTTACACAGGACATTATCTTTGTTTAATTTACTCCCTCCTCACAACCAAGCGCATGATGCATGTGATGTGTCCCATTTTACACACTTTTTAATATCACTTGTTTTTTTTTTTTTTTAATAGATTTCTAAGGTATGTTATAAAATAAGTGGAGAACAAACAAACGATACGGGGAATAACAGAAAAATAACAGTGATAATCGATGAGCCATTGGACCCCCCCCCCCAAAAAAAATGAAAGTTTCACTACCAAGAAAGAATAGAAAAGGGCGAGATAATATGATATATATTTTGATGTATGAAGTAAACATCTATCTCTAAATCAGATTGTGTATTAATAAATCTAAATTTTTGCTCGCTAACTCGCACCTTTAAATGAATTTTGCCCTGAATGCCATGTCTGGCCCCCTAAAAAGTTTAGGCTCATAAAACACCTTACAAATAACAATATATTTGTCAGTCATTCCCAACCATGAACACCGATCGACTCCCATGCCCTCAATAGTCCGACCGCACCCACAGCTTTCATTTAATTTCATTAATAATTCACACTAGAAATGAAGAGCTAAGAAGAGCTAATTGTTTCACTTGGCAATGAGGAGAAAATTAAAACATTTCATATTTCTCACAATAAAATACAAAAGATATAGTGGATGACGTCATCAGTCTCCCCATTTGCATATACCGTCCAGGATGGCAGTTTTGTGAAATTAAGTGAAACTTATGGAGCCTTTAAAAGGCCATCTACTTGGCGAGATGGCGAAATACTTTATCTTGCCATGTCGACTTAATAGCCTTATTATGTCGACATGGCGAAATACGTTATCTTGCAAGTCGACTTGGCGAGGTACGTTATCTTGTCAAGTCGACATGGCGAGATACGTTATTTCGCCGAGTCGACTTATGAAAAGTTATATGTCAACATGGCGAGATACGTTATCTTGCCAAGACGACTTTTTAGAAGTTACATGTCGACATAGCGAGATACATTTTCTCGCCTAGTCGACTTATAAAAAGTTATATGTCAACATGGCGAGATACGTTATCTTGCCAAGTCGACTTATAAAAAGTAATGTGTTTATGGCGAGATGCGTTATATCGCCTAGTCGACTTATAAAAAGTTATATCGTCATGGCGACATAGAGTATCTTGCCAAGTTGACTTCCTCAAAATAAAAAGGTTAGATAAATATGTCCACAGCGTACGCACTAGCGTGGAGTAGTAGATATGAAAAGCTATGGAAAGCCATCGCTGCCACAATTCGTATTGCTATACGTATACTCATTTTTACTATAGTACGTGTTATGCTTGTCTTAGATCTGTCTCTCTTTATTCAAACAATTTTTTTTGTTGGGATGGACTTGTCGTTTAACATGACTAATTATGTGTATCATGCCTGACAAGCAAGCCAGAGAGGCCGTGCATGAATTCAATAATATGTTACATTACTGGGACATTTACTCTACTTTTTTTCAATTCATAGCTAGCAAGAACAATATCAACAGTAAATGAACCATCATCGTGCTCACTGCAAACGAGATCATGTTCAGAACACACCTTATAATTTACCCACAACTTATGCCCTTGTTCATATTATTATTTAACGGAAAACTAATTTACTCTTCATAGCTTGAGCTATTGTCTAATCGACCTTTATTGTGGTCATGCTGATCAGAAAGTGAAAGTCAATAATAATAACGAATGTCACATGATAGCAATAATTAACTGTGATCTTCTCTGAAGATGCCAATCTGATAAGTTTCAGTTTCATCAAAATAAGTCACTGCCCCGTCATTACCATCAAAGCATCACGCGAGCTTTGCTGGCAATGTCGAAGATAAGCTCCCACTTCTAATTCTTTTAGAGTTTAAAAAAAAAATACGATTTTTTTTTATAATCTAGGACCCTGTTTTTTTAACCAGTTGCGATCAAAACCATCAAATCTCAAACTGAGATTGATCTTAATTCAGATCACTTTATTACACAATTTGAGGTATATACCAGGCTTAAATTAAATTCGCCTCAACCTTTTGCAAACCTGGAAAGACGGGCCATAACAATATATTGAAAAATCCTTAGATTTTCTAAAATAAATTGATTGATTGAAAAATTGAAACAGTGTCAAAACAATATATATATATATATATATATATATATATATATATATATATATATATGGATATTATGACTATTGAAAAGACGAACCCAGTCCTTTGCCCGTAGTTAATCATACTAAAACATAATACATTATTCATTGTGATTGTTCATTTACATTCATTAATTTGGTAGATAAAAATATGAGAAAAGTGTGTTTAGTGAAATTGAGATTGGGTCAACCTGATCATCTGCGATGTTCTTGAATTTAGCTGGGTCCTTAAATTTGGACTTGGACTACCACGAAACAATGCATACTGTGATTACCCGGATCATATCAAACGTACATGGCCTGAAAGTGTTTTAAAAACTTCTTATTAATAATGCGCCTTCTTATTTCCATGTTCAAATGCTACGATACCGTATCATTTGCATTTGATTTCCAAATGGCCATATCTTTCAATTTGACATCATCATCACATTCGAGTGTAAAATAAAACGACTCTTCTGAATTGGACTGGCAATTGACCTCTGTGGCAATATCATCTTCTGGCATTTCGTAAATATGACGACTGAACCTGTAGGGACAAGAAGAAGCACTGCCATCACCGTGACGATATACTTGCTCCTCTGTAGACAGTCCTTTGTTATTGTTATCTTGATCGCTTGTGTAGTACATCGACTTTGTCGACATGTCAACTTTGTCGTCTGCATACGGTACTGAATAGGCATTGCATTCCGGAGTGAACACACTGTCCCGATTTGAAATTTTGCTTTCTTCTTCGCCGAGACATTTACCGAGATTTTCCGTATATCCACTGAGAAAGTCAGGATTTCCATTTAAGACAGATGGACCATGAAACCCTGCCTTATCTGGGGTTGACGATATGTTTTGACGCTGCCCTTCACCCTCGATGGTAGCATAACTATGGGTCATCGGCTTGGTGACTGCTTCTGGCAGTTCAGATGATGAAGGTAATTTTTTGATATCCTGTGATCCTGGTGAGTTTGGGATAGGAGGCAATGGTTGATTGGTTGCAGATCCCTTCCTTGTCAAGGGGATCGATTGTGTCCCTTTGAAAGACTGCTCAGAAGCCATCTTGACTAGAAAGGATGTTGCATTTTGTTTCTCATCTGTAGGTATAACGTTATTATGTAGGACTGTCTCGGACGTACACGGCCTTGTTTCCAATGTCTTTGAATCATTTGGACTCTGTGGTATTGGCTGAGCTGCAGAGGTAGGAATTGGTAAGGAATATTTACCTCCATGATAAACATGTTCTTGGATTCCTCGGGACTCGAGGGAGTGCGATGAAGAAGGTGACTGGCGAGGATGTTTTGTGGATATGGTTGAATCTTTGACGTTTAAATGTTCTAGATTCTGAAGTGAGGACCCAGACACTTCGTGCATACCCGTGCTTGCATAAGACCAGGAATTGATGTTGGTAAATGATCGGATGGTCTTCGCACTGTGGAAGAACTGACTTGATTTCGGGGTGAAAAAACTTGGCCGACGTCTGAGTCTAATATTATAATCTCAGTGCCAGCATGTACGCTGGGTTCTCTATTAGGAAACCTTCGAAATCGCTGTTTTGTTTTTAAATGAAATAAAACAAGAACAAAGATGCATACTGCGAAAATGATAGCCACACTTATGACGTAAAATTCACCTTGGCCATCTGGGGGATTTGACGTTGAGACATTAAGGTACGTTGTACATGTTGTACTTAAAGTGGTATGTTTCTTTTCACAAGAAGAACAGATACTTTTGGAAAGGTTGGTTGGTGTTGAGTTATTTGGTCTAGGAATGACTTCCAAAAAAGCCTCAGAGAAAACTATAGTTCCATTTACGTTTACTGAGCATATCACCCTGACACCCTCATCTTTCACCTCGACATCCAGTATCTTGAACATCGACGAGGTAGTAGTTGGTGTTCGTGATGGCGTGATGTGACGTGATATTCTCCAGTCATATTCTACAGCCATTTTTTTCCTGAATATGCACTCAAATTGAGCATTGTCTCCCTCTGTAACTTGATTTACTATCGGTGTTATCCCTATTGGATTGTTAAGTGTTATGCTATCAGCTACACAGGCTGAGGAGACATTTTGATTAATACAGTAGTACTCGGATATGGAGTCGACGTTCTCAAGCTCTATACGGGCAATGATCCGGTAAGCCAGAGTAATGTCAGGGGTTACCCTAGTATTATTATTCCGAAAGAACAGTTTCGTGTTATTTTCAACTTCTGTGGAGACTCCGTGTTGGTGAAAATTTGTACAGATAAAATCAAAAGTCAAGTTTCTGCTTAGAGGTACATGCTTCACTATACATGGTGAAACTGATGAATTGAATTCGATAGAAATGAGAAAATATGTTTCTGTTACGACAAATCCGTCGTCTTTATCAATTTTTTCACATTTGTAGCTGAATTCCCCTGGATTTGTTGCGTTCATGTATGCGATACCATTGTCACATTCGTTTTCATTACCGATTAACTGATGTCCATATAAAATGTTTTCCCATTTGCCGATTGTCGGAGTGACTACGCATTCTGCGACCTGGATATAAACGTCTTCATATAGAAATTTCCAGGATATTCTTCCCGGTTGAAAAGGGTCAGCTGGCTGTTCAAAGCATTTCATTCCGATCATTTCTCCTACATTGCCGGTAATGGTTTTGTTTCGTATGATGGTATCTTTTGTGGCAAAGATGGGCACAACAAGGAACACAAGGAGATAATCAAATGCTGCCATAATGTACAAGCTGGATAGATATATATGAATATATCTAGTCCAAAATTGATAGAGAGGACTTGACAAAACTGCGACGTACATACACACTATAGGACATAGATGAGGAAAGATATACTGAATAAAATAATCGAACAATACTCATCAAAGATAGGCCGACAATAGATAGCATGAACATAATATATACTGCAATATAAAAAGTATATAATCACCCCCTTTCTCCTTAGGTTTAATGAATGTACATCGAAACTCCATTTATATTTCATTGGTCCTATCACTATCATTGCCATTTAATATGTACTTAATTTGGTTTTGAAACTGTGACTGCGCGTGGATATGTGTAGGTGTATGTATGGGTGCTCAGTGTTGCAATTATAAAAAAAATTACTCGATAAAAAACAAGGAAGGCGTCAATGGTTTTCTCATATGCATAACGTCATGCAGGGTGTCCATTTATGAGCAGTGTCGGATCCAGGGGGGGGGCACAGGGGGCGCACGCCCCCCCACGCCTTTGGCGCCGCTCAAAAAAATAAAAGACAAGTGAAAGAAAGAAAGAAAGAAAGAAAGAAAAGGCGCCGCTTAAAGATAATACATTAATATAATAGTAGGAACAGTAAAGGAATGACTATAACCCAGCAAAGCACAATCATATTATCTTCTTTATCTTTTCTTTAAACAATCATTTTCCCAACAACTTCGCCGGTTAAAAATAATCAGCAGTGCGCTGCCTGCATATAACTGGCGCCAATCAAGAATAATCGGCGCCTCCTGGTCCTTAATCGGCGCCTCTTGGTCCTAAATCGGCGCCAGTTATGAATTGCCGCTGCCTGAATCTTACGTGACGTTGGTAAATATAATCAGCACTACTTATTATAATTCGGCGCCGGTCAAGACAAAAATCGGCGCTGCCTTTGTCTTAACCGGCGCCGATCAAGAATAACCAGCGCCACCTTTTTCATCCACTGAATAACTTGTATCAAACGTTATTAACTTGTTTTCAATGCACCGGAACAATAGAAAGCATCGCTCTTTCAGCAGGGACGTTGCTGAAATTGATCAATATTTTTTTTACATGTTACTTGAAAACAATTAACACTCCAGTGAGATAATGCGTGAGATGTTCATTACATAAGTTCCCAAAAGTACCTTTCCAAAAGTTACAAGATTGACCTATTTAGAGAATTTCGACACATTCTGACAAATTCTACTAGTTTATTTTTTCTGGATATATTTGGTTACTAACCTCGAGCCCCGATTCTCTCATATATTTTCCTTCCGTAGTGTCGCACTATCATGAGACTCTCCTTTGCATAGACAATTATATGCATATCACAAGCAATAATATTAATCTCAGTTGATGAATATCAAATAACATCGAAGAGAAGGAGTACTAAGATTATGAACATGATTCAATATTTTAGTCCAAAACTTTGCTAAAACCCGTTGCTAATACCGGGAGTGTATAACCATGGGTGTCGATCGGTATTCTTGGTTTGGGGGATTATTGACATAAATGTCCTGTGGATGGGAATCTTTCAACATTACCCCCACTAAAATCACAAGTTAGGACATTTGGGAGTGCTTAATATGCATGGTGTTATTGGAAATTCCTTCATTGTTGCAGTGTACTGTACTTATATAATTTTTTGAAAATTCGATTTGTGCTACAAATAAGCCTATTCTAAACTCATACGAAAAAAAATGACAAAAATTGTCTGGACCATGTACAAAGTGATCTGTTTATTGAGCATGATGTATACAACTTCTCTCTTAAATCTAACCAGACTGGCAATATTTCTGTCTTCTTAATGCATGATGATAAAATGCAGATTCGGACAAATTAAGACTAGCACAAATTACAAACTGTGTGGCTTCTCGTGCGCCATCGGGCTTGCCGTCATTCCTTAGACGATTTTAACCCTGGATTTTAACAACGGTTTTAAAATAATGCTTTATAAGTGCATGAAACAAAAACAAACATAAAAAACAATCAAAACTCAACTGTCGTGTTATCAGTGTGTAATATCAGCTTATATATGTGTTAAAAAACGAAATTTACGTACCGCATGAGTGTGCTCATATAGAATGCAAAACTGTCACCCCTTTCCAAACTCAAAACAGAATTCCTTTTGCCAAAATAAGAAAAAACAATCAAGTTTGTTATTCAAGTCCATAACAATAACAATAATAACATGCAAAAAACATATCCGAAGATACGCTTAAAAAAGAAATGAATGATTACTCTTTCTGAAACCATTATTGATTTCACTTATTGAAACTTGTAAATATATCATCATATTATATTGAGCCACTGAACCTCAATATTTTCATGAGAGGTATCTGATGGGGTCACATGATAACATGTTTAATATTAATTACATCCATCCCCCGGGGGGGGGGGGCACTTCCATTGACGAGTGGATACCATGCGCGACCATGAGGTCTCGAAAAGCACCCTAAACACGTATTATTATTATGACTTATTATTTGTACTGCGCTTTTTCCATTAGGCCCAGATCGCTTGCAATGAATGAATTAATTAAATGTAATATTTAAAAACTCCAAAGTACGAAAGAGATGAGTTTTTAATGACTTTTTGAAAACTGCTAATGATGGAGACTGTCTAATTATTAGTGGCAGGTCATTTCAGGATTTTGAAGCCGACGCCATAAAAGTTCTGTCACCAGCTAATGTACGAGTAAATGAATATGTGAGGCGAAGGTGATCACTGGCCGATCTAAAAGCTCTAGTTGGTGTATACAGATTCAAGCAGAATACTTAAATACTGTGGAGCCTGTTTATTCAGTATTTTGTAGACAATCAAGAGTAATTTGAACGTAATTCTCTGTTAAAAGGAAGCCGGTGAAGAGAATTAAAAAGTGGTAGGGAAGGATGATCCCGGAGACCTGTAAAATTAATCGTGCTGCCCAATTTTGAAGTCGTTGAACAAGGACTAATTGATTAGAGGGAATTGTAGAAAGGAGCCCATTGCAATAATCAATACGAGACAGAACAAATGAACGAACAGCATTGTGACAGGCAGACTGTTCAATGAACCTTCTCATTCTAGAAATGTTCCTTAAATAAAAAGTGACTGTGCTACAGATATGAGAGATATGGTACGACATTGACATGCGGGAATCAAATATGACGCCAAGGTTTCGTATTTTTTTCTGATGGACTAACGTCAAATTGAACATTTGGATGATTGCGCAAGTTATAAGTAGAGGCAGCAACAACAAAAAAAAAGTCATTTTTTTTTGTTCATTTAGTTTTAGCTCATTCACTATTATCCACTGTCTTACATCTGATATACAATTCTGGAGTTTAACCAGTGCATTATTGAGAGCTCCAGGAGTATTCGGATCAAAAGAAACATATAATTGTATGTCTTTAGCGTGAAAATGTTAATTGATACAGTGATTTCGGATGATATCACCTACTGGAAGAGTATATATTGAGTTGCCTATGGGTCCGACTATTGACCCCTGAGGTAGTCCAGATTCTAGAGTTATGGGATTTGACAATGTGCCGTCAATATCAACTTGCGAAGTCCATCCAGACAGGTATGATTGGAACAAGGATAAGACTGTGGACCTAATGCCTATTCTAATGAATAAACGGGATATGAAAATGTTATGATTTATTGTATCAAGCGCGGCAGATAAATTTAACACCATAAAACTACATTATTTGAGTCGAAGGAAAACATGATGTCATTTTTTTTACTTTGATCAGAGCTGACTCGGTGCTGCGACCTGGCCTATAGGCAGATTGGAGAGGATCAAGAATATTATTAGATTCATTATGATCAGCTAGTTCAGTACAAGCCGCCTTCTCGATGAGTTTACCTTGAGACTGGTCTATAATTACTGATGTCATTTACATCCAACGAACGATGTTTTCTTTCAAAATCCATGTAGGAATGGGGTCAAGACGAGAGGATTTAGTAGACGAAGACATAATGATTCTGGATACATTTGACGGAGAAAGCATCTGAAATTCTTTGAAAAGTGGAATATTGTGATTGTAAGTATCACTAAACTGAATGTTAACAGGTACAGTACATGTATCAAGTTCAGCTCTTATTCTCCCTATCTTGTTGACAAAAAAACGAAGAGAATTGATGA